>NW_004444111.1:4549447-4569430 GCF_000243295.1 Trichechus manatus latirostris
ATCTGAAGATGGAATGATTGAACTGTACTTAACATTAGTTCTTTGCCATTTGATGGGAGCGCTGATGGCATTGATTGGCCCCTTCACCATACCACACTCACACATATTTACCTTTTCTCTGTTAAAAATACTTCTTAAAAGGGCATGAAATTATTAATTTATACCAGAACATGATTTTAGATATACTTGTTTAAAAAATATAACAAAATTCCATAGCAAAGATAGAAACTCATTTTAGTATAATGAGTAATAGCGATGGCTTTAGTTTTGGACCTGGGTTTAAGTTACAGTGCGTTTAGATGGGACTAGAGGTTGGGTGAAAAATCAGGGCTGGAAAAGTAAATCTGGAAATGATTGACATGGATAAGGAGTAGTTATTGACATGAATAAGGGTCAACTTTGGAAAGTGCAGATGGATGCGGGCAGGAAGGAACAGAGAATGTTCTCTGGGTGTGAAACAGAGCACTGGGGGCTGAGCCTCAATTTCAGTTTAGTTTCACCTGTCCTTTCATTAGCTTAAAAATACATATCTATGAGCATATAATTATTATGACTAAATTATAGCATCAAGAAGATTTGATAGTCAGGAAATTTTTTTTTAAGTAGAATTCTCCTGTAGCAGCAAACTAAACAAAACAATGTAGGGTAGCACTGCCACCAAATGGCTACTTTTCAGTTCTCTTTTCTGTATCTTTTTTAAGGCAGTGAGATCGTATGCATGACTTTTGTAGATATATGTCAGGATCAAGAAGTCATCTGAACTCAAAACATCTTCCAGTTTACTTAGAGACTTTGCATAGTAGATAGAAAAATACTGAAGTGATTAAAAGATGGCACAATGGAAGCTTGATTATAAGGGAGGTTCTTGTCATGAAAGTAATGATTTGTAATTAGAACTGACATGATGAGGTTACCGCTATAACTAAACTTTTGACCTGTGAGCCAGAGGGTGGGTGTGAAGTCCTAGTATTAAGGTAATATTTAATCAAATCTTTTTCATTAAAAAAATTCCCTTGACTTTTAGCCTTCCTCTTGTTCTCTCCGTATTTCTTTTTCTTTGGTCTTCTTGAAAAAGAAATTTATACTTGATTTTTCTACGACTTTACTTCCCATTCACTTAGTACTCCTCGGAAAGTGTTTTGACAGAGACCACCAGTGGCCACTTTTTTACCTGAATCCAGTGGGTGCTTGTTTTATTTGAGCCGAATTCTTATGCTATACTACTTTTTCTTGTTTTTTACATCATTGCTGGCTTCCTTATCATAACCCCCTCTTTGCTATGAGTTGGAACTGACTAGCCAGCAATGTTTTTTTTTGGTTCTTTTTGCATGACTTCAGAGCCTTGCCTCTTGTCCTCTGTATTATCTCAACGGCTGTTCTAATCTTGTCAGAGTTCTGTTTGCTTTATCTATGTGATACTTCTTGTCGTTATAATTATCTTGAGCCCTTTTTTTTCTTAGTCAACAAGTTTCACTGGGTGATCTCACCTATTACCATACCTTCAACTACTACCTATGCTGTAGCGACTCCAGAGCTATATCTCCAGCTCAGGTCCCTCAGGTGAGCTCCAGATTCACATATTCATACATCTATCTACTCTACATGTTGGACATCCCATATGTTGACTGAGTTTACTACGTCCAAAACTGAATTGCTTGTCCTCCTCATCCACAAACATGTCCTTCTTCCCTAATTTAATGAACTGTATCATCTGCCTAGTTGCCCAAGCAGAACACATAGGAATAATTCCTGACTCTTTCCATTGCTGCTTCATCCGTCCAGTCACTAATAAACTCTATGGAATCCATCCATTCCTTTCAATCATCACTGTTTCCACCTTAGCTAAGGACTTTGTTGTTTTTCACCTAGAGTAATTCAGTGACTCCCTCTGATCTCCATGACTCTAAACTTGTCTCCCCCTTACTTCTACATTTTTGCCCAGAATGCTGTTTTTAAAATGTGTTCCCCCCATTATTAAAATCCTTTATGGAGTCCACATAATCTCCATGATAAAGTCTAAATTTTTTTAGCATGACCTCTTTGCATCCCCTGGCCTCTTGTAAGCTCTCCAGGCTCATCTGTCTCTCTCACTCTCTTTGAACTCTATGCACTAGCAATTCTCACCCAGCCTTGGTCTCCAGATCCTCAGGCAGGCAGTCCATTTCTTCTCCCACTCCTAGCCTTTAATCCCTTAGCTCAGAGATTTCCCTGTCTACTCTACTTAGTCTCTCTCTCCAGGTTTGAATTTTAATGTTCTTCCTCTGTGCTCCTGTAACATATATATAAAGTCAAACAAACCCACTGCCGTCTAGTCGATTCCAACTCATAGGAACCCTATAGGACAGGATAGAACTGCCCCATAGGGTTTCTAAGGCTGTAAATAGTTACAGAAGCAGACTGCTGCATCTTTTTCCCACAGAATGGCTGCTGGGTTTGAACTGCCGGCCTTTCAGTTAGCAGCTGAGCGCTTTAACCACTACGCCACCAGGGAGTCTACTAACATATCTAGGCTTACCTATATATCAGAGTAATCACACTTTTTTTATGATTGTCTCTTTTTCTGCCACATTGGAATATGAGCTTCTTGAAGCCACTGAGGGGCCATGTGTTAGTATATTTTTGCATCCCTAGACTGGGCATATAATCGGAAACTAATAAATGTCTGTTGAATAGAATAAATGAATAAAAAGAATAAGTACTCTCTCTCTCTCGCCTTCTTGTGAATTTACTTGGAGTCTATTTTCTCCAAATACATGTGGGCTTATTTTATTTCAGTGTTCTGCCAATGGATGTATAACCCACAGTGTCAACAACTCTAGCCAAGACTTTTGTGGTACCATGAGATCAGGAGTCAAAACTGGCAGGCAGGAAACCATTGAGATGGTGAAAGGAGGACAGCAGACCTTGGAATCCTGCCAGGGGGCAGGGCATCAGCACACCCTGGAATCGTGTAAGGGAGGAGGACACCACACGCTGGATTCCTGCAGGGGAGGACATGTGGACGCGGACAACTGCAGATATACTTACTCGGAGTGGCAGAGTTTCACTCAGCCTCGTCTTGGCGAAGTAAGTTTCCTTAAGCGTTTTGACTTCAAAGTTTAAATGTTTTAAGTGGAGAACAATAGGAAATTCAAATTTACATATATTTGCAGATACCACTTTTCCATATTCTTTGGTGTATTCTGTTTCTCTCTCACTCTCACTCTGTGTCTTTCTCTTTCTATCACTGTCTCTGGTCATTTTTTTTTCCTGCTCGTTGACTTTGTTACATTAATTAATTTAAAAGAGATTTCATTTTATCTGTGATGTTTCACTTAATTTCTAAAACACCATAAAAATTGGAGTTTTCTAATAGCCCTGACTAAAGCTACATTTTATTTTTAGGTGTGTGTTTTCCTCATGAACTCTTATAAGGTAGAAGAATATGAAAAAATTTCTAGTTCTCCACAATCATAAAACTTCCTAAATCAAACCTGCATTTCTATGTGAAAACACAAGCATCTATAAATAATTCTAGGATGCAGATTAAATAATATGATCTATGTGAAATATTTTAATGTATAAAGCACCATGCAAATATAAATTGTTTTTGTTCAGAGGAAAAACAAAAATATGAAAGGAAAGAGAGATTAAATAAGAAATTCTCAGTCCTAGAAGCACAACAAAATCCCCTGGGAAGCTTTTAAAGAATACTAATGCCGGTGCTACACCCTGAATGATTCTTATTCAATTGATCTGTTTTTTAAATAAAACTTTTCGAGTGATTTAAATGTGCAGTTAGGCTAGACAACTACTGGATTAAATATTCTTTCTGATACTAAGCTTTTCACCTCTTTTGTCAGAGGATACAAATAATACCACTGTAGCACAAACACTGGACCAAGGACCAAAAAAAAAAAAAAAACAACCAAACCTGTTGCCGTTGAGTTGATTCCGACTTGTAGCAACCAGAAGTCCTTAATTCTCTGATGGACAACCAGTTTACCAGTTGCTGTGGAGTCAGTTCTGACTTATGGTGACCCCATGTGTATAAGAGTAGAACTGTGCTCCATAGGGTTTTCAGTGGCTGATTTTTCGGAAATAGATCACCAGGCTTTCCTTCCAAGGTCCCTGTGGGTGAACTCAAACCTCCAATCTTTCAGTTAGGGGCTGAGCGCCTTAACAGTTTGCATCATTTAGGGACTGATGGACTGTAACCAAAACCAAACCCCTTGCTGTTGAGTCGATTCTGACTCATAGCCACTCTGTATGACAGAGGAACTACCCCATAGGGTGGATGGTGGATTTGAACTGCTGACCTTTTGGTTAGCAGCCAAGCTCTTAACCACTGAGCCACCAGGACTCCAAATGGTCACTATTCTGTGATATGGGTGTAGCTTATCATATGTCCCTAGCATAGATTTTTGTCAAATTCAGATGTTAACCCTTTTCCTGTTTTTAGACAGTTGTGATTCACGTATATCAGGTTGGGAAGGAGAGAAGTTCAAGAAACATTCACATGAGTGTTCTTGATGCACATCAAGTAATGAGATGTGAGGCTCTAAGAAATCTTGAAGAAAGACACTTGATAGTGTGAGCCAAGCAAATAAGCTCCAGTGTAGAGAAGGAGTGAGCACAAAGGTGAGAAAAGGGTGGAGGACTAAGAGTTCAACCAGTTGGCGGAGAAGCCAATAGTAGACAGCAAGGAGATAAGATGTGGCTGAATGCTTGGCCTCTCCATTATAAATCCTAATTTTTACAATGTGATTTATGGTGTTTTTTTCTTTTCTGCATCTCCACATTTTCTCATGTTTTGCCTGTCTTGGAGACTTAATTCTGAAGCCAATGTGGTAATTCTTATTCCCTTTATAACTGCATCACTTTTACATAGTACCAGTAAAAAAGGTAATAGTGATATTGGTTCATTGTACATTTACAGTGTGCTGGGCATAATAAAGATATTTTTCATGTGTCATTATTTTATCATTTAATTTCCAAAACAATCCTATAAGGTGATCACTGTATTCCCATTTTAGAGGTGAGGAAAGCAAGACTTAAAGATGTTGGGTAACCTGCCCAAAGTTACATAGTTAGTTGGTAAAGCCAGTGCTATGACCCAAAACCATGACTGTTTGACATCCAAGTTCAAATTCCTAATCATGATGCATATTGTCTACATTTTGTGGACTAGCCTGATCTCTAGATACACAATTTAGGGATAAACGTTTAGTGGTAACTTAAACGTACTTAAAAATAAACCTTCTATGTGTAATTTTTATTTGTATAAGTTACTAGGAATGTAAAATGTACTGACTTTATGGTATGGTTGTGATATAGACCAATCGTGTGCATTTTTTGTATGTAGGAATCCATTAGAGGACACACTGATTAAAAATTAAACATAAAAGGTAAATAAAAAAATAAATTTTATGTTCATACGTTTATGTGTGTTTAAAACAGTAATACAATCCATTTTTGTTTTCTGTTTTACAGAAATTGCATCTATGTAATCAGAATGAAGACCGTATGCAATCTCAAGATTATGTCCTTACATATAACTATGAAGGAAGAGGATCTCCAGCTGAGTCTGTAGGTTGCTGCAGTGGAAAACAGGAAGAAGATGGACTTGACTTTTTAAGTAATTTGGAACCCAAATTTACTGCACTAGCAGAAGCCTGCATGAAGAGATAATGTCACTGTGCTACAATTATACATGTATTTGTCAGACATTTTGGAGGCTTCCAAAAGGGGAATGTTTTAAAATTAAAATTTACACACATACACACACACACATCCCACTACACACACACGCACATGTATTCATTACATATAATTAATTTTTCTGAATTTTGAATGATGCTATTTACCAATTTGTGTATTGAAAGCAATTTGTTGCTTATCTTTTCCAAGATGCACAAAATGTTAAAACAGATTTTGCTTTCCTTACTGCTGAGAAAATAGACAACGAGCAAATCTCATCATTTGTACCATTTGAATTAAGGTCTATGAAGAACCTGCTCTTCTTCACAGATATTTTCCTAACAAATATGTTGGGTGAATACTAGTCCAACATTAGTTAAGCTCTGCTTGGTTGAATATTATAAAATTGATACCTGGCTTAGAAATTCTAGTCTTGTTCCAGATTTACATGTAAGTGGAATCACAGTATATCAAACACTGTGGTAAATTATGTTGGATATTTTAGCTTTGAAAAATCAGTAGCACCTAGTCAGTGGCTCTTGACTAAGATTCTTTCTGGATGGCAACAAGATCAGGGAGAACAGTCTTGTACCTATTTGGTTACTCTAGTCAATTCTCAAAAATACACAACCACAAATTCAAACTACAGCAGATAAGTGTAGATCAAAAAAAAAAAAAGTATTGTTTTTATGCTTTTGAATGTGCATTTAATGGTTTACAAAAGGATTACCATGAGGAATATATCTCAGTTTCCTTATTCTCAAGAATCGGCTATATTCACCATATACATAGTTATTGGCAGTATTGTAAGAAAAAAAAATGCTAAAGGTATATGGAGGTTGGAACCACAAGTCTTAACATTTTTCTGAGATTCAGAACTACTATTGATAACTTGCCAGTAATGAGAATTATTTTGAGGAAAAAATGTTTTTCTTCTCTTGAGTTATAATTTCGTATTTTCATTTGCAAGCTCAGCACGGAAGGCTCTTTATTTTCCCTCAGTAGTAGTTGGCTGCAGTTAGAATGTGCTCTCCTTAGATGAACTGGGGTTATGACCACATAGTCTGCAGAAAAAGACTCCAGTCATAGTTAGGAGTAGCAACACGGGATGAACATGAATTTGCATTCGCCACCATTTTTAAATAAATTATACTGGACCTTATCAAAGCAGGTAAATAGTACAAAATTCTGTGAAGAATCAAAAGAATACAGAGAACCCTAACACTCAGGTACAATTTAATTTCCAAAATGTTCCTTAAATTTAGTCTTCTCAAATTTGTTCATGTGATATAGTCCCTGAAAGACCTTGCAGAATACCCCCAAAAATGAATATTTACAGTTAAAATAATGAATACCTAATTTTTTAATAAATGTGATAGGACATTATTATATACTAACTTCTAATGATAGTTCAAAAATAGACGAGAAATATTAGACATCTCTATTTGAAGGAAATTTTGGAATTTGAAAATGACTATCAAAACCATCAATGTGATATTTAAAATGAAATGAAAACAGAAGAGAAATAAAAGAGAATCTAAAATGAGGCTGGGATCTGGTTTGTCCTACCAAAAAGCAATCCCGAGTTTAAAAGAGAGAGAGCCTCTTATTCCTAATTGCTTCATGATAACAACATACCAGGAAATACTTGCTTTATGTTTATGCAGTTTGTTTAAAATGGTATGTAGCTAAGTGAAACTTCAGGAGCTCTGGTAGTGCAGTGGTTAAGAAGAGCTCGGCTGCTAACTGAAAGGTCCGCCGTTCAAACCCACCAGCTGCTCCATGGGAGAAAGATGTGGCAATCTGCTTCCGTAAACATTTACGGCCTTGGAAACCCTATGGGGCAGTTCTACTGTGTCCTGTAGGGTCGCTATAAGTAGGAATCTACTTGATAGCGATGTTTTTTTTTAGTGAAACTTTCTTGATTTCAGTGAGAAGCAAAGAGGGAACCAGTTGGAGCAGTAAATTTGCTTTGCAGTCTACGTAAAGATTTCTGCATCCGCAAACTAGGAGCAGGCTGGGGCTCGTCACAGGTAGCACTCCCTGTTTTTTTTGACAAGCTTCCAGGGATGAGGTATTTTTCTTCGGAGCTAATACTGAAAACGTTTTTTAATCTATCTCTGGTGAAAATAAACCCTCTATCACCATTTTCTTTCTTTCTCTTATCTACCAACCTTATTTTTAATCAGCGCCAAACAATTGTGTCCTCTCAGTCAGATTTTAGAGGCTAAAGGGAGCTAGAGGGCAAGTCTTACCGAAGGGATTGAGGGAGGAATGGCTATCCTAATCCCCAAGCCCGCGAACCCATAACCACTTGCACTGTGTTCTAATCAGAGCCTGGGGACTACAAATATTTCATTTCCTGACTCAATCCCCTGTTTTAAAGTGGCGTTGGTGTGATTCAAGGAAAGCCAGCACCCCTATTGGGCCTCAGCGTTATCCATAACATCTCCAGCAGAGATTTACTTAGATTGCATATACTCCAGGCCCAAGTTGTCAATCAGTCTTCTGTATGAATTAATTTTTATCAGATTGCTTTCTTAAGAGGATTTTAAAATAATAGAAGAACTAGGAATTTCAATTGTGTGAAAGAAAACATGGAGAGGTAATTTTGGAACACAGGGCACTTTGGAGAGGGTAAGCCCAAATGGGGATATTTGGACAGTCAGAGAGAAACACGAAAACCTGGCCTTCAAGGGTGTAAGAGAGAAGCTAGCAAAAGGACCTGAGTGGTAGGTAGCAAAAGCAACATTTTCTGCTTCATAATTTTTCCTAGGTCCTGCCCTGCCTTTTCCTTCTTTTCTCGGGCCGGTGGCAACTGCCTTTTAATTTTGGTGAATTATCAGCCAACCTTTTCTTCATGCCTCACCTTATTTGGACTGTGGAATCGAGAGGTAGAGAGCTGACGGCGTGGTTCTGAAGGCATTTACAGGATGGGTCTGAACTGGTTGTGCAGAACAAACAAGACATTGATGAGGAATACTTTATTCCTTCTGTAGCCCTCTGGGCATTGTAACAGAAGATCTTTTAAGAGCTCGGCTGCTAACCAAAATGCTGGCAGTTGGAATCCATCAGCCACTCCTTGGAAACCCTATGGGTTAGTTCTACTCTGTCCTATAAGGTCGCTATGAGTCTGAATCAACTAGATGACAACAGGTTTTTTGGTTTTCAATTAAATGTGTATCCAAAATTCTTACTTGATTCTACATTTTCCTTTTCCTAATTTGCCCAGGCAATATAAGTTTTTAGATACATAGTTTTTTAAGCCTAATTTTCCTTTCAAAGTCTTCTTGATGCAGTGGTTAAGAGCTATGGCTGCTAACCAAAAGTTCGGCAGTTCAAATCCACCAGCTGCTCCTTGGAAACCCTATGGGGCATTTCTACTGTGTCCTGTAGGGTCGCTATGAGTCGGAATCGACTTGACTGCAGTGGATTTTTTGGTTTATTTTTTAATGTAATCTTTTTTATATGTAGTATTCTTCTTATATGCGTAAGGTGAACATCATGCTGTTTTAGTGTGCAAGTAAATATCTTTCTAAAGCTTTCATTTTTTCCGGTGAATGATCTTGAATTGTGAATGCACAGATTTTTTTTTTCTTATTTTTGTAAGGAAGCAGTTAACTGTCTAAATTGCAGTGGGGTTTGCTTTGCAATGTTTTTAACAAGCTTTGATTTTTATATTAAAACAAGTTACTTTGCTTTTAAAGAAATTTGGCAGGTTAAAATAAGCAAAAATGGGATGCAGAAAGTAATACTTGCATATATTAGATGCAATAAAACAATTTTAACCTGGTTACTTGCCTTTGATGTATTTAAAGATTAAATGATTCCAAGGTGATCATGTTGTGAAATTGAGCTTAATGTTGCCATGTAAACAGAGATCTTCAATAACATCTTAGCTGCACCACTGGGGAATATTTTAGAGAAAGGGTCAATATCAAATTATCATCATCAATATATATTATGCTGTTTGGGGGGGATGTGTTAATTACCTAGTGCTACTATAACAGAAGTACCACAAGTGCATGGCTTTAACAAAGAGAAATTTATTTCCTCACAGTTCAGGAAGCTAGAAGTCTGAATTCAGGGCACCAGTTCCTGGATAATATTTTCTCTATTTCCATCGGTTCTGGGGGAAGAGCCTTGTTATCAATCTACCCTGGTCTAAGAGCTTCTTAGTGCAGGGACCCTGGGTCCAAAGTACACGCTCCACTCCTGGCACTTCGTTCTTAGTGGTGAGTGGTCCCTCTCCTCTTTGCTAGATTCTATCTCAAAAGAGATTGATTCATGATACAGCCTAATCCTGTAGATTGAGTCCTGTTTCATTAACATAACTGCCTCTAATCCTGCCTCATTAACATCATAGAAGTAAGATTTACAACACATAGGATAATCACTTCAGCTCACAAAATGGTGGACAACCACACAATACTGGGAATCATAGCCTAGCCAAGTTGACACACATTTTGGGGGGAAAAAAATTCAATCAATAACATTCCACACTTTGGCCCCCCAAAATTCATGTCCTTGCCACATGTAAAACACATTCACCACATCATATCGTAGCAAAAGTCTTAAATCAACTCCAAGTCCAAAATCTCCTGGGGCAAAATTCTCCATCTGTGAAATCTAGAATACAAGTTATCTGCTTCCAACGTACAATGGTGAAACAGGGAAAAGATAGGCATTTCCATTACAAATGGGAGAAATTGGAGGCAAAGAAGGGATAACAGGCACCAAGCTAGTCAGCAGAACACATTAGCTTTCAAGGCTGGAAAATAATCCTATGTTCTCTGAGACCATTTAGGCAATGACCCTGCCCTCCAGATTCTGGTGTTAGCCACACTCTGGATTCTGGGTGGTGGCTCCTGTGCCCTGGGCTTCAGCTCCATCTTCCAGGCACATCGGAATGGCAACTCTGCTCCCTCACATTTGAGCAGCCCCATTCTCCTAGTCAATCTGAGTGACAACCCTACCCCCTTGGCCTGGGCAGGCTGCATTCTTCTGCCCCTTGGGCATGGCAGCCCTGGCTCCATCCCGCTTTTACTTGTGAACTGCAGCCCCACATGTCTGATAGGAGTTGGTAAAGATCTGACTCTTTGAAACCTAGGATCCTATGGCTCCACCCTTTGAAACCCCAGAGACCATGACTCCGCTCTTTGAGACTGAGGCAGCTCTGCTTCCTGTGTTTCTTGTCTTTTCAGCTTCTGCTTCCAGGTTCCTTGGTGTCTTGGCTGCTTGGGCCCCTGGGCTGGCCCGGTGTCTGCCCTGCAAGTGTTCTAAAGCTCTTTAGCGCTACTCGTAAATGCCTGGAGGCACTCCACTCCACCAGTAAACCTCAGCTGGAAGACACTCAGCTCTCTCGCTCCATCAGTTGGCAAGCCTAGCTCCACCAATAAGTACCTGGAGGCACCCACTCCACCAGGAAGCCTCCGGCACAAAGGGTCTCAGGTCTCTCTCTCTCTGTGGGTCAGCTCCTGTGCCGTCTTATGCTGGTCTCCTGGTTCTGCTGCTGCAGTTTTTTTTTGCTGCTGCTTCTCTCTGTCTGTGCTGTTTCCAGTGTTATAGCTCTCCTCACTTCCTTCTGAGTTCTCACCAGAATTGTGTTTGATGTCCATAATTCTACCAACAGTCTCTTCAAGGCAATCTAGGTTTTTACTATAAGGCTCTTTAAAACTCTTCCAGCTTCTACCCATTACTCAATTCCAAAACTGTTTCCACATTGTAGGTATTTGTTAGAGCAGCACCTTACTCCTGGTACCAGATTCTGTCTTAGTTATCTTATGCCGCTATAGCAGAAATACCCCGGGTGGATGGCTTTAACAAAGAGAAATTTATTTTCTCACAGTTTAAGAGGTTAGAAGTTCAAATTTAGGGCACCAGCTCCCAGGGAATGCTTTCTTTCTCTGTCAATTCTAAGGTAAGGTCCTTGTCATCAGTCTTATCCTGGTCTAGGAGTTTCTCAGTGCAGGGAAAATGGGTCCAAAGGAAGCTCTCTGCTCCTTGCTCTTCTTTCTTGGTGGTAGGACGTCCCTCTCCTGTCTATTTGCTTCTCTCTTTTATATCTCGAAAGAGATTGACTCAAGATACGACTTAATCCTGTAAACTGTGTTCTGCCTCATTAACATAACTGCCTCTAGTCCTGCCTCACTAACATCATAGAGGTTAGGATTTACAACACATAGGATAATTATATCAGATCACAAAATGGAAGACAACCACACAATACTGGGAATCATGGCCTAGCCAAGTTGACACACATTTTGGGGAAACACAATTCAATCCATAACAGGAGAGATCACTATTTTGGGGTACAACTTTAAAGAATATAGATAGGTATCTCTATAGATATGTGATGTTGAGTGTAAGAAATATTAGAAGGTAGTTGTAATTGCAGAGTGTTCCAGAAATAATAAACCAATACAAGCTTCTTATTGTAAGGAGCAGTGTAGTCAATGGAGAACATTATGAACTTAAAGAAAAAAGAAAGGAAGCGATATTGCAATCTTGGTCTGCCACTCACAGGATACATGACCTTTGAGCTTTAATCATGAGATGTTTCAACTGAATAAGGCTGTAGTGTGCTACATAGCGAAACTTTTCCCTGTGTATATGAATGCCTCCCTACAAATGTAGAGCTGGCTGTTTCAAAAATTTATTAGTTCAATCAAAGGCCTTAAATTTTAACGTAATTTCAACCACAATTCTTAGGACTTTTATTATAACCATAATTTTTGTGTGTAAATATTTGGCTTCAAGGATGTTCATTGAATTTTGCTTATAATAGCATAACATTAGGTAAATGTCAAACGTCCAGAAGTATTAATTTGGTTAAGTATTGGGTCATAGTGATGGACATGCAAGAACACTAGAGTTGGACTGCTTGGATTTGAATCCTGGCTCAGCTCCTTACTAGCTGTGTGACCTTGAAAAGATTCTTTAAACAACAATAGTAATATCTACCTCATGAGGTTCTTGGGATGATTAAATGTAAAGAGCATAGAATACTACTTCTATGTAGTAAAAATTTTATAAGTGTTAGGTGTATAGACAGTAAAATTATGTAGCTGAGTGTACTACAACACAAAACCTAATCTCTTTTTAGGGAACAAAAATTTATATTTGTATAAACTGAAAAAAAGATAAAAAACCCTAACCCATTGCTGCCAAGTTGATTCCAACTCATAGTGACCGTATAGGACAGAGTAGAGCTGCCCCATAGGGGTTCCAAAAAGTGGCTGGTGGATTCCAGCTGCAGAACTTTTGGCTTAGCAGCTGAGCTCTTAACTACCGTGCCACCAAGACTCCTGTATTTGTATAAGAAAAAGGAAAAAAAAAAAAAAAAAAAACCTAAGCAGATTTTTTCCAGACAATGAAATTATGGCTGATTTATGTTTTCTGTGTTCATTTTCTAAAATGAGTATCAACAACATTTTTAATTTAAGAAAAAATTAATCCTAGCTTTAGGTAGCTCCTTTTTGGCTTTTGTATGAGGATTAGGGTCGGCTACACAGACAGAAAACTTAAGATGAGAGTCACTTCAACAAGTAGGGTCCAGAGAAAGCTTGCAGGCCTCTCTGCTCTGACAGTTTATTTTTATCCCATAGAGATGAACCTCAGAACTTTCTTTTTCCCTTTACATAAAGAAAAAAAAACTTTTTTATTGTGGTAAAAATTTATATTACATAAAATTCACCATTTTAACTATTTTAAAGTGTACAACTCAATGACATTTAGTGCATTCACAATGTTGTACAACATCACCACTATCTAGCTCCAAAACATTTTCATCACCCAAAAAAGAAAACCCCAGTCATTCCCCATTTCCTCCCCATACCCCCAGCCCCTGACAACCACTAATCTATTTCTGTCTCTATGAACTTGCCTATTCTTGGACTTTTCATATACCATATTTGTGCAAATAACTCGTCCACACATGTAACGCACACAACACGCTTAGGAAAATAATGTACGAGGGAGTTGCTCGGTTGGTAAAAACATATAACATACACATTATTTGTGTAAAATACGGTAAATGGAATAATATAATATATGGCGTTGTGTGCCTGACTCTTTCATCAAAATTAAAAACTTTTGTACATTCCTTTATTTTGAAAAGAAATTCTAGAATATCTGAAAGGACTTGTTCAGAGTTTTCTAAAAAAACAAACACAACCATCAGTCTTTAATAAAATTCAAAACCAAATTTTTTTGGGAAAATAAAATGAGATAAAGCAACAATAGATCTGATAGCAAGTATAACAGTATGTGTTGTTATTCATACAAGAATCATATCTTCTTGACAAAATTTAGAGCTATAAAAATTAGCCAGTATAAATGGTCATGAAGAAAACTGACAACACAGATGCTGTAATTGGTAAAATTTGACACAAACAGCCAATTGAGCAAATGCATCAACTTAATATTGTAACATTAAAACAAAAATATTTATTCTTACTAAAATAATTTTAATGACATAAAAACAGAAAACTGGAAAGAGTTTAACTCTGCTGTACAAGATTTTGGGGGGGTCAAAATGGCTTACTTATATTTGAACTGGAAAGTATTTTCTGGACAGAAATTTATCAATCTGAGCATAACTGTAATTATAATATTTATACTAAAAAATATAGATCAAAATCTTCTAAAGAGTTGAAACTGAGTTGAAAACTTGCTTCAGCCTCTCTGCTCAGATCTGAGTATCTAAATGAATCTGTCTTTCTCATTACCTCTCTATCTGACCTATGTGCCTGTCTGCATGCTGTCTAAAATAGTTGCATTCTTGAGTGTAGTCTCTGCTGGAAACATATGCTGCGATGCCATGCCAGAATTTTTCATGTGTGAGGCCACTGAACATCTGCAGGGAGTCCTGTCTAGACATTTTACATCCATGGCTGAGAGGGGCCTATACTAGACTTTCAGCCGCTGCTCAAAAATAAAATAACCCAACAAAGTGACACCATCATATTTACTGAGAAACTATGATATTTGTCAGTATATAAGATGCACTTTGCCCCAGTCTGTGCCTCACTGAGTTTCAAGAGGCCCCAGGAGCCCCTGACCCTGTCTGCTGGCTGCCCAGCATTATGCCTCAGGGAGAAGAGAGAAGCCCGTATGATTCAACTATGGGTGTTGGCGGAAGGGGTGTTCTTTTAATACATGAAACATGTGCTAGTAACACACAAGAAAATTCTGTAACGTGTTCTTACTCTGCAAACCCAGTTTAAGTAACCAAATCCTTCTGAGTTTATTACATGTTCCACAAGTGTGCCAAAGAATAACATATGAGGCTCCTGGCTTAAGGTGCCCAGGTGAGGGTGGACAGAGTAAAGACCACCTCAGTGACCACCTGTGTGAGTCAATGTTCAAGGTCCAGATGCTCTCCCTACCTGGCACACCTTGTGCCCCGTAGGAGTAGGTGAAACTTACACTCAACTCCAGTAAAAGAGGGTGGAGATAAAATCCCAAATGACTGAGATTTATTTTCTACCACCCTGGCTGAATAAGGACTTGAAATAGAAATTGAGTAGTAGAAAAATAAAAAAAGCTCTATTTCTGGAACACCCGAGAAGTGAACTGTGATTCTTACCTATTATTCAAATAAGCAACTGAAATTTAATGAGGAGAAGTAAGAAACATATTTCCCTACAAGATAAATTGGTTTACTCTGCTCTTGTGGCTCGGTAAGTTCCATGTGGGTCCTAGAGATAGGAGAGGCTCAGTGTTCTGCTTGTGTGCCTCTGGCTGCCGGCATCAGTGGCTCCTTTTCAAATATCTGCAAGAGTAAGGACACACCCTTCAGTGACTCAGATCTCTCCTGTGCTCAAGTGCAAACAGCAGCAAACACCTGGCCTGCATAAATACATGACTTCAAACGTAGAAGCATCTTCAGAAACCAATTTGAAAGAAGCTAGAAGCCGGCAGAAACACCTGCAACCTACCTCCTCTATAATCTTTCTCTGTCTCCTGTGAACAATGCAACCATAGTGGGAGGAAAAAATAAACTTTGAGTATTATGAGCAAATGTTTTACCTTGGGCCAAGTGAAATAGATGTAATATGATTCCAGATGGAACCTGAACATATTGTTACTGAGTGCTTACATAATTTATATTGATTTTATTGTTTTCTTTTCAAAATTCATTTAATGAAACATATGCTGTGTGATTTAAATTTATATATATACGTATATACACAATTAAAAGATAGATTTAATATTCATCGGTTCACTTCTTTTCTTAAAAGATAGATTTAATTTTAACCTCAATAGGTTCACAGTACATATGTAATCTGAGTCCAGGTAGTTAAATTGCATTACTGGCTGTAGAGTTGTGCTGAGCAATGGAAATTATAGCTCATAGACTATGCAAGTTTCTCTGACATGATGTGACGGGTTCCAAGCTAAAGGATAATTTCGCAGAAACTCCTAATGCATTGAGATTTTTCAGGCTTTTTTTCCCTCCTTAATATAACTCATCACAAGCAAGTTAAACCAGACATTTAATAAGATTTCTTGGGGAAATGCAAAAAATAGCTTCAGCATATTAAGCATAGAAGAAGAACAAATAAAGTAGGAAAGGAAAAAAGCGATGTGAGTTTTATTAGATTCAGATTGGTTGTGTCACATTTTTGTTCTGTGAGTCTACCTTGGTGAAGCTGTGCATCACCATTGGTGAAGCCATAATGAGAAGGGAGCTTCAGAGCTAAGCATGTATACCTTCCTATCTCCAATTCCCGAAATGCTGTATTCTTCAAAAGGTAGTCACACCTACCTCACCCTCCTGATCCAGAAAGATCATATATGATATAGAGGGAATTATATATATATATATATAAATGGACCCCTGGTGGTGCAGTGGTAAAGAGCTTGGCTGCTAACCAAAAAGTCAGCAGTTCAAATTGACCAGCCACTCCTTGGAAACATTATGGAGCTGTTCTACTCTGTCCTTTAGGGTCATTGTGAGTCTGAATTGACTCGACGGCAATGGGTTTGTTTTTTTTGGTTTTGATATATATATATATATTAATTAATATATATATTAACTTAGGCTACAGATAATACCCTGATTACAAATTCAGATGTAGAAAATACATATTTTTTCATAACTTAATTTGTCTTTATCTTGACATGCTCCCCTCCACTGAGTTTGGTATAAAAAAGGAAATAAAAATGTAATCTTATTAATTAAAATTAGAATTCTCTCTCACTCTTTTTTCTTGGATTGTGTCTGAGTTTCAGGGAGCTTATGCAACTTCACCCACCACGTGTCTGTCAGTTTGTTGTACTGTAGTGGCTTGTGTGTTGCTATGATAGTGGAAGTTTTACCATCAGTATTTCAAATACCAGTAGGGTTATCCTTGGTGGACAGGTTTCAGGTGAGCTTCCAACTAAAACAGACTAGAAAGAAGGACCCGGCAGTCTATTTCTGAAAAAACTGGCCAGTGAAAACCTTATGAATAGCAGTGAAATATTGTCTGATATAATGCCACAAGATGAGCCCCTCAGGAGGGAAAACACTCAAAATACAACTGGAATAGAGCTGCCTCCTCAAGGTAGAGTCAATCTTAATGATGTGGATGGAGTCAAGCTTCTAGACCTTCATTTGCTGATATGGCATGACTCAAAATGAGAAGAAACAGTCGTAAGTATCCATTAATAATCAGAACGTGGAACGTACAAAGTATGAATCTAGGAAAATTGGAAGTCATCGACAATGGTATTGTCATTTTGAATCAGACAATCATATGGTCTATTATGCCCAGAATGACAAATTGGAGAGGAATGGTGCTGTGTTCATTGTCAAAAAGGACATTTCAAGATCTATCCTGAAGTACACCATGGTCAGTGATAGGATAATATCCATACACCTACAAGAAAGACCAGTTAATATGATTATTATTCAAATTTACCCACCAACCACTAAGGCCAAAGATGAAGAAACTGAAGATTTTTACCAATTTATGCAGTCTGAAATTGGTTAGACACGCAATCAAGACTCCTTGATAATTATTGGTGATTGGAGTGTGAAAGTTGGAAACAAAGAAGAAGGATTGGTGGTTTGAAAATATGGCCTTGGTGATAGAAATGACGCCTGAGATTGCACAATAGAATTTTGCAAGACCAACCACTTCTTCATTTAAATACCTGTTTTAAACAACATAAACAACGACTATACATGTGGACCTTGCCAAATGGAATACACAGGAATCAAATTGCCTACATCTGTGGAAGGAGAGGATGGAGGAGCTCAATATCAGCAGTCAGAATATGGCCAGGGGCCGACTGAGGAACAGACCATCAATTGCTCATAAGAAAATTCAAGCTGAAGTTGAAGAAAATTAGAACAAGTTCACAAGAGCCAAAGTATGAACTTGAGTATATCCCACCTGAATTTAGAGACCATCTCAAGAATAGATTTGATGCATTGAACACTACTGACTGAAGACCAGACGAGTTGTGGAATGACATCAAGGATGTCATACATGAAGAAAGCAAGAAGTCATTAAAAAGACAGGAAAGAAAGAAAAGACCAAAATGGATGTCAGAAGATACTCTGAAACTTGCTTTTGAATGTTGAGTAGCTAAGGCGAATGGAAGAAATGATGAAGTAAAGGAGCTGAACAAAAGATTTCAAAGGGCAGCTTGAGAAGACAAAGTAAAGTATTACAATGACATGTGCAAAGACCTGGAAACAGAAAACCAAAAGGGAAGAACACTCTCGGCATTTCTCAAGCTGAAAGAACTGAAGAAAAATTGCAAGCCTTGAGTTGCAATATTGAAGGATTCTACGGGGAAAATATTAAATGATGTGGGAATCATTAAAAGAAGATGGAAGGAATACACAGAGTCATGGTACCAGAAAGAGTTGGTTGATGTCCAACCATTTCAGGAGCTAGCATATGATCAAGAATCGATGGTACTGAAGGAAGAGGTCCAAGCTGGACTGAAGACATTGGCAAAAAACAAGGCTCAAGAAATTGACGGAATACCAATTAATATGTTTCAACAAAGGGATGCAGTGCCAGAAGCACTCACTCATCTATACCAAGAAATTTGGAAGACAGCTACCTGGCCAAATGACTGGAAGAGATTCATGTTTGTACCCATTCCAAAGAAAGACGACCCAACAGAATGTGGAAATTATCAAACAGTATCATTAATATGACATACAAATAATATATATATATATATATATTTTATTGTACTTTAGATGAAGGTTTACAGAACAAACTAGCTTCTCATTAAACAGTTGGTACCCATATTGTTTTATGATATTGGTTAACAACAACCGCAACATGTCAACACTCTCCCTTCTCGACCTTGGGTTCCTTATTACCTACTTTCCTGTCATCCTCCTGCCTTCTACTCCTTGCCCCTGGGCTGGTGAGCCTCTTTAGTCTCGTTTTGTTTTATGGGTCTGTCTAATCTTTCACTGAGGGGTGAACCTCAAGAATGACTTCATTATTGAGCTAAAAGAGTGTCTGGGGACCATACTCTCAGAGTTTCTCCAGTCTCTGTCAAGCCAGTAAGTCGGTCTTTTTTTGTGAGTTAGAATTTTGTTCCACATTTTTCTCCAGCTCTGTCTGGGACCTGCTATTGTGATCCCTGTCAGAGCAGTCAGGGGTGGTAGCCAGGCACCATCTAGTTCTACTGGACTGAGTCTAGTGGAGGCTGTGGTAGTTGTGGTCCATTAGTCCTTTGGACTAATGTTTCCCATGTATCTTTAGTTTTCTTCATTCTCCCTTGCTCCCAAAGGGGTGAGACCAGGGGAGTGCCTTAGATGGCTGCTCACAGGCTTTTAAGACCCCAGATGCTACTCACCAAAGTAGAATGTAAAACATTTTCTTTATAAACTGTATTATGCCAATTGAGCTAGATGTTCTCCGAGACCATGGTCCCCACAGCCCTCAGCCTAGTAATTTGGCCCCTCAGGGAGTTTGGATGTGTCTATGGAACTTCCATGGCCTTGCCTTGTACAAGTTGTACTGACTTCCCCAGTATTGTGTACTGTCTTACTCTTCACCAAAGTTACAACTTATCTATTGTCTATTTAGTGTTTTTCCATCCCCGTCCCTCCCCTCCTTTGTAAACATCAAAGATTGTTTCTGTTTGTCTGTAAACTTTTTCATGAGTTTTTATAATAGTGGTCTCATACAATATTTGTGCTTTTGTGATTGACTTATTTCACTCAGCATAATGCCCTCCAGATTCATCCATGTTGTGAGATGCTTCACAGATTCATCATTGTTCTTTATTGTTGCATAATACTCCATTGTGTGTATGTACCATAGTTCGTTTATCCAC
>NW_004444111.1:4570952-4572385 GCF_000243295.1 Trichechus manatus latirostris
TCTCTGTTTCCCTGTTGCAAATCTTTTAGTTTTGAATAGTCCTTGAGAGTTCATTTCTTAGGTTGGTATCTGGCTGGTGCTATCTTACGTCCTAGATTCAGCCAAAGTACTCCCTTTAATAATTCCTGTACGTTTGGTTTGGTTTTTACGTATTCCCTTAATTTCTGTTTATCTGAAAATGTCCTAATTTCACCATCATATCTGAACAAGAGTTTTGCAGGATATACTATTCTTGGTTGGCAATATTTTTCTTTCAAGGTTTTATATATGTCACTCAGTTGCCTTCTTGCCTGCATGGTTTCTCCTGAATAATCCAAGCTTGGTCTTATTATTTCTCCTCTGTATGTGACTTTTAGGGTTTCTGAAGCTGCTCTCAGGATTCTTTCTTTGTCTTGGGTTTTAGTGAGTATGATTATGCTATGCCTTGGTGATTTTCTTTTGGAGTCTAGCCTATATAATTTGTTGGCCTTCTTAGATGGTCAACTTTTCATCTTTCCTGATATTAGGGAAGTTTTCTGTCAACAATTCTTCAATGATCCTCTCTGTGTTTTCCGTTTTCTTCTGTTCTGGAACTCCAATCACTCGAAAATTTTTGCTTTTGCTTGTATCCCACATAATTCTCAGGATTTCTTCATTTTTCTTCTTTCTTTTTTCTGATTTTTCCTCAAACAAAATGATATCCAAGTGTTTGTCTTCAATTTCTCTGATCCTATCTTCCATTGTCTCAAACCTGCTCCTCAGACCTTCTATGACACTGTCCATTTCTGAAATCTTGTTGTTTATCTTTTGGATTTCTAATTGTTGGTTTTGTATGATTTCTAGTTGTGAATTTATTTTTGCATTTTATCCCTGTATTATTTTCCTGAATTCTTCCATTGTTTTGTCTGTATTTTCCATGAATTTGTCTGCCTTTTCCATGAATTTATCTATTTTTTCCTCAGTTTTGTCTGCTTTCTGCTTCAACTCTTGAATAGCTCTGAATATTAGAGATTTGAATTCCCTAAGAGGTAGTTCTAGTGCCTTTTCTTTTACTGGAAAGTCATCAGGTTTTCTAGTTTGGATACCTACTGGAACCATCCTGTCATATTTTTTTATGTTTTGATATTGTCTGCTGACTTCAGGACATTCAGTAGTTATTTTCTTCACTTATTGATTGTAGATTTGTTTGTTTCCTCTTGCTTTTTATTTGGTTCTGTAGGAGCAGGTGGGCTGTGGGTTCTTTGCTGCTTGCTCATCTGTGAACACAATACTTTTCACCTCCTTGTCTAATGGGCAGGGCCAGTCACGCAGCTATGGTGCAGCACGGCAGGTCTAGCCCAAGGAGAGGGGCTGGGATGGGTTGTTTTTGGCTTATTTGGGCTGACAGGGTTGGCCGGGGGTCAGTGCAGGGCAGGTTCCAGTAGGTGGTGCCTGTATTCCTCAGGGGTGTGATG
>NW_004444111.1:4574910-4576140 GCF_000243295.1 Trichechus manatus latirostris
CTAATTTTTGCACCAATATTTATTATTTCCTTCTTTCTACTTGCTTTAGGATTAGTTTGCTCTTCTTTTTCCAGTGTCTTAAAGAGGAAATTTGGTTAGCACTTTGAGACTTTTCTTATCTTTTGATATATATATTTACCATTGTACATTTCTCTCCAAACACCTCTTTACCTGCATCGCATAAGTTTTGGTACATTGTGTTTTTGTTTTCACTCATGTGAAAATATTTTCTAATTTCCTTTGTGATTTTTTTTTTTGACCCATTGGTTTTTTAGAAGTGTGTTTCTCAATTTTCACATTTGTGAGTTTCTCAGATTTCTCTCTATTGTTTATTTCTAATTTCATACCATCATGGTTGCAGATGCACTTTGTATTATTTCAATCCTTCAAAATTTATTTAGTTACAGTTATTATTTTTAATGTCCTAGCATATGGTCTCTCCTGAAGGATGCTCCTTGTGTACTTGAAAAGAATGTATATTCTGCTGTTGGTGGGTGCAGTGGTGTACAGATATCTGTTAGGACTAGTTTTTCCATTGTCAGATCATATATTTCTTACATAACGCTTCATCACCCTGATCCTCATAGTTGTTTCCTCTTAGTTCTTAATTAAAATAAATTTACATATTCAATATATAATACGTATTCATAAATATAAAACGCTCACTGACAGTCCTTTAGCCATAATTTCATCCAGCAATTTTTTGTTGACCGAAGTTTGAAATCTAGTGGTTTCTAGAATTTTGAAATCTTGTAGTTTGCTTGGTATTACTTATTTCTTGCTGAAAAAATGTTTTGGTGTTTTTACTTTCAGTCATGGTCAACTAGCTTGTGGAAAGTCAGTTCTTATTCCCAGAACAAACAGAACAATTAAATAGATCATTATTTTTTAAACCTTCTGTTTTAAGGACAAAGTCAGAAGATTTGAAAGCTCCTAGAGAAGGTAAGCAGAAGGTGGTGATCCCAACATTTGACATAACTTTTTTCCCATGAGGTACTCACCAGTTAGTAAATAATCCATCTAAATTCAAGCCCCAGAAACTATTCAGGGTCTATCCTTAAAACTAAAGAATAGTACATCCTAAGAAAGCTAACAACAAATTAAAAAATCAATTTCTTAATCAAAATCTTAAAAAAAGATTTTGATAATGCCTAGAATTTAATTGATAAAATTCAATACCTGTTTTTAAAACATAAAGGCAATTTAAAATAGAAGTTTGTTATTAACATG
>NW_004444111.1:4576583-4578515 GCF_000243295.1 Trichechus manatus latirostris
AATTATTTATAAAATGCTTTCTGATTTGGGCAGTATTTATATAAAAAAAAATCTTATGATGCTATGCTTGATTTCCATGTAGATTTAGTAAATATGTTTATAATTCAAATGCTTTAATGTAAACTTCAGATATCACTTACATTTTCTTTCAAATCATAAACTTATTTACTGTCAATTTATAAGAAGGAATACCTGTTTCTCTTTCATAAATACAATTGAAGAAAGAGAAACCTAGTTGCATTGCCTACATGTTTAAAATAATTTTTTTCCCTGGGTTTTGAGTTGCTTATATTTTTCTTCCTAAAAGGATGACACTTTTTCTTCTGAGAGAAGATAGTATGTGGACATAGGAACTGTCTTTGTGAAGGTAATTTCCAAAATCGTGTTGATTTAATAATCCCAATTAACATCGTAATTATGAGATATCCTCACAAGTGACCTTCAATGCTGGTTTTTGCTTCCAATTACCTTTTCAATTAACTAAGAAAGGCTTTATGGATAAAAATGTGTCTAAATAAGATCTTTGAGGAAAAAAGAGGTCATTTGAGAGAATGCCAATGAAGCACTTTTAAAGGATTATTTTCATAATGAAATGATGGTAAACATGAGAGAGAGATGAGCTGCTCTACGGTTGTGACTGCCTGTAACAGTGCATTAGAACACCAATGCCCAAACTGGCTCTTATAGCTGAAGCTGTTAATACATACAACCTCCAAGGCCATGGGCATGGTAGCACATAACAGGTATAATCAACCAGGAACTATTTTAAATCAGCAATTAAAATCTCCATGTTACCTGGGTCATTTAATTAGTAACCCATCATTTCAGTGCTATAGATAAGTGCATTGTCAATCTAATCTCTATTAGAGTTTATGGTAGTAAAGGAGTTCAATTTTCATAGTATCCAAGTTGAATAATTAACTGTAGAAATGGGGTCTGGTAGTCATTAAGAAGGTATGCATAACCAATCTAATTTTTTTTTATTATATCATAATTGTGCATGTATTGAAAATTTGGAAAATACAGAAAACACATACAAAAAAGAAAATAAATCTAAACCACAATCCATTCATGCACAGGTAAGTTCTGTTAATGTTTTGTTTATATCTGTCCACTTAAGCTATCACATTTTAAAAAATCAAATTAGGGTCTTGTCTCATAAACTGCTTGATGCCATAAACCATCCTGCATATATATTTTGTAAATATCTCTGATTATCCAATTATACTTTTTAATGTTTCTGGCTTTTTAAAATAAGTATTGCTATGATAGAAACGATACATGCTCATTATTTTAAAAATATAAACACTGAAAGAAAAGTATAAATAATAAAATACACATAATCCTCAAATTTTACCAGTCAGAACTATCCCGGCTAGGAATTGTTTCTGTTCTTTTGGTAGCAAAGTTTCATCGCTCACTCAGTCCAGCACCCTGACAGAAAAAGTCTTGCATATTCTTCCTACCCAAGCTGAAGTCTCAAGGAGAATCACGAAGACTTCTTGCTCTGCACAGTCTTCTACTCTCAGCAGTTTTTGCTTTGTAATTTCCAGGTCTGCGCACTCATCGTGTTGGTCAGCTTATCTCAGAACTGAAGGCTATCAGTAGGAATGCTCAGGAACGTTTACAATTTATATTCTTTTTTCAGTACTCTCTCTTTGAGATGGATGGGGTTCAGAAGTTGTACTATATGTAAAATCTTTTATTTCTTTATTTTTTTTTTAAGGTTTTGGCATGTGATTAAGTTTTATTCCTTGTTTGAGTGCAAATGCTAAATTTATTTTAACTGGCTTTATACCACACTATGTTGACCTTGGTCTGAGTAGAACAGCACCAGAGGTTTACCTAGGTGTGTGCATATTACCAGTTGCCATTGAGTCAGTTCTGACTAATGGCGACCTCATGAGTGTCAGAATAAAACTCTGCTCCATA
>NW_004444111.1:4579691-4581183 GCF_000243295.1 Trichechus manatus latirostris
GGTTTTACTGAGGCACAATAGAAAGGAAATTTTCATCAAAAGAGGCCCCGCAAAAAATGGGGGCAAGTGAGTGACGTTTAAGCTGTAATTAAAAAATAATGTGGATCAGCCAGATAACTTGGCCAGAGTTTGTGCTTGTTGCCATTTGGGTGTTTACTTGAAATAGCAGTGCTTACAGATCCACAGCAAACAAAGTGGGAAGAAACAGGTGCAGCTGCAATAAAATCAAATTAAAGAATGGAAAAAGTCTAGAATTCAGTGTAAAGACCTTAGGTAGTATGGAAAAAAAATTAACCTAGTTGATAAACCAGGGTGCTGCACCCTATTTTGTGACACTGGGTGATTGTAAATTCTTGCTCAGTTTGTGTCTCAGCTGCTAAAAAGCAAGCTCCAAATCTTTGTATTTGATCAATTACTTCTTTTCCAGGTCGTATTGGTTTTCTTTTCGTCTTGTAAGTTTTCTGAAAGCAAGAGTAACCATAAACCAAGTGCGACAGTTTTAACACTCTTAGCCCAAAGTATACTTGTTACAGCAGTTATACTGTGTACATCAGCAGAGATGGGTCTCAGTTTGTTGTGGTATCAGTCCCATTTTATACTCCTTTTTCCTACGATTTGCTGTATAGACATTGATCTTCCAGCATCTGCCCCGGAATGCAACCACAGAAAGGAAATCAGAGACTGCAATGATGATGGTGATAGGACATGTGGCTATATAGCCCTTGATCTGTTGACTTCGATAATCATTTGAGTCAAACTAAGAAGTTTTACAGTCCTGAAAAGCTGTCACTCAAATTGATCCAGAACCACTCAAAATGACCTAACATCCATTCCATCCTCCTCTGGTATACCTTCCTGTAGTATATAAGCTAGATAGATAAAAGCTACCTTTCCCAGACTTACTTGCATTTAGGGTTTTGGTCATAACCGAGGTTCCACCAGTCAGACACCCTTGCACAAGTTCTGGAAGGTACACCTGGCTTCTGTTTCTTCTGCACTTTTCTTCTGGGTAAAAACAAACAAACAACAAGCAAGCAAGCAAGCAAACAAACAAATAAACAAAACAACCTATTTATTTTGGAGGTGCCTGATTTTCCTGTGGTGGCTTTTCTGATAACTGATGCTTCTTGACCGTGGTTTTGCCCTGATGGTGGTAATTTCCCAAATGTGGCAGAGGTGGCTTCCTTCTGGAGCTGACCACTGTAGAAGTAGCTCCCTGGGTGATCTTATTTTGCAGTGTGGCACTATGTTATTTTCTACATATTAAACCTAGAATCTGTTTCCTCCGGCTTCTCAACAAGCCTTTAGGCAATTTATTCTCTTAGTAAACCTTTTTGCTAAGTGTATCCTCCTCTCCCTGAATTCTGTTACTTATAGCCCCTTATTCAATGGTGAATCCAAATATGCAGTAGTGCTACTGTTCCAGTAAGTGTAGTAAAATGTTGGTGAAGTTAAATATTGGCTAGGCTTTAGGCAGCCCTAGAACATCTTG
>NW_004444111.1:4587555-4652327 GCF_000243295.1 Trichechus manatus latirostris
AATATTTTCACTCTTACTCCTTTTTAGCTAAACGAATTATCAGAGAGTGCCTTGTTCCTAAACCTGACCTGGCATTAAAAGAGGAAAAACCATCAGTAATTTTAGCTTCAAAATGTCTGTTTTGTCTTTATGTAGCTAAGAAATAATCATCAAATGGTATATGGCTCTGTAATGGACCTGAACTATTATTGTTTTACACCCAACAGGAGGCCCTGGAGCAGAGACTTAAAGAATAAAGAACAAAAGGGAACAGTCATATTCTTTGGTATACATAAAATGATGCTTCCATTGTGGGCAAAGTTGAGTTGTTGTTTTAGGAAAATACGTCTTTTTCTCATTGTGAATTTAAGCTGTGCTACCCCTGAGAATTAATGTGTGTGAGTGTGCATGCACGTGTGTACTTGTGTGTGGAATGCATTCACTAGTTGGGTTCAACAATTACCAGACGAACGGATATCTGGGAGGAGCGAAGCATCCTCAAACACCACGTCAACGTACAGTCCTCAAAAGGCACTGACTTGAAGGATCAAAGCCGACTCTGATCTGTTTTGGGGACTGTATTGCTGGAGAGTTGTGGTTCCTGCTTGGGCTGCTATTGCGTCTTAGAAGCAACCAAAGGGGTACTGTTTTATTCACCCTTACAGTGGTTTGTTTTGGTATTTTGTGGAACAAAGGACTGAGCCAGTAAAGAAGCTGTCCCATATTTACGGATTATTGTGTGGAGACAGCAACAGCGTATTTTATTGGGTGGTGGCGGTGCTGCGGGGGGAAGAAGAATGTGGGCTGTGATAAGTAGGGAATAGAGGTGAAGAAAATAGCTGCTGGGAGCACAAATGAGTAGACATTGTTTTCCCAAAATTCTAAAGGAAGGTGGTCCATCAATGGATAGGACTGACTTATAGGTTCAACTGCAGTGAAATAGTTTTTGTTTGTAATTGTTTAACACTTTGTTTCGTCATGGGGTAGATATTAGAAGTATCTTGTTTATTATTTATTTCTACTTACTGGCATACAACAAGGTACCAAGTAGGTATTCTAAAAGTATTTGTTAAATAAATAAAATGATAACTAATTTTAGGTGGGGCAGCGGTTAAAGAGCTAGACTGCTAACCAATAGGTTGGCGTTTCAAAACTACCTGTGGCTTCATGGAAGAAAGATGTGGCAGTCTGCTTCTGCAGAGATTTACAGCCTTGGAAACCTTATGGGGTCGCTATAGTCCAAACTGACTCATCAGTGGGTTTTGGTAACTAATATTAGGGCTTAAATAGCCACATTTCATAACTTGAGAAACTAATCACCAGCTAAATTGTGGTTAGTTGCAACTGGCTGGTATATCATAATTATTATTTCTGTTGAAAGACGCTATAACTATCACTGACTTGACATGACTGGACGATTTGTAAATCGAATGCGTATAGACAGCTAAATCAAAAAACCGAACCAGTTGCCATCAAGTCAATTTTGACTCATTGCGACGCTATAGGACAGAGTAGAACTGCCCTGTAGGGTTTCCAAAGAGCCGCTAGTGGATTCGAACTGCCAAACTCTTGGTTAGCAGCCAAGCTCTTAACCACTGAGCCACCAGAGCTCCTATGGACAGCCAGGTGGACATATATGTGAGCAGATAAGTCAAAAGTAGTCTAACATTCAACTCCCTAGAAATTGTAGTTTATTTTTTGCATTTAGATGTACTTAGTAAATTTAGAAAAATGGATAAATGAAAATGAAAATCAAGCAGATTTCCTAAAAAAAGACGATGATATTCAAACTTATATTATTATGTAATTATAATAAATTAATCTGGTTTTAGTATTGATATACTTTAGAATTCTGTTTTTGGATATAATTATTTGCGCGACACTTTTCAGCCAAATGTCCACTCCTTTTTGAGTCCAAACTGTGATTCAAGAAATGGCCACTAGATGGCAATATGTACTGACAAGTCTGATAGCTTTCACCGTTAGCGCTGTTAGGTCCAAGTTACAGTTACACGGTGTATAATTTTCACATACACACAAAATATACTAGATAAACTGAATAATTTGTATAATTTAAGATACATAAAAAATTTTAAAAATAAGATTGACAATTGTTATTTCAGAAGTTTTGGAATTTGATGGTGTTTTTAATGTTAATCAAATATTCTGGGCTAACAAGTAAGTGTATCGGATACATATTCAGTATTATGGTGTCAAAATGCCAGTTTTGTATGAAAGTGATATCATGGATCTTGAAAGACAATCTTAATTTTTTGGCTTGTATGTCCAAAATCAGCATTTGTAAATACATGTTATGAGCAGAGTTTGAAAGGCTGGGCTTACAAAACGTAAAATAGTTCTTTTCAGAGCTTTTTATATGTTAATATGCATTGCGTTTTCTCAAAAGCAAGAATAAGTAGAATTTCCTATATGGGAGCCTTTTTTGAAACATTTTCTTATGGAATAGTACTCCACAAACGCTTTAGGAAAAATGCTATTCTAAGTAATGATTTCTGAGTAAGAGGAAATATTACCACTCAAAGTAATTTTCAGCATATGAGAAGATAGGAAAGTACATAGGAAGTAACAAAATATAGAATTTGGCAGTACTAATTCTACAGTAATTTTTGAAAAATTGTAGTTTTTAAACTTTCATAAGTACCTAAAACTCATTGGATAGTTCATCCATCTTGACGATAAATTATGTCCTGTTCTGAAGTGGGTAACAAGCGTATAAAAAAATCAGCATTGATGAGCCAAAATAACTTGATATAATCAGGATGGACTTTTGCACATTTTACTTTCTTCTTTATGAGACAGGGCAAAGGGACCAGCGACAAGAAGCCGGGTATTGATGTCTAAAAAGCAAGCTCTAAAGCTATCATGGACAGATCTTTGACACCTTCTCTGAAGCTGTAAAAAGAGCCCCGGTGGTGCAGCGGTTAATTGTTCCACTGCTAACTCAAAAGTCGGCGGTTCTAAGCCACTAGCCGCTAGGCGGGAGAAAGATGTGGCAGTCTGCTTCTGTAAAGATTTACAACCTTGGAAACCCTATGGAGCAGTTCTACTCTGTCGTATAAGGCCACTATGAGTCGGAATCCACTCATTGGCAATGTGTTTGGGTTTGGTTTGGGTTGAAGCTATAATATATCTTACTATGAATTCATGTTTAGATTGATAACATTGTGAACCTACAACTACTTACAGCATGAAAGACGATTCTGTTATGCTCTTTCTACTGGATAAAATCGAGAAATTACTTGGTGAGGTGTCATTGCAACCACAGACAGGTGCGACTAAATATCGTACGTACTTTACCCACAAATAAAATTTTGATACTAGCTCCGTGTGTTGGCAGGAAAAGATTTCAGTCGGATGAATAACCTCTGGTATATGATTTTGAAGTAAGCAGTCAATTGTGATTTATCGTCCTATGCTGCCATCCTGTGGTTACTTGAGAAATGACTAAAGTGGAGCAATCCAATGTTTAAAAAAAATGGTTTAAGCTGCTTGTGTGGAATAATAGAGAAAAGGGACTGAAGCAGACATGTGCCTCTGTCTCCAGAAAGATGATATTCAATGCATTTCTTCATTTATTTTCTCTCTCCTCTATGCCTAAGAGATAGGCTGAGTTTTAAATAGTTGCTCCATAATGTATGAAGGAGAGAATCCTGAGAGAATTGAACAGTTCTGAGAAATAACTGTCTCTTATTCTTAAATATTTCCATGGGGTGGGGGAGGAAGGCCATCTGTTTTCACCTTAATTTTCGTTTGATCAGGAGAACTCATTCCTTTCTGAAGAGTTTTTCTAAACTAGGCTTTGAAAAATATCCACCATATCCATAAAGTAATGGAAAAGTTAAAGCCGATCAGCAGAAAGCTGGGCTGATTTGTTTTGGAATGTGACTACTTCAGGTTTTATCCTTTTCTATCTTAATGAAACATGCATTAAGGTAATAGCAAGACCTGCAGAATAATCTATCCTGTAATAATGAAAGTCTCTTTGAGGCAATCCAATGTAGAAGTACTTTCATTTGTTCACAGCAGATAATGAATTATCTTCTGAAAGAAGGAGGATAAGCTTTTGATTACCTGTTTGTAATTTTAAACAAATTACATGCTATTTCCTAGTTTATATATAATAAAAATAATTTAAATGAATATTATTTTGTAAATTAATTTTAATAATGTTAATATTTACCATTGTATTAATTGTCAAACCAATTAAGATCATTAGTCAGTATATACTTACCAGGAATTTTTCTATTAACATTTCTATTTTAGGTAAATAGATATGAAGAGGTTTAGCATACAGATCCAAGTTGTAGACAGAAACAGAAAACTGGAAGAAAATTAGAATTATAAATTATTGATTCAGCTTACGTTTAATTTTTTATTCATACAGGCCTTGATACTGCAGTTCAGTATTGCAATTTTCTCATTAAATATTTATTTCTGGTATTTTACTTTAAAATATTAAAACATGGCTTTGCCTAATCAAAAGAAAACCTGGGATGGTAACTTGCTAAAGTTTATTTTACCCCATTTTTGCCTTCTCGTTACCTATTGGACCAAAGACATTATTAGACAGATATTATCGTGTTGAAAATCTAGTTAGGTAGAATATTACCAGTAAATGAGCATTCTATCTTTGTAATACATGTTGAATTTAGTAAACATCATATTAAAATACAGTCACCGTATCAATATAAGTACATAGCTGCAATCATCACTTCAAGTTATGCTTAATTTCCTTCTGTAGGAGGAAAAAAACTATATGCATAACAAATCAATATAAAATGAAAGAGGTAAACAACAGCTTGCTAAATAAATAACATAAAGCAATTCTCCATCAAAGCCTCAGTAATTACTTTGTAGAACAGGCTGCCCTTAATACAACAATTAATTTTTTCAAATGAATTATGCAAGCCAATTTTTTTTTCATTAATGTTTTGTTGAAGTCGCTAAGTTTCATTATTGAATAACAAAGAAGCAATTGAGTCTTTATTCTAACTGGTATATATTAATGTGCTTAACTTGAACTAAATGTGTTTCCAGTATGTAATCATATTTGAATCGATCAAGTCAATTTACTGGTCAAATGTCCTTTTGGCACTCCAGCTGCTTCATGTGGGTTGCTCTTCACAAAGAACATGCAGAAAGTGACCCAGAAGGCTCCACGGTTCTGTGAAGTATCACATTAATTCCTAATTACAATCTGTTTGATTTTCTAAAGGAGGCTACTGGTGCCTCACACAGAAATTTATTATCTAATTTCAATTATGATGATTTTGAAGAAAAGCTTAAAATTAATCAGTGTAAAATAAATGACTATTAGCTGAGATGCCAGCTCCTTCTCCAAAGAAGTAAGAGGACAGATAAATTCATGCAAATCTTAGTTTTGCAAGAGTATGAATACAGACAGGTATTACCATCCACTTCCACAAGTTTTAAGTCCTATAAATTATTTAAAGAGTGAAGAAGATCAGTAAAGCTTTTCTTGTTTATATATCATGGCTGTCTACTTGAAAACACCAATAACAAATATTGATTGGTTACTGACTTACCAGGAGTGTGATATTGTAACCAATTGTCTTACTATTGGGACAAAGGCTGTCCATATACCTTTATGTAATCCTTGGAGTGTTTGTAAAGGAATGGATTTATCAAGGTATCTGTATTTGCCAGTGAGTTTGTCTTGTTTAAGTATAAGTTTTTAGCAATAGCTGAAGTATTTCTTTCAAAAGAAAAATTGGTATTTTTAAAAATCACAGCAAGGATTTTTGTAGACACAGACAAACTAATTCTAAAATTTCAGTTGAAAGGTGAAGGCCCTAGAACAGACAAAACCACCTTGTCAAATAAAAATAAAGTTGAATGAGTTACTCTACTCAACGTTAAGCTTTACTATATAGCCACAGTAATCTAGAGTGTGGTATTGCTGGAGGGATGAGCATATAGATCAAGGGATGAGAATAGACCCAGAAATAGACCCACACAAATATGACCAACTGATTTTTGACAAAGGACCAAAACCAGTTCAGTGGAGGTAAGACAGCCTGTGATGGTTAAGACTGTGTGTCAACTTGGCTGGGCCATTATTCTCAGTATTTGTATGTGATCACCCCCATGATGGGCTCTGTTGTGAGTAGCCAGTCAGTTGAAAGGGAATTTCCTTGGGCATGTAGCCTGCATCCAAGTGTAAGTTCTGGCTTTTGCCCTCTCTGGATCCTGCAGCTGCCTCCTGTTCGTCTGACCTCTGGTTCTTGGGACCTGAGCTAGGAGATTACCTGCCAGTCTTGGAGTTCATCTGTCTTCACAGCCTGTGAGCAAGAGTCCCGCTCTCCAGCTTGCTGATCTTGGGTTCACCAGCCCCTGCAGCTATGTGAATCAGGAGAAGCCTCTATCCTGATCCACGGACTTCACATGTTCCAGCTTCTACAATCGTGTGAGCTGTTTCCTTGATATAAATCTCTCTCTCGAGCTCTATATATTTATATGCTTTACTGATTTTGCTTCTCTAGAGAACCCAGCCTAAGACACAACCTTTACAACCAATGATGCTAAAACTGTTGGACATCCACTGGCAAAAAAATGAACCATGACCTACAGTGCACACCTATATAGAAATTAACTCAAAATAAGTAATAGGCTTAAATGTAAACTGTTAACAAATAAAACTTTCAGAAAAAAAGGAAAAGAGAAAATCTTCAGAACCTAGGACTGATAAATTGGACTTGATCAAAATTAAAACTTTTACTTTGTGAAAGCCCATGTGAATTGGATGAAAAGACAAGATACAGACTGGGAGAAAACATTTGCAAACCACATCTCTAACAAAGGACTAGTATCTAGAATATATAAAGAACACCCAAAACTCAACAGTAAAAACAATCAAACAATCCAGTTAGAAAATGGGCAAAAGATATTAACAGACATTTCAACAATGAGGATATACAGATGGCAAATAATATAAAAACTTGTTCACCATCATTATCTGTCAACTACCATATGGCCCATCAACTGCACTCCTGAGCATTTATCTCAGAGAAATGCAGGCTTATGGTGACATAATAATATGTAAATAAATGATTATAGCAGTTTTATTTGTGATAGCCAAAAACTGGAATCAGCCTGGATGCTTATTAACAGGTGAATGGTCAAACTGTGGTACATATATACTAAGAAATACTTCTTAGCAATAAAATGGAGTGTAGTATACACACAAGTTGAATGACTTGTCACCAAATTATGCTGAGTGGAAAAAAGCGAGTTCCAAAAGTTGGCATATCATCTTATTCCATTTATATAACATTTTTAAAGGACAAGCTTTTGGAAATGGAGAACAGTCTAGTAGTTGCCAAGGGTTAGGGACAGGTGTGGAGGAGGTGAAGGAGGAGAAAGGAAAATGTGCCTTTAAAAGGGCAACCTGAGGGATTCTTGTGGTGTTGGAACTGTTCAGTGTCTTGATGGTGGTAGATAGTCTAAACTACAGAAATAATGAAACTGTATAGAACTTAATACATATACATACACACATACACAAATGAGTACAAGTAACACTGGGGTAATTTGAAGAAAATTGTTGGATTGTGTCAATGTTACTATTCTGGTTGTGATATTAAACTATAGTTTTGCAAAATGTCATCATGAAGGGAAGCTGGGAGAAGGGTACACGGGATCTCTGTGTATTATTTCTTACAACTGTGTGTGAATCTACAATTATCTCAATAAAAATTTTCAGTAAAAAAAGAGAGAAAGAGATAAACAGAAGTATTAAGAATAACTGAAACCATATGGTTGAATTTTACATCATTTATTAAATAGTTGAGCTGAAATTTAGCATCAATGTACACAACACATTATAATTAAGACACATTTCTAAATGCAGAGACTTTTAATGTTAATTCCAATAGCTGCACTCCAAGCAACTGCTGAAAGCTTTACTTAAATGTTGCTAAAGAATATATCTCTATGCTCATTCCCTCTGAACATTCATCTTTCACCTGATTCCACACTTCCACAGATTTTATCTGCATCCCCGATCCACTTTTTTTTTTTCACCTGGGCCGAGTCTTTTCTTTTATCAAGACTACTAAGTCTACAGTTTGTTGCAATTACTCTGAGTTCTGAATTAAAGGAACTAAATCTTCATTAACAGTCCATCCATGGCTCCAACTCGATAATTAATAGCTTTTGTTGTTAGGTGCCATCGAGTCTGTTCCGACTCATAGCAACCCTACGGACAGCAGAATGAAACACTGCCTGGTCCTGCGCCATCCTCACAATCATTGTTATGCTTGAGCCCATTATTGTAGCCACTGTGTCAATCCATCTTGTTGAGGGTCTTCCTCTTTTTCGCTGACCTTTTAATTTACCAAGCATGATGTCCTTCTCCAGGGATTGATTGCTCCTGATAACGTGTCCAAAGTATGTGAGATGAAGTCTCACCATCCTTGCTTCTAACGAGCATTCTGGTTGTACTTCTTCCAAAATAGATTTGCTTATTCTTCTGGCAGTCTGTGGTATATTCTATATTCTTTGCCAACATCATAATTCAAAAGCATCAATTCTTCTTCGGTCTTCCTTATTCAATGTCCAGCTTTCGCATGCAAATGAAGCCATTGAGAACACCAAGGCTTGAGTCAGGCGTACCTTAGTTTTCAGGGTGACATCTTTGCTTTTTAACACTTTAAAGAATTCTTTTGCAGCATATTTGCTTAATGCAATGTGTTTGATTTCTTGACTGCTGCTTCCATGGATGTTGATTGTGGAGCTAAGTAGAATGAAATCCTTGACAACTTCAATCTTTTCTCCGTTTATCATGATGTTGCTTATTGGTCCAGTTGTAAAGACTTTTGTTGTCTTTATGGTGAGGTATAATCCATACTGAAGTCTTTGATCTTCATCAGTAAGTGCTTCAAGTCCCCTTCGCTTTCAGCAAGCAAGGTTGTGTTATCTGCATAACACAGGTTGTTAATGAGTCTTCCTCTAATCCTGATGCCCCGTTCTTCTTCATATAGTCCAGTTTCTCGGATTATTTGCTCAGCATACAGACTGAATAAATATGGTGAAAGGATATAACCCTGACACACACCTTTCCTGACTTTAAACCACACAATATCCTCTTGTTCTATCTGAATGACTGCCTCTTGATCTATGTACAGGTTCCTCATGAGCACAATTAAATGTTCTGGAATTCCCATTCTTCGCAATGCTGGAGATGCGGTTTTTACTCTACGACTTTTCCAAAGGGAAAAGATAACTCCTGTAAATTGTTGGGAATGTATGTATGTGATCTCTCCCTCTCTACCCTCTGCACTTTAATCATTCTCTCCATTCTGCTTTCCTCCTTTATTCATTATTAATTTCTCATTTTGCAACAGAGAATGGTGACCTTTACAAACAAAATAAAAGAACTCTACCAAACAAACAAAAAACCCAAAATGTATTTATAGCTATATTTTGGTTGACTGCTGCTGGGGCTTTGCTGTTTAATCATTTCATGCCCATCTGTGTGGGTTACACACAACATATGTTCAATATGGTTTGAATAATATGGGGATTTTTGTTCCATACAAATATGATTTTATACAAATATCTTTTTTCACTATTTACTGTCATCAATTGGTGAGCAATATCATCAAATGATTAATCTAATTAGCTGGATATATGCTACAAGTCAATGTACCATGGGGGAAGTGTTTAGAAACAAATAAGTAATGTATTTTGGAAAATTGTTTTATATAACAAGAGTATATAAAAGTATGAATAATAGTATCTACTAAACAGATAACTTTGTAAATAGTCAAAACCCTTATTCTGGAAGTAAAGACAGTGAAACTGTCAGAATAGTAGAGTAAGGGGAGGGGGATGCTCTAGGATAAGGAAAATTATAACTTATTAGAAAATTCTCCAAGCAAAAGTTTAATGCTAGTACCCTATTCCAAGATGTCTTTGCCAGGAATAGATCTCCTCGCCTCCGAAATAACAGTCACCGAGGTTCTTCTAGGCTTCACACACTGCCAGCATATGTCATAGTCAATCTTTTTGAAAATTCTTAATCCTGTAGCTTTACTGTCTTATTATTTGCCTAGTCCACCACTCATCTGTCATTTTGTTATACTGTAGTGACCTGAGTGTTGTTGTGATGCTGGAAGTTATGCTACTGGTATTTCAAATACCAGCAGGGTATTCCATGGTGGACAGGTTTCAGTGGAGCTTTCAGAATGGTACATACTAGGAAGAAAAGCCTAGTGAACTACTTGCAAAAATTAGCCAATGAAAACCTTATGGGTCACAACAGAACACCATCCAACTCACTTGCTTTGGGCATGTCATCAGAAGGGATCAATCAAGGAAGGAGGACTTCATGTTTGGTGAAATAGAGGGCCAGCGAGAGTCAGGGACACCCTTGGTGAAAGACATATTGGCACAATAGCTGCAAGGATGGACTCGAACACGTTATCAATGATGTAGGACTGGGCAATGTTTCATTCTGTTGTACATAAGGTCACCATGAGTTGGAGACGACTCAAAGGCATCTATCTATCTATCTATCTATCTAAGTCTATCTGTCTTAGTCATCTAGTGGATGGCTTTAACAAAGAAAAATTTATTTCTTCACAGTAAAGTAGGCTAAAAGTCCAAATTCAGGGCATCAGCTCCAGGGGAAGGCTTTCTCTGTCTGTCAGCCTTCTCATCAATATTCCCCTGGACTAGGAGCTTCTTCGGGCAGGGAACCCAGGTCCAAAGGACATGCTCACTCCTGGCACTGCTTTCTTGGTGGTAAGAGGTCCCGCTGTCTCTCTGCTCACTTCTGTCTTTGTGTCTCAAGAAATTGGCCCAGGACACAATCCAATCTTGTAGACTGAGTCCTGCCTTACTAACACAACTGCCACCCATCCACCCACATTAACATCATCGAGGCAGGATTTACAACATATAAGAAAATCACACAATACCAGGAATCATGGCCCAGCCAAATTGATACACACATTTTTGGGGGGACATAATTCAATCCATGACTCTATGTATCTATCTATCTTATTATCTATTATTCTCTCTTACTATGTTTTACCTTCAGTACCAAGGGTCTGAATCTCTATTCATCTTATTCTACTTATCAGGGCAGCCTTCTCTGTATCAATAGCATCACTTCAATCTAGAGCAAGTGACTGCAATACTACTGATATTTCTCAGTCATTTAGGTTTTTCAGAAAGAAATGAACCTCAAGACTTTTCATCAACACAACTTTCTATTTTCTGGCTTTGTAGCCCTGTAATGAAGCATCGTAAGTTTTTAATTACGGTGCATCACACAAAAGAGGAGAGAGTATCAAAATCAATATTATACTTCTGAAAGAACAACGAATGTTTTGAGGTACGTTTAGAAGGGCTCGAGCAGTTCAAGTCTGGTTGTGTTTATGTTATGATATTTATAATGACACACCACCTGGATAAAAAGCAAAAGTTCAGTGAATCAACCAGATATTTCCAAATACCTACATTTTCAACGTAAGAAGATGGACTGAATTTTTATCTTCAGATAATGAGCTTGGACTAGATTCAATGGCAACTTTTTTTCCCCTGCTATACCACCAAAGATCTGTATCACTCAAATTACAGTTAGCAATTATCCCTCAATTGTGAAGCGTTAGTAGAGGGCAGTGGTTAAAAGTGGGATCTTGAAGGTTAGACAATCCCTGGTTTGAATTCCACTTCTCTACTTGTTGCAGCATGTGATTTGTTGACGTCCCATTCTCAGATGTAATATTTCCAACCCCCAAAGTCAAGTAAAGATTAGATTTATAAAGACACCGATAATAAAAGGCAATAATAATGAGAAATTAAAAAAAAAAATGAGATATGAAGAAATGGATTAGATGTAGTTTTTGCCTCCAACGTGGACACTGATAGCGGGAGGCAGGCATAAAAACAAACAACTGAAATACAACAATAGTACAGTATTGTAGGTAAAAAAACTACAGTTATAATACATTATGCATGCACTAGATATACTAGTTGCTATCAAGTCAGTTCCAACTCATGGAGACCCTATGTGTTTCAGAATAGAACTGTGCTCTGTAAGGTTTTCAATTGCGATTTTTCAGAAGCAGATCGCCAGGCCTTTCTTCTGAGGTGCCTCTGGGTGCACTTGAACCTCCAAACGTTCAGTTAACAGCTAAGTGCATTAACAGTTTGTACTACCCAGGGACTCCTGCACTAGGTATGTTGTTGTTGTTAGGTGCCATCAAGTCGCTTCTGACTCATAGCAACATGTACAACAGAACAAATACTGCCCGGTCCTATGCCATCCTCACAGTCGTTGCTATGTTTGAGCCCATTGTTGCAGCTACCGTGTCAATCCATCTTGTTGAGGGTCTTCTTCTCTTTCACTGACCCTCTACTTTACCAAGCTTGATGGTCTTCTCCAGGGACTGATCACTCTTGATAACATGTCCAAAGTACGTAGATGACGTCTCTCCATCCTTGCTTCTAAGGAGCACTCTTGTTGTACTTCTTCCAAGACAGATTTGTTCATTCTTCTGGCAGTCCGTGGTATAGTCTATATTCTTTGCCAACACCATAATTCATCAATTGCTCATATACAAGTTCAAGTTGAGGCTGAAGGAAATTAAAACAAGTCCATTAGAGCCAAAATGCTACTTTGAGTATATCCCACCTGAATTTAGAGACCATCTCAAGAATAGATTTGACACACTGCACACTAATGACTGAAGACCAGATGAATTGTGGGATGACATCAAGGACATCATACATGGAGAAAGCAAAAGGTCATTAAAAAGGCAGGAAAGAAAGAAAGACCAAAATGGATGTCAGTAAAGACTCTGAAACTTGCTGTTGAATGTAGAATAGCTAAAGCCAATGGAAGAGATGATGAAGCACTAGGTATAGCAGTGGTAAAAAGGGTAAAGTGGCCATTTCTACCACAGAAGAGGGTCAGGATAGGCACAACAGAGAATCTGATACTTAAACTGAGTATTTAAAGAGTAAATCTTCGTCATCAGGACAAGGAAAGGCATTACAAGTAGGAAGCGCACCAAAGAGCAAAAGCAAAAGCATGGTCCTTTTGGTGAACTGCAAAGAGTTCAGTATGGCTGGGATGCAGAGCACAAGGGGTAAAGAAATGAAGATGAGAAATGACTTTGGATAAATAAGCAAGGGACAGATGATTGAAGGCAATGAGAGCCATACTCAAGGTATTGAATTAATGCTGGAGTTAACATTACCATTCAACAGTTTTAAATACAGATTGTAAGAAAGATCACTCTATCAGTCATAAGAAGGACTGATTGGAAAGACTGAAGACAGAGAAACCAGTTAGGAGACTACCATAACATTCTAGTTGAAAGGTGATTATGGCCTAGATCAGTGGTTTTTAATGCTGGCTACATAGTAAAACAACTTGGGAAGCATCTAAAAGTTGCTGATTCCTGGGCTCCACTCTAGACTAATTAAATTAGAATCTCTATTATCAATATTAAAAACAAAACAAAACTCCAAGTGATCCTAATGTAACAGCTTTGAGATCTCATGGCTTAGATAACGACAGTAGCAGCAGATATAGGAGCAGGAGTTGAATTTGAGAGGTTTTAAGGCATGAATTGGAGAGCAGTGCTGCTTATAGTTTACTGTTTATGAGAATGACCGGAGGATCATACAAAAATGAAGATTCTGTGTAAGTAGGTCAGGGTAAATCCTGATATTCTGCATTTCTACAAGCTCCCAGGTGATGCCAAAGCTGCTGGTCCTTAGACCATACTTTGTGGAATAAGGTTAGTAGCTTTTAAATTATTGTTTAAAAACCAAGAGGGCAATAAACGTCAAGAATGTTTTCTTGATTTTGACTAGGATGACTAAGGGAATCTAGGTGGCAATAAAAGTTGGGAGAAAGATCATGAATTAAGTTTTGATTATGCTGAGTGTAACGTGCCCGTGAAAAGGATGAGAGAACATGCGTGTTCTAAAGCTTGAGAGAGATGTCTGGGATGGAACAAATATGTGTTAGCTCATTTGAGATCAGCCCACTGAGAGTAGTTGAAACTTTGGGAGTTGATGAAAATTCCTATGTAAAGTGTGGTGTATGAGATGGGACCAAAGAAAAGACCCTTGAAAACACTAAAATTTAACAGGTAAGTTAACAGCTAATGAAAAAACAAAAACAGTACAGTATTCTAAGATATAGGAAGATAACCCGTGGATAGTAATGGCATGGAAGCCAAGGAAAGATGGAATTCAAAAAAAGGAGTGATCAACTCTGTCAAAAACTGCTTGAGAGTCCCTATAGGTTACTGAAAGAAGTCCAGGGGTTTAGCAATAAGGAGGTCACCAATGATCCTGGTGAGGGTGGCATCAGAGTCCTTATGATGGAAACCAGAGCACAGAGAATGAATTGGACAGAAGGATGCGGGGACAATATTTCTCAGAGAGGTTGGCTGGGCTGTGGAGGAAAGAAAAAGAGGCCAGTGGGTAAAGGTAATCAGAGGATCTAGGGATGGTTATTTTTTTCTTTCTTTCTTTTGACCATCTCTCTTTCTAAGAGATACTTATTGTCTTTTTTTAACATGTGGCAGAACTACATGATTTTCTTGCTTTTGGTCTAACCCGTTATTTCAGTTTATTCTCTGCTGCTAGTTAAAGTTGTTAAATACTTTTTTAATGTCTTAAATACCTCCTTAATATTTTTCTGTTACTAATTTTGTTTCTAATCCTGAGTATAAATTGCTGGCAAGTGTTCTTTAAATTCTGGTAACATATGCAGTCTCTCCTATTCTCTGGTTCCCAGCTTCAGTTCTCTTGTCTATTTTCAGTTCTCCCGTGGTCTAGGAGCCCTAGTGGCATAATGGTTAAGAGCTATGTCTGCTAACCAAATGCTGGCAGTTTGAATCCACCAGCCACTCCTTGGAAACCCTATGGGGGAGTTCTACTCTGTGCTATAGGGTTGCTATGATTCAGAACCAACTCAGTGGCAATGGGTTTGATTTTTCGTTTATGGTCCAGGTCAGGAGACCCGGTGGTTCAGTGGTTAAATTGTTCGGCTGCTGATCAAAAGGTGGTTTGAACCCACCAGCTGCTCACCAGGAGAAGGATGTGGCAGTCTGCTTTTGCAAAGATTTACAGCCTTGGAAACCCCAAGGGGCAAGTTCTAATCTGTCCTACAGGGTCACTATAAGTCAGAATCAACTCGATGGCAACGGGTTTTGTTTTTTTTTATGGTCCAGGTCCACCTCACAACATCTGTTCTCAGCTCTTCTTTTCCCTCCCCATGGTGACCAAACTAGTACTAATTCCCTTATTCAGGGTAGATCTTTTACCAAGAGTGTAACATTCCGATACTTTAAAGTGGTTTTCATCCTTGAATGTACATTATAGATTCAGTTTTAGAAGATACAGAGGACTGGGCCTCATCGCAGACCACTTAAATCAGAACCCCTGAGGTAGGATATAGGTACCAGCATGTGATTCTAACGTGCAGCTAGGGCTGAGGAGCACTGCTTTATAGGCATTGGAACTTTGTTTCTTTTGCACACTTTGAAGTAAAACAAAATACCTATTTTAACAAGTTAACAGGTTTCTTCATCCATGTGTGGATGAAGATACTGACGTTGGAAATTTTATTTTTATAACGTCATAGAAGCTTATTGAAAGAAAAAAAGAATTCTTATAGGTAGCAAATTTAGGACACTGATAGCTCCGGGGAAGTAAAACTGAACCAAAATAGGAGATGGAAATGGAGGAGGTATCGAGAACAAGATTTGAAGATGTCAGAGACTGAAGAAAAGGCTGGAAAGGTACTACCATCAAACCAGAAGGACCTAGAAATGTGACAATGAAACTGTACCTAGCATAGGAAAAACTGATTGTATGGGATTCTGTGTTTACAATGAGGGGGGAGAGAATTAGCAACTTGGAGTGTCAGGTGGCTTTTAGGAAAGCATTCTCTATTTACATGAACTTACATCTGAAATACAGGCAGAAATAACCTTGCTTTCATCAAGAACTCAAGAAATGAGAAATCAAGGGTTGCCAAAGTTGACTTTTTCCTAGTAATTTGCTGAAATGTATATCATTTGTATTTTGAGAGTCTATCACACTGTACTAGGTAAGTCTTTCACTCTCTGTGGTTGGTTGCTTCTAATGGAGGAGTACTAGAAAGGGTTGCAGCACAAGCTTGAGTTCCAGGATGAAAACCAGATAGAAAATTTCCTGTATTCTCCTGGGTGGCCACTGCACGTACAGACCAGGAAGAACTTTATTTTGAAAGGGATTTTGGCATATCTTATTATTATTATTTTTGTAGACAGCCTTTAAGATACTTCCATATGAATGAGAAACCATCCCTCATTTCAGGGTATAGTGATTTATGTTAACTTTATGTTTGAGACATAGATGGCTTAAGTGAAGTTATATCTAAACACCTATTTCTGGCTGTGCTTGTAACCATTGATTAATTTGAAGGGTTTATTTCTGCTATGGGAACAGAAGACCAATCAGTCAATTGCTAAATGATCACTGCAGTTCAAACACTGGAATACAGAATTTTATTTAGTAAATCCAAATGTCCATTCAAAACCACCGACTTTAAATAGCTTTTCATGACCAGACAATTGCTTAGTTCTCAATGACATAAAAGCTGAAAAATCATAATCAACAAGAAAAAAGCTTAATTCAGGGGAGAACTAAGAAAGCGTAGTTTTATTCACATTGAAATCAACTTCAGTAGTTTTCAGACTTATCAAATTATTGAAATTAAAAATCATAAAATGTTTCAATCCATTTTAAGTTCTCTTAATAGCATTGTAATATATTAAGGACAGATGCTATTAGCTCCTATAATTAGTCCTCATTTATCACAGTAATTATGAACTTACTATTGTGTTTCTGTTGCATTAATTTGATTTAAATGCCAAAAATCATTGCAGTGAATACTTGTTAGTAAAGACACTGTGCCACCAGGGTTTCTGAGACATACTTAGTATAAGGTAATTATATCAAAACTTCATCATTTGATACAAACTAATATGTAATCATTATGAAGTGAAAAGCTAATACTGAAAAATGAACAACTATTACCTTTAAGGTATTAGCATGCGTTAGCTAGTTGTGATTTGTATTGACAAAATAATTTAGCTTAGAAATTAGTACTTATTAGTTTGGAGGAAAGGTTTTACTTCTCCAGGATTATATTTACTCTATAAAAATATTTTGTTGTTTGTGAAGGAAGCAATGTATTAAATGACCTATGATTCTCCTCATTTGATAGCCTCATTGACATTAATTAGTTCTCTAGAGCTATGCTCTTTGACACAAGAACCACATATGGCTGTTGAGCACTTGACATGCAGCCAATCCAAACTGAGAAGTACTGATTTGTATTTTAAAGACTTAGTAGGACAAAAGGGATGCAAAATATCTTATTAATGTTTTATGTTGATTACATGTTGAATAATAATATGCTAGATATTTTGGTTTAAATAAACTTGAGGATGAGGCTGTAGGGGTGGGCAACAGCCAGAACAGAAGGAACCTGGGGGTCATGGTACAGATTTTGGATTATATCCCGATTATCTAAGAAGACACTGATGGATTTTGAGAAGATAGTGACAGAATCAGGGCTTTTTTTTTTTTTTTTTTTTTTTTTTAAATGGTGGTGAGTATATATACAACAAAACATTTGCCATTTGCCAATTCAACAATTCCTATGTGTATAATTCATTGACTTGTTTATACTCTTCATGTTTTACAACCATTATCGCTATCCTGTTCCAAATTATGCCATCACCATCAACATAAACTCCATGCACTCTAAGCAAAAACTCTTTCCTCCTCCGTTCCAGCCCTGGTAACTACTAATAAACTTGGTTTCTATATATTTGCTTATTTCATGTAAGTGAAATTATTCAGTATTTGTACTTTTGTGACTGAATTATCTCACTCAGTATAATGTTTTCAAGGTTCACCATGTTGTGGCATGCATCAGGACTTTATTTCTCTTTATGGCTAAATGATATTCCATTATATATAAAACCTGTTGCTGTCGAGTCGATTCTGACTCATAGCGACCCTATAGAAGAGAGTAGAACTGCCCCACAGGGTTTCCAAGGAGCGGCTAGTGGATTCGAATTACCGACCTTTTGGTTAACAGCTCAGATCTTTAATCACTGAGCCCTGGTGGTGTAATGGTCAGCAGTTGGAGTGCACCAGCTGCTTCTTGGAAACTCTATGGGGCAGTTCTACTCCGTCCTACAGGGTCGCAATGAGTCAGAATCGACTTGACCGCAATGGGTTTGATTGTTTTTATACCATATTTTGTTTATTCATTCATCTGTTGATGGGCATTTCAGTTGTTTCCACATCATTTTGGCTATTGTGAAAAGTGCTGCAATGAACATTAATGTACAGATTCTGCTTGTATTCCTGCTTTCATTTCTTCTGGATGTATACCTAGGTTTGGGATTGCTGAGTCATACAAGAGTTTTATGTGCAACTTTTTGAGGCATTGCCAAACTGTTATCCATAGCGGCTGTATCATTTTACATTCCCACCAACAATGGAAGAGGATGATCAATTTTTAAAGGGATCATTTGGCTCCTGTGAGAAGAATAGAATGCATGGGTGAGATTGATGTAGAAAAACTGAGACTATTGCAGCAGTCCAGATGGCTTAGGCTAGAGTTCAGGGGGTAGAGATGGGCTGAAGTCTTTATTTTGAAGGCAGAATAAAATGAGCTGGTTTTAGAAGAAATAATCTGGAATGTGCTTGTTGAAAGACATGTTGTTGTTAGCCATTGAGTTGGCTCCAACTCATAGTGATCCCATGTACAACAGAACACAATGTTGTTAGGTCCTGCACGATCTTCACAATTGGTATGCTTGAGTCCATTGCTGCAACCACTGTGTGTTTTGAGTAGCTTCCAGCCTAGGGAGCTCATCTTCCAGCAAGGTATCAGACAAAACTCTTCTGCGATCAACAGGATTTTCTTGGCAATTTTCTGAAGTAGATCACCAGGCGTATTTTCCTAGTCTGTTTTAGTCTGGAAGCCCCACTGAAACCTGTCCGCCATGGGTGACCCTGCTACTATTTGAAATATCAGTGGCATAACTTTCAGCATCATAACAACACACAAGCCACACAGTATGACAAACTGGCAGGTGGGTGGTGTTTAAAAGAGGACGTACAGAGATAAAAACTCAGTTTGTTTAGTATGCGGTGTCCAATTTTTTCTCTAGTTTGACCCAACTTATCATGAATCTCTTAAAGCTCTGTCTCTGTATGTACAACTGCGCTAAATGTCAGAAATGCATTGAGGTGGGTTTTAGGATAACAAGAAATCCCTCAGAAGTGCCTGCACCCTATGAATCTTCTGAAAGCATAAGATGATTACAGAAACTCACTGACCCTACTTATTTGCTCGTGTAGTGAGGACTGTATTTTACAGGAGTGAAGGTGATTTTGTGTGCTGTGCTATTAATCTTTATGAGCCCTATACTCACCAAAGCTCAACAAGACGGTAAAACTAATTATCCAAAGATGTGGGGGGAAAGAATGTGTGCCTTTCATGACTTTTATATATTCTGCCCAGTTGGAGCCTTTGAATAGAGACTGCAGCCCACTCAGTGGCATGCTTAAAAAAATGAACACAACTCAGGCATTTTTACTGTGAGTGCCTCAGTCCCTGTTTAACATTCCATCTTCATATACTGTCTACATTGTTAAATTGCCTGAAACTGCAGAGCAGTCAGGCAGTACACAAATTAAGCCACAAAGTAATCGGATTTCAATCACTAAATATTCACAGCTCAATTAAGTTATTTACTGAGATGTTTGTCTTAGCTGTGGAAATCTTTGCATATTTATAGTCACTTCACACTAACCTTTTAAAAATATCCTGATGTGAAAATAAAAAGCCGCATTTGTTTTATAACGTAGGTTAAAGTTATGGCTTCAGGTATTTAAAAGGGAATAAAAAGTCAATTACCTTCAAATTTTCCAAGAGTATAATTTGGTATCTATAATAGAAAGCTGACTGCAAATTGCTTTATTATGCTTTCGTTTCTGAAAAACAGAATATTAAAAAAAAAGGAATCCAAGTTACAATCCAATCTTCTATTCTCCCCTCCATTTTGTGATGTTATAGATGGATCATATTTCCCAGATTCAGCACTTCTAGTTTCTGTTTCACACTCAACCATAAAATTCTGAGAGTGTCTTTAGATAACTTGGTTCATTCCAACTTTTGAAGTTTCATTTCCTTTACTGCAATGAGGGGATAATAATAGCTAACTCAAACAGGGTGTTTACAAAATTTGTCTGATAATATTAAACAATATTCTTTATATTTTGATTAAAAATGTGTGCTAATATTTATATGATAGGAATAGCTAATATTTATAATGAAGCTTGCTAAGTGTTAGGCATTGTTTAGAATACTTTACAAATATATCCTTTACTTTTTACAAAACCCCTATTTTTACATCCATTTTACAGGTGTGAAAAATTTAAGCCAGAGGATGGTATTTGACTTGCCTAGGATTACATAACAAGAGGCAGCACTAAGTATTCTTATTAGCTGTGTCTAAATCTAGAGGTTAAGGTCTCAAATATTACACTTTATTGATTCTCTTACATCAAGTGATGTGACCCATCGCATCAGTTTTGCTATTGCTGCGGTAATAGTACCGAACATTTAGCGGCTTACAACTACACAATTTTTTATTTTATAGTTCTGGAAGTCAGAAATTGAAATGGGACTTGTGAGGCTAAAATCAAAGGCTGCTTTCCTTCTGAAGTTCCCAGGGGTGAATCCTTTCCCTGCCTTCTTCAGTTCCTAGGAGCTTCCCATATTCCTTGACTCATGGCTGCATCACTATGACCTCTGCTTCCATCATCACATCCCGTTTTCTGACTCTGACCTCCAGTCTCTCTTTTATAAGGGCCTTTGCGATTACATTGGGCCACTAGGATAATCCAAGTTAATCTCCCTATCTTGAGGTTCTTAATTTAGAAACATCTGCAAAATCCCTTTTGCCATGTAACGTAACATATTTACAGGCTCCAGGGATTAGGACATGAGCATTTTGGGTAGCCCATCATTTTGCCTACTACCAAAAAAAAAAAAAAAGACAAAAACTAAACCCATTGACGTAGAGTTGATTCTGACTCATAGTGACCTTGTAGGACAGAGGGGAACTGCCCCGTAGGGTTTCCAAAGAGCAGCTGGTGAATTGGAACTGCCAATTTTTTGGTTAGCAGCCGTGGCTCTTAATTACTACACCACCAGGGCTCCTACCACACTCATAATGAAATAAAAAACACATACTAGAATGTGTCTTGGAAAATGGCTACTAAAATGACTACTAACTCCTTTGTATGTCATTGTTACTTATAGAGTGGTGGATTCAGGTGCTATTGTTTGATGATGAAAGCCTGAGTACCTTTGATCATCTGTACTCTTTGTGAATGGGTAGGTTGCAAACTTTGGCAGTGGGAATGAAGAACATTACCATGCAAGGCTCCAAGTTGGAGATAAGTTCTTCTATCCAAGCGTCACTGGTGTAGGACAACTTTCTATCACCAGACTTGGAAAATTTGTCTTATAATCATGTGTGATAATTATAACACCTTTTAAAATGAACTACATAAAATACTCCTGTTGTAGGGACCATGTACTTCATTGCTAAATTTTGTTGTTTAAAAAACAAAAAAGAAAAAACTTAGTTAAGGTAAGAGGGTAAGAGAGGATTAAAATAATATGTATTTCTTATATTTAATCGAATTTGAAGATATCTAGGGTATTATAAATTTATGGAACTGACAAAACCATTAACTTAAGGGTTTTTGGTTGGTCTTACCTAAAAATAAATCCAGTGTATTCAATATTAGTGTTTAAAAGTGATGAAGATTAATTTTTTTCATGCATGGTTCAAAGTGAATAGATTATCAGTTTTGTCATTAATCTTCCAATTCTGAATTTCATAGTGGAATCTCCAATACTATATTCCATTCCCCAAAATATCAATATAACTAACAACCTTTTGTTACATTCTGAGAGAATAACTTTTTGTTGTTGTTGTTTATAGAAGCTTTATTCATAATAGCCCCAAATTGGAAGCAACCAAGATGTCCTTCAACACGTGAATGGATAAACAAAACTGTGGTACATTGATACAACGGAGTATTATTCAGGGATGAAAAGAAACATCTATCAAAGCACGAAACAACATGGAGGACCCTTAAAGGCATAATGCTCAGTGAAAGAAGTCAGTCCAAAATAGCTATATACTGTATGATTCTAACTATATGACATTCTGGAAAAGGCAAAACTATAGAGACAGTGAAAAGAGGAGTGGTTGCCATGGGGCTAGAGGGAGGGAGGAGGAGTGAATAGGTGGAGCACAGAGCATTTTTAAGCAAGTGAAACTATTTTGTATGGTACTGTAATGGTGGACATATTTTTTAAATTATTATTTAATTTTTTTATTGTACTGTAGATGAAGGTTTACAGAACAAACTAGCTTCTCATTAAACAATTGGTATACAGATAGTTTTGTGACATTGTTGCCAACCCCACGACATGGCAACACTCTCCCCTTCTCGACCTTGGGTTCCCTGTTACCAGCTTTCCTGTCCCCTCCTGCCTTCTTGTCCTTGCTCCTGGGCTGGTGTGCCCATTTAGCCTCATTTTGTTTTATGGGCCTGTCTAATCTTAGGCTGAAGGGTGAACCTCAGGAGTGACTTCAGTACTGAGCTAAAAGGGTGTCTTGGGGCCATACTACTGAGAGAATAACTTATGTTTTATCTCCTTTCTTTCTTCCCTTCCGTTCTCTTTCCTCCCTCTCTCCATTTTCCTTCCTTCTTCCCTCTCTCCGTCCTTTCTCTCTCTTTCTCTTTCAAGTTTTCTTTCTTTCTTAGTACTTTTTCCTGTGAAATATTTAAGAGCAGACTACAGTGTAAAGGATATGTGAGAATCTCTTGATGTCCTTCTGAGCTTAAATATGACCAAAAATTGTTGTTATCCAATGATTACATTTTTTTCTTTATTTAAACAAGAAAGAAAAATTTTCCCCACAAGTGCTGTAGCTGGGACACAGCACTTGTCAAATTCAATTCTGGGACCAGGCACCGCCCCCCACCTCCACTGAATGCAAGTCAAAACAGAGAGACAGTCATTTTAGAATAATATACAAAAGAAAAACCTCCAGTGCATGAGTTTGAAGCCACCTTCAACATAAGAGAAAATGAAAGAAGTGGAAATAATGACTGGGTTTCTGGCTCTGAGGCTGAGGAGAAGAGGAGAGACTTTGGAGGCTGGAAGGGAAGGGAGGAGAGAAAAGAGTTTAAGAGGCTCAGAGGCCAGTGGAGATTGTGTTGATGAGAGTCAGACACAGCCTAGGGATGAGAAACTCCATGAGGGACTGAGGGAAGGGGACCTAGTAATTAAGAACCAAGATTGCTCACAGTTGAGAAACAAGTGGGGTGAGCTACAAGGATTTCCTGTCTAAGGAGGACTCTGTTTATGTGCCACACATGGCTTGAACCTAAAGGTGAGAACTCTTCTGCATATCTTTCTGGACTTAATCTGTGTGACTGAGGAGCAAAATTGAAGCTCTATTGTTTTTGTTGTTGTTATTGCTTTTGTTTTTGTCTTTAAAGGAAATGGATGTGCTCTCCTGACTTTCTGATGTTAAGTGCATAGTAAAGGGGTTTCACAAGCATTAAACCTATTTAAACATTGTATTTCAAAGAAAAAAATTCTTTGTTAGTGAAAATCTTGGGTCATGATTTGATCTGTCAGTGAAAACAAAAATGCTGTTGTTACATTTTCTCTTTTGATTCTGACAATACTGCTTACTTCCTAAAACACAAGAAATATGGGAGGCGATAAATGGATGTTGATTTTCTGCATCCTAAACCGTTTTCTAAATTGCTGAGCCACCTTACTATGCTATTAACCTTATTTTCTTTGAGATGAGATATTAAAAAGTCTTAGTTTATTTTTAAGAGAAATGAAAGTTCTTAATGGGAGCTAGAAGAAGCTTAGAGCATTCTAGAAATCAGGGCAAATGTGCTTGTGTATTTTTTTTTAAACTTTCAATAAAATGATAACACCATCTGTTACAATTATTTTCATCTCTCAAATTTTATTCTTCATCATAATGAGGCATATCCTTCCATTAGATCAGTGACGGTATTTGCTTACATGTTTCCCTTTAGCATTAGACTAAAAATTCGATGAGAACAAGGACAGAGATTGCAGTGTCTATTACATAAGAGAAATTAAAAAGATATCCGTTGACTAAATAGTTAAAAATTAGCGGTCTGCCAAGGTCTAGAACTCAGATGGATAAATTCACAAATAGACCTGCCTCATGAAATCTTTCTTAATTGTAAGTCCACAGAGTCTTTACTATGATAAACCAGTATAGTTTAGAGATGGAAGTTGTTGCAAACTTCTAAGCCATTTTGGTGGTTTACATTTATTATATATCCTTCTGCAGGTATCAGTAGTCTTTGATGATTGGAGGTAAGTGATGGCTATAAGTTTCCCCCACAACCTCACCACCAGGTTGAATATTAAAATAAAACAAGTCTCAGACCAAATTCTGCATACTTAAAGGCATATATTAAAGAGCACACATACGTACAATCTTTCACCTTGTTCTTGTAAATTTGACGAAGTCTGAACTCTCGACTCTTTTAGGCACTCTGATAAGCATCTTTTATAAAAGGTTTACTGGAGGTAGATGTGGAACAACTCTGTAGTGCAGTGGTTAGGAGCTATGGCTGCTAACCACAAGGTTGGCAGTTCGAGTCCACCCGCCATTCCTTGGAAACCCTATGGGGCAGTTCTACTCTGTTCTGTAGGGTCACTATGAGTTGGAATCAACTTGACGGCAACAGGTTTTTTTTTTTTGAGGTAGATGTAGTACTGTTCTAGAGAAGTTTTCTCAATCTTTTCTATATAATGACACCCTTAGACACCCTTAGAAACTGATGGCAGTGTGGGGAAAGAATGAGGTTACTCAAGACCAGAGATGCTCACTCACGGGCTTTGCCAGTCTCAGGCTGTTCCCAGGAGCCCTGGGGTTTGAGACTCAGAATCTTTAGTAAATTTCTGGACAGAAGACTGAATTATCCCGTAAGTGATAATCGCCATTCCCAAGGAGATGGGCTGTTGGACTTGTTAGATTCTTATACCACTTTCATGCGAAAGCTAAGGGGTCTATAAAATGTTCCTAATCAACCCACGTATCTTGGACACTCACTTATTCAACCAATGAAACTTTTCTAAACCCGTTATGCTAATCCATGCTCTTTAGTACTGACGATAAATATAGTTGAAGCTTTTGCAGGAGCTGCCTCTGGAATGGGGACTCCTTATAAGAGTGTTTAAAATTCTAACTAACCACCCTGTAGTGTGTAATCCTGATTATAAGTACTTCGCATTTTATCTAATTGCTCACAGGGTGAACTATTATACCAGCTATCACACTAATTACGCTCAAGTATTTTAAAAGAAATCTTAATGTATAGTAGAGTTAATAGATTCATTTATTCAGTAAATATTTATTTCACACTTACTGTATGCCAGACAGAAGCTGGGAACACAAAGACCTATACAACATGTCCCCTGCCCTCAGGTTGTTCAAAGTCTAGTGAAGTGAGATATGGATGTTAAACAAGCATACTTGTTTCCTGTGCAGCTTTGGGAGTTGGGTGGGTAATGAAAACCTGGTTATGGTGCATGAAATAAATCAAATATGAAGTCTTGAGAGTATCTATGCAAATGCATTGCCAGCATCATACACTGACAATCATTTACAAATCTCCAAAATTCCCTTGTAATAAATAGTCTGACTCCATTTTTTTTGATATTTGACTCTTGTCAGCTTTTAAGCCCCAGCCCTCCCTCTGGCCATTGTGCTCTGTGTTTGGACAAACCAATAAGAAAGCCTGGGTGCCCCTCTTGTTCTAGCAGGAGGTTTACACCACAGAAACACCTGCCCATGCCTGGGAACACTCACACCAGCCCCATCTCCTAAACATAATAAAAATCCCAAGCCACTCCCCTTTCCTTGCTCTCTCAAGTCATTTTTGGACTAGGCTGGAATACTTGCTCTCCTCCCCCAAAAGCATCTTAATGTAAATAATAAACCTTTCATACCTTCTTGGTGTGTATGTCACATCATCAGTCTAGACATCAGAAAAAAATTTTGGGTGTGTAGGTGTCTATTCTGCTTCTGCAGGGTGTCTACAAGAACCTTATAATTAAGACAGGCCTCAGACCATAGGCCCAAGGTTCTCTAGGTATGTTTCATCCAAGTCATACAATGATATTTGTGATAACTCATATAATATGAAGTTGTTTCCATCATTACCTAAATGCTGTAGGTCAGAAGTTGGACTTGAGTTTCAATGGGCTAAAATCAAGGTGCTGGTAGAGCTGTATTTCTTTCTGGAGGCTCTAGGGGAAGAATCTGTTTCCTTGCTATTTGCAGCTTTTGCAGGCCACCCTCATTCTTTGATTTGTGTCCCCTTCCTCCATCTTCAATGACAGTAAATTTACATCTCTCAGGCCCTTCTTCCATCATCACATCTTACTAGATCCAGGAAAAGTTCTGCTTGTAAAGGCTTATGATTCCATTGAGCCCAAGATAATCTCTTCGTATTGATGTCCTTAACCTTAATCATACCTGCAGAGTCCCTTTGCCAGGAAAGGTAACATTCACAGGTTGTGGGGATTAGGTCATGGACATCTTTGGGGTCCATTTTTAAATATAAACAACTGGAAGTAGGGACTCTAGTTAAGAGTTTAATACAGAAACACTGATAAGAAATAAAGAAGATCCAATCTAAGAAAATTACAGTAGGCCAAAAAGAGAGAACAAATTAAAGAAACATTAGTAAGCAGAATGCTAGAAAGGACTTGTATATGGAGCGAACAGGGAGAAAGAAGACAAACACTCCAATATTTAGTAACTGGGTGACAGGCGGCATAATTTTCTCATACAGGCCATCCATGGTGAGAAGATGATATAGGTAGGGTATGAAAATTTGATGTGTTTAATATGCTGAATTTAAGTTCTTGTGGGATGTTGAGTCATAAATGTGCACAGATATCCCTTTAAAGATAATAACCCTAGAAATTTGCTAGAGAAGAAGAGGAGGGCAGAGCACAGGAGCCAATTAGAGTGACCTGGAAGGTAGATAGATTGGAGTGAGCAGCACAGATAATAGTGAAAATTTTGAAGAAAATCATTCAGGAAAGATGTGTGGGTTGGAAGGAGAGATCAGCTGTGGATGGAACTTTGGGAACAAATCAATTTATGAATGACAGACATAAGAAAATCAATTAAGTTGACTAAAGTATAATGGATAAAAATAAATAAATATAATGAACAAATAAATGGGAGAAACAGTAGAGAGTGCAGACAATGTAGCTGAAAGGAAAAATATTTTCTACCAAGGAGTGGTTGTGGTGTCAGTATTGCGAAGAGATCAGGTAGGATAAGGACTGAAAAATGATACTCAGATTTTTACATTAAGGAAAAGTTACCTGTTTCAGTGGAGATCTTGATAGCAGCTGCTGGTGGGGAGGTGCATTGGGAGAAGGGGTTTTGCTTCTGAAGTAGTTTATATTTCAAATAACTTTGTTAATCATAATGAACATTAGATTTATAGTCGCCATTTGTTTCGCATAAGGGCTTTTGATTTTCGCATTAGAAGTCAAAGTAAATGATGCTAAAATTAATAGAAGGATAAATATCTTGTAGTACTCAAAAGGGAAAAATATTGAGCCAATTTTCGGCATCCTTATGGCCAAGATGGGTATTTTAAGTGCAAAAATTTAATTCAAATTTTGCATAAGTGGGAATTGTAATTATTTCCTTACACAAACGGGGTCCTTGCTTTGAAGAAATAACTTCTAATTATGTGCAGTTTAATTTGAATGTGAATGTGTTCCTGGCATTAGGACCCTGCTGAATCAAACACCTGCTGTCTCAAAAGGCTAATCATTTGAAGCTGCTGCAGCTTGAAATGGCCCCTTTTCATAGCTACAGTTCCCGAGATGGCCATTTTTGAAGCTTTCATGTTTGAAATTCTAGTTTTTTCTGAATAAAAAAAAGATTTTTAAAGAAAAGCCACCACCCTCACCAACAGAATGGTAAAAATATAGTTCACTGAAAGATTTTATTTTTCAAGGTCAAGAAATTCCTGGGGTTTCTGCAAAATACTGATGAGGGCGTAGCCTCCGACCAGATGAAGAAGATAATGGGAGGAATATGCAACTGGAAGAGCTGTTGGAACACTGGTCTAGTTTTAAGTGTGATTTCTTTCCTAGGTACCCAAGAGGCGATTATGTCTCAAAACATACTGTCATATAAGAAAAACATATCCTGCCTATTAACATGAGGTTGACCATATAATTTCTGAATCAACAACTCTGGCGTTGTTGTGTCCCTGAACCTGGTTTAAGTCAGAAGAATCACCCCATTAACAGTGAATGGTTTTGTTTTAACCATCTAGGATGGATGGCATCCAGTCCTATTATGGATTGATTGTGTCCCCCCAAAAGATATGTTCAAGTCTTAACCCCCGGTACCTGTGAATGTGAACTTATTTGGAAATAGGGTCTTTGCAGATGTAATTGGTTAACATGAGATCTTCCTGGAGTAGGGTAGGCCCTAATCTGGTAAGAATGCTGCTGTTATGAAATGGGGAGAAGAGACACAGAGATAGACACACACGGAAGAAGGCCACGTGACGGCCGAGACAGAGACTGAAGTAATGCTAACACAAGCCAAGGAATGCCTGCCGCTACCAGAAGCTGGAAGAGACAAGGAAGGATCTTTCCCTTGAGACTTAGGAGAAGGCATGGCCCTGTCGACACTCTGAATTCAGATGTCTGGCTTCCAGAAACGTGAAAGAATAAATTTCTGTTGTTTTAAGGCACTCAATTTGTGGTACTTGTTATGGCAGCCCCAGGGAACGAATACAGGCCCCAGATAGAATCTCTTCGATTCCAAATCTCTCTTTTCATAGGAAGGGGTGGGTATCAACTTATCTACCCACAAACTACATTAAAGATACTGGTTCTCAGGTTGTGAGAATTTTCATTTTATATCTCTGAAAAGTTTTCATTAGGTAGTGCTTGTTTTTTTCCTTTTTGTATGAAATCATCACCATCATCATTACCATCATATCTATCGCTTGTCTAGAATTTACTGTGTGTCAGCCATTGTTCAAAATGCCTTATATACATTAATTTATTAAAATGATCCCGCCCTTGGGCAGAAATATATTTTCTTTTGCAAATAAGTAAATTTCCACATCTAGTTCACAATAGCTTAATTATTATCTTTTCCATTAATGCATTTTTTTTACCACGTTTTAGTTATTTATTGCCACATAATAAATTACTACAAAACTGAGCAGCATAAAGCAGCACAGATTATTATCTCGCATAGTTTCTGAGGGTCAAGAATCTGGGAGTAGCTTAGCTGTATGGTTCTAGCTCAGGGTCTCTCGATGGGGTTGTAGTCAAGATTTCTGTCAGGGCTGTATTTATCTTGACTAGGGCTGGAGGCTCACTTACATGGTCTCAGTTCATTGCTGGATGAAACTCTCACTAGTGCTGCTCAGGACACTGCAGCTGGCTTACCCAGAAGAAGTGACAGAGAAAGAGAGAAGAGAGAGAAAGAAGTGGAGAAAGGATGACCGAGATGGAAGACACAGTGACTTTTACAACTTAATCTCTGCAGTGACATATTGACTTGTGCCATATTCTATCTGTCACACAAACAACCCTAAGCACATTGTGTGAGGGGACAACACAAGGAAGTGAATACCAGAGGGTGGGGATCTTGGGGGATCATCTTTCTTTCTTTCTTTTTTATGTTCAATTGGTTTATTGAATGAATGAAATTATGTAAAATGCATTCAAGGATGAGGGTGAACTTCACTTTGTTCCCCGAACAGGACAGTATTTTGGGAAGATTTCCTAACATTTATATTCAACGTCTACTATAACCTAATTTCATTTTCAATTTCACCCAGAATTTTGAGTGTAAAAATTTTTTTGAACATCTTATTGTACTTTTGGTGAAAGTTTACACAACAATTTAGTTTTCCGTTCAATATTCATACACAAAAGCATGACATTGGTTGCGATCTGCACAATGTGTCAGCACTCCCCCACTTACACCCTGGGTTCCCGGTTTCCATTGGTCAGGTTTCCCTGCCCCTCCTTACCTTTTCGTCATTGCTTTTGGGCAAATGTTGTCCTTTTGGTCTTGTATAGTTGATTGTTCTAAGGAGCACATTCCTTATGGGTATTATTGCTTATTTTATAGGCCAGTCTACTATTAGGCTGAAAGGTGACCTCCAGGAGTGGCTTCAGTTCCAGGTTAGAAAGGTGCCTTAGGGCAATAGTCTCAGAGGTTCCTCCAGTCTCTGTCAGACGAGTAAGCCTGGTCTTTTTTACGACTTTGACTTTTGTTCTACATTTTTCACCCATTCTAACAAGGACCTTCTGTTGTGTTCTTGTCTGAGTGGGTCGGTAGTGGAAGCCAGGTACCATATAGGTCTTCTGGTCTCAGGCTAGTAGAGGCTGTGGTTCATGTGGGCCATTAATCCTTTGAACTAATTGCTTCCTTGAGTCTTTTGTTTTCTTCATTCTTCTTTGCTCCAGGTGGGAAGAGACCAGTAGTTGTATCTTAAATGGCTGCTTGCAAGCTTATAAGACCCCAGACACTACTCACCAACCTAGGATGTAGAACATTATCTTTATGAGCTATGTTATGCCAATTGACCTAGATGTTGGTGGACCATCTTGGAAGCTGGCTACCACACCATAAGTGGTGAAACATCTGAACATCACTGATAGAAACTTTGCCTCGAAGTTATATGGCAGAACAATGAATATTGCATTTCGAAGGATATACCAGTATTGTTCTCAACTTCATCATTGATCAGTGTTTTTATCAACGATTAGATGTTAAAATGTATATTTTATAATGCTGTTGTTGTTAGGTGCCATAGGGTTGATTTTCAACTCATATCGACCCCAAGTGACAGAGTAGAACTGCCCAGTAGTATTTTCTTGGCTGTAATCTTCACAGGAGCAGTTTGCCAGGTCTTTCTCCCACAGAGCTGCTGGATGGGTTTGAACCACCAGCCTTTCAGTTAGCAGCCAAGTGCTCAACCATTGCGCCACTAGGGCTCCTTATATTTTATAATAAATGGTAGTAAATACATTTTTCATATATTTTACTTCCATATATTTGTAATAAATGGAGTTAAAAGCATTTTAAAGAGAATGCAGATATAATAGAACTAAGGATCTTTGGGACCACTCCCCCCACAACACAAACACTCATTTTTTTCTTGTTTATTTTTCTGTCCATAGTATATTAGTCATCAAATGAGAACAATAAAACATGCTATAGTGAACCAAGGCTGCCCTAAATCTAGGGTACAACTTACCGAAGGGGGAGATCTAGATGATTTACTATACACTTAAATCTTAATTGCACAGCTTTGGAAACGAGAAGTTGAGATCTATTTTTCTCTCCTTACTGGTTTGTTTTTTGCAACAATAATAAGGACTATTTTCAAATTGCTGACTCCCTATGCTGTACTGTTGGAGTTGGTGGGGGAATGAATACAATAATATTCACTAAAAGCAGTAAGGCCATGAATGAGTCAACGCTGGACAAGTCTCAGTTAATCATGCCCATTAATATAAATTTTAATTATATTAAAATTTAATTTAATTTTTACATATTGTACAAGGAGAGAAGTAATTTGAAATTCAACTTACTAGCAGTCATTTCTCAGTGTTTGATACTTCTAGGTGGTTTTGAATGATCCTAAATGGTTCTTGCTTTTGGGCAAGATTTATCTGGTCTTTTGCATAAAGGCCACTTTGTTTGCTGATCAATCTGTTTCCAACTATGATCACTAATAATTTTATTATTTTACCGTGCATTAATATTTTATTAAAACAGACCATAAATTTTGTCACATATAATTAACAAATTCTTTAGTCTATACAATATAAACAACTTACGATGGTTAAAATTGTGTGTCAGCTTGGCTGGACCAAGATTATCAGTGTTTTAATATGATCACTCCCATGATTGAATATACTGTGAGTAGCCAATCAGATGAAAGGGAGTCTCCTTGGGGGTGTGGCCTGCATCTGAGTATAAGCAGACGTTCTGCCTTTTTCCTCAGTCTGATCTGGATCCTGCGGCTGCCTCCTGTCATCTCATCTCTGGTTCTTGGGACTTGAGCTGTCAGCTTATCTGCTGAACTAGGGATTCGTTGATCTGCACAGCCTGTGAGTGGAGCCCTGCTCTCTGACCTGCCGATCTTGGGTTCGCCAGCCCCTGCAGCTATGTGAATCAGAAGAAACCTTGTGGTCTTGCCTGCTGATCTTTGAATTCCTTAACCTTCAGAGCCTTGAGTGGGAGCCCTGCTCTCCAACCTGCCGATCTTGGGCTCACCAGCTTCTGCGGATGCATGACTTGGGAGAGGCCTCTACCCTGATCCATGGACTTGGAACGTTCTAGCCTCTATAATCATGTGAGCGATTTCCTTGAAATAAATCCCTTTCTGTATATATGTTTATACGCTTTACTGGTTTTGCTTCTCTAGAGAACCCAGACTAAGATACAACTGATTCCCTTCTCTTTTTCATTAGTTGTGTATTTTCAAAAAGATAAACATAAGCAGGAAAGAGAGACATTGTTAGAAGCCAGACATAGACTCAATCACCAGCCCCTTTTCTCTGTTTCCTTACTGGTATGGAAATAAATGAAGACCACTGAAAAGAACAAAAAAGAGGTTATTTATTCAAAGCTTACTATAGCAAGGGAGTCAGTCACCATCACTGTGTTTGGCAAAGATTCCCAGGTAGGCAAGGAGTAGGAAAGCTTTATATTAAAAAAAAAAAAAAAAAGATGAAGGCATCAGGTATGCTGTGATTTGATGCATGGAGCAGCAAAAAATAGGGAACCTGGCAGTGGTTGACCAAGTCCTGATCTGATCATTCTGGGTTGATTGCTGCAGAGGTTGTAGTTTGGTTTCCCAGACTGATTGTTGCAGAATTCTATTGCTGAGCTGGTCTGGCCATTGCTCATTTGTATATTCAGTTTCTAATTGGAAACTTAGAGTTGAGGATCGATGTATCCATCAGACACTTGGGCACAAATCTAGGGCCTGAGGGATGTCAGGTGCCTATGAAAATATCTGAGATTGGAAAAGAATTGTTGGATGCAAAAATGAAGAGAGAACCCGAACAAACAAAATAAATAAATGTTCAGTTAAATACCTGTCTTAGCCTGGGTTCTCTAGAGAAGCAAAACCAGTAAGGGTATAAAAATATATACAGAAAGAGATTTATATCAAGGAAACGGCTCACACAGTTGTACATGCTGGAATGTCGTAAGTCTGCGGGTCAAGATAGAAGCTTCTCCTGATTCACAAAGCTGTAGGGGCTGGCAAACCCAAGATCGGCATGATCAGGGCTCTTGCTTACCGATTGCAAAGATAGATGAATCCCAAGATTGGCAGGCAAGAGGGCAGGTAAGCTGCTAGCTCAAGTCCCAAGAACTGGAGGTCAGACGAACAGGAGCCAGCTGCAGGATCTAGTATGAGCAAACAGCTCCCAAGCCCCCAAGCCTTGCCAGAATGTCCACTTATATTCCATGCAGGCCACACGCCCAAGGAAACTTCCTTCCAACTGATGGCTACTCACAGCAGACCCCATCATGGGGATGATCACATATCAGATCTCCACAGGGAAGTGATCACAACATCATATGACTGCCAAAACACTGAGAATCATGGCCCAGCCAAGTTGACACACAGTCTTAACCATCACAGTGCCTATAAAATGTAATATTTATGTTATCGTCATAATTTAAAAATAATTTGTGGGTTAATTTTTTTCTCAGTTGACAACAATTGCAGAGAAATAATAGTCCACTATAAAGGTGGTGGAGTCCTGGTGGCACAATGGTTAGGAGCTTGGCTGCTAACCAAAAAGTTGACAGCTCAAATCCACCAGTTGTTCCTCGGAAACCCTATGGGGAAGTTCTACTCTGTCTTATGGGGTCACTATAAGTTGGAATCCAGTTGATAGCAAAGGTATAAGGGTGGTACAAACAGTTAATGCTCTTGGCTGCTAACTGAAAGGCTGGATGTTTGAGTCCACCCAGAGGTGCTTCAAAAGAAAGACCTGGCAATCTACCCAAAAATCAACCATTGAAAACTCTATGGAGCACTGTTCTACTCTGACACACATGAGGTTGCTATACTTTGGAACCTACTGGAAAGCAACTAGTTTCTTTCTTTCCTCTTCTTTTAAAATAATGAAATCAATGATTCACAAGTCAATAATTTTAAAAGCAAATTTATGCAAAAACTGTCGAAGTAAATTTAACGTGGTTCCTGGGGGCATCTGGATGAGTTTGCTATGATGTGGAATGGGGCCTCCACAAACAAGAGTGCACAGCGTATATTCAGGGGAGTCCTTCTGCACCAGGTTTTTGCTTCCGTGAGAACCTGCGATAGGGGTTCAGTTTATAATAGGGAAAATGTTTAAGGTCTACTTTCATGTTTCCCAGGCTATTTCACTTAACTCTAGTTAAACTAAAACTCCTGCTACCATCAGGCATCATTATAACTTAGATTGTGGAGGAGGAGCCCTCTGGGATGTTTCAGATGCATTAGATGGCAAAGACATATTGTGCAGTTAATTAACCTCACAGAAAGATGAAAGGAAACTAACCAGCAGCACAAACTTGACTTATGTTTATTTTTGTATTTGTGCTTTTGTCCTCCTTTGGTTTTCTTCTCCCTAGCCCACTGCCATATGCTGCTGGGACTCGGCTGTAATTATCCTGCCCACAGATGGAACACAAAGTGAAACAATGCAAACAGAAACTTAACAACCACAATTTGGGGCTCGGCTTTAAGGAAAGTGCCCACATCTAGTATGAGACAAAACAACTTCTTTCATATGGTAAAAGGATATTGAGACTTTTTTCACACAAACCAATGGGCGTGGTCACAACGAATCCATGATTCATGCTGGCGAGCATGTATTCAAACCTTTAGCGATTATTAATTGGAAAAGTAATTATATTCACTATGGCTGCACATTAGAAATATCCAGGCTGCTTTAAAAAATATCCAGCCCCCAGCCCAATCCAGAAAGAATGAAATGAGAAATTCTAAGTTTGGTGCAAACGGTTAACGCTCCAGGCATTGTTTTATTTTTATTTTTCCGCTCCTTACCCCCGACAACACTCACAATATAGATGATTCTACTATGCAGCCAAATGGAGAACCACTGAATCGTACTGTCTCTATATGTCAGGTAATAATACAGCTGTGCGTATTCTCTATGGGCATTCTCATCCGGGGTAGTTTGCTGATGAGTAATTAATTAGTAGTCATTCTCTTGTGGAATAGTTAGTGAAGATAAACTATCCTGATAATCCTCAGAATTAAATTCAGGGCTGCAGGATTTAAGAAATATAAAATGAAATTCCAGGGCCTGTTTTATTAGTAGATTGGCACAAGAAGCTTCTAGAATTGAATTTTATTGTTCTGATCTAAGAAGTCAGTTTGGTCAAATGGGAAATTCTTTCATATTTTCAGTGGAGTGATTGATGTGGTGTTTTTACAGTCCTACTCTGCTTTAAAATAAGCCAACAGAGGTTATTTAGCAAATAAGATTACCCTTTGCCATCAAGTCAATTCCGACTCATAGTGACCTTATAGGATGGAATAGAACTGTCCCATAGGGTTTCCAAGGCTGTAAATCTTTACGTAAACAGAATGCCACATCTTTCTCTGTGGAGCAAATAAAACAAACAAACAAAAAACCAAACTTATTGCCGCCGAGTTGATTCTGACTCATAGCGACTCTATAGGACAGAGTAAAACTGCCCTGTAAGGTTTCCAAGCAGGGCCTGGTAGATTTGAATTGCCAACCTTTCGGTTAGCAGCTGTAGCTCTTAACCACTACGCCACCAGGGTTTCATTAGAAGGTGATAATTTACAGCTATGTAAGGATCCACTTTGGAAGCCAGCAACGAGGAATTCCACTTTTTCTAAGTCTTGATGATAAGTAATAACGCATGTTTAACATGCCATTTTTCACTTACGGATTTCAGAGCCAGAGAAACTTTACTAAAATTTACTGTCAGGTGAACAGGGAATGATTTTGTACTAAACTTTGGTTAAATACAGTCAGTAACTTTCATGAAGAGAAGGACAGACCTTAAGAAAATTGTAAAGCAAAATTTTATGCTGAGACTTTGTAAAATAAACAACAGCAGAGCTATCTCCTGGCAATTCTTCCTGAGTTTTGTTCGTTTTTAGTCCAGGAAAGGTGAATCTGATTTTAATGTATCTAAAATGTCCCCAAACGCAAGCATTTTCACTAGTTTTAAAAATTGGATATTCCACTGTTGACTGTAGCATCGCCAGCAGCAATCAAATGGAATGGAAGATTAGGTAGTCTTAAAACGCAGGTCTAGAACGTTTACATGCCTTCTTTTAATTTTTATTTTTTGTGGAATTCTATTCTACATCCTGTCTTTGTGATTACAACTTACAGAAATGAAATAAAATATTGAATGCATAGATCTTCATTCACATACACTTGCTTGGAGCATGTAACATCTATAAAAGTGAGGTATGTCTATACACTTTGACCAAAATGGTGTTTTTGCTAAAGGAGATAGCTGCATTTCAGGATAGGAAAAAAAAAGTATAAACTTCGAGGCCAGAGATACATAAGTTGTTCTTTTTTTTTTTTTGCCTGAGGGACCTTGGCATCACCAAGGTATACATTTGATCCAAACCTCTACTATGAGAGCCTTTGTTCTAAGCTAGAGTACTTTTAAAAGGAAAATGTCCAAAGAGTTTTCATCTCAAAGTCAAAAATAAAGTTGCTAAACTATTTCAGGCTATATGTCAGTCTAGACTGTGAACTAAAAATAAAATAATGATGGGTATCATGACTTCTCAAAAAAGAATAAAGATAAAAATTGAAAGCAGAATGAAAACTTGGTGAACATTAGTGCTGTAAAAGGGACATAAAGAATCCCTAAAACACAGAAGGCCAGTGCTTTGCAAACTTAACAAAAGGAGTTGAGATGCAAATAGCCTATGATGAATTAAGAAGGGTTAGGCTCTAGAACCCAACTCCCACAGACAAGACTGGCCCACTGAAAAATGAAAAATATGAGGCCCCCTCATTCAAAAATTATTAAGAAACTCAGAATAGTAACAGCAGAACATTAAACCAAGTGAGGATTCTATGTGACTGCCCAGGCCACATGCCCATGAGGTTAACCCTGTTACAGGAGATGTACCGTATTTCACACATTATTTTCCTAGGCATGTTGTGCGTGTTATACGTGTGTGTGTGTTATTTGCAAAAATACAGTAACTCGACTGTTTGGTAAGACTATACATAAGCACTTTGGGTGAATTGGATAGTTTTGGTTGGGGAATGATAACAGCTATTGGTGAACAGATAACACATTTTATTGGCCACTGAATCTCTAGGGCTTTTGTAGTTTATCTCTTAGGTTGTAGATAACTACTGAGAGTTTGGTAGGATAGGGCAGAAAGTATTGCTTAGAAAGACTAAACTGGTGTTAGTTGGACTGTGTAGGACAAACTGCAATAGATTCTGAAGGCAGAATAATAAAAAAAAAGTCTACTGCAATAGTCTAGGAATAAGATTAAAAAAATAACTGAACCAGTGTCTTATCAGTAAAAATAAAAGTAATACATATGATGTAGAGAAACTGAATCTATTAGACATTGCTGGTGAGAATGTAAAATGGTATATAGCCTCTTGGAAAATCGTCTGGCAGTTCTTCAAATTGTTAAATATAGAGTTATCATATGACCCAGTATATCCCCAACAGAAATGAAAACATTACGTCTACACAAAATTTGTATATGAATGTTCATAGCATCATTATTCATAATAACCAGAAAATGAGAACAACCCACATGCCCATCAACTGCTGAATGGATAAACAAAATGTGATATACCCATATAATGGAATATTATTCAACAATTAAAAGGAATGAAGTGCTGATATGTGCTACGTCATTGGTTAGGCTTGAATTCGTTAGGCTAGGTGAAAGAAGCCAGTCATAAAATACCACATATTGGATAATTCCATTCAATGAAATGTCCAGAATAGGAAAATATGTAGAAATCATAAGTAAACCCGTGGTTGCCAGAGCTGGGAGGAGGGAGTAAGAGGGAAAGAATGCTAACGAGTGTGGAATTTCATTTTGGGGTGCTAAAAATAGTATGAAATTCAATAGTAGTAATGGTTGCACAACTCTGTGAATATACTAAAAACCACTTAATTTATAATTTATATGCCTTAAAAGGATGAATTTTATGGTACATAAGCAAAATCTCAGTAAAGTGAGTTAAAAAAATACATATGTCAAAACTTAAAAAATTGTGTGCTTTAAATATATGCAATTTATTGTATGTTCATTATACCTCGGTAAGGCTGTCAATAAAACAACCTTAAAAAAGTAATGTGTATATAGAAAATTCAAAATAAAAAAAGTTAAAAACATGAAATGTAAAATATTTAGAACCATTTTTAGGTATAAGCGTCTGTGTATGGATATCAAGACAATTTAGAGTGATGCAAAGCTGAGATGAATATTTAGGAGATTTTTTTTTTCTACTACGTGATTTTTGTTTTTTTGATAATACGAATACTTGAGATAAACTGGAAATCAAAATGCTTGATGACTAAAGAAGTATCACAATACATAATGGGAATAAACCTGACACAAGTTGCTGTGAGAGAAGAGGAAAACGTCATTATTAGCAGACAGGGGGAGGGTCTTGTAGATTTAAGATTATTGAGGACAAGGAGCTTATCTTTCTTGCTCATTTCTAATTTCTAGTATCTACCACAAGAGTGGGCAAACTTCAACCCATAGGCCAAATCCACCCCACCACGAGTTTTTGTATGACCCATCAGCTAAGAATGGTTGAAAACAAATTAAAGAAGAATAATATTTTATGACTAATAAAAATGATACGAAATTCAAAATTCATCACACATAGGTACAGTTTTATTGCAAAATAGCTATGCCTACATGGTAGCTTTTGTGCAACAATGGCAAGATTGAATAGTTTTAACAGAGATCATAAGGCTTCCGAAGGCTAAAATATTTAATCTCGAGACTTTACAGAAAAAATTGACCTTTAATCATGATAGGTATTCACATATTATTCATTGAATGAAGGAATGAAGAGAAAGGGAACTGGATTAGGGAAGGGTAATGACTGTACCTGAGATATGGTCAATTTGAGGTTCCATTGGACCATCTATTGGCAAATATTCATTAGGCATTGGGAGAGGGAACCTTGGAGCATGAAGGAGGGGAATGAAATAAAAGCATCAAGTTGGAGGTCATTCCCATAAAATGAAAGTTATAATATCACTAATAGAAAGAATTTCAAGAAAAAAGCGTAGAAAATAGAATGTGGGACATATCTTATTTGATGTGGTATCAAGAAAAAACAGGAGAAGGATAAGAGGTAGAAAAGGAACCGTTAGGTAAGAGGAAAATCCTTGACAAAAACTGGCACACAGAAGCTCAGGGAAGGAAGGAGATCATTTCAGAAGGGTTTGTTTTACCAAATGTCAATGCTGCAATTATGAAGTTATTAGTGACTTTGGAGATTAAAGTCTCTTTACTATGGAAGAAGCAGCTAAAATGCTTGGATGAAAATACTAGCCAAATGATTTTACTAAATGTTGTGTTGGCTAAAGCATCAAAAGTTTAAAAACATTTTACAGATAGTTATTAATGGGAAGAACTGAAGAGGAAACCATGCTGTGTTCAATCTGTAGAGACATGTAATTTACCCAGGAATGAATTACCCCATAAGCAAGGTAAGCTCGTGCTTAGGGCATCAACAAAACAGGGACACCATGTGTCCGAAGCAAAAACCCTAGACGCCAAGCAGACAAAACGCAAGGAAAAGCAAGAGCTGAAGGGCATTAAATGAAATTGATACCAGCTCCAGTGTGTGAGAATGTGCCAGCAATGGTGCCCATGCACAAGGCTGTGTAAGCTATGAGGCCCCTACCCCTTCAACACCTTCATTGACATCTGTCTCCTATGGTCCCCTCCCATGTAATTGAAACTCCTTATCTCGGTAGGTCTCTTGGAAGTGTACTATTTCTCTCTACTAAAAAAGAGGTGGGGGTGGGCTGTTGAGTTTAACTCTTGCTACATTCACCGAATATGCAACTGGTTTCAACATACGAAGTTACTGGGCAAGGATGGATTATATTAATAGATAATAGGTCTCTGATGCATTTTGAAAGAACCATCTTGTACATCCAGATCTGCTGATCAAGCAACACCAGCCAGGAGGGTCAGTAATGCTCTTTGCCATGATACAAACATAAGGGAATGCTTTTGCCCATGTCCTAGTAAACGACCAATGGGAACTCCAGTCTTAGATGACACACAAAAGCGAGAAAACTCAAATAAGTCAACCATTGCAATGGATTCAGTCATGTTATTTTTTAAATATATAGCGTTTACATACAGATTTATGTCCTAAGTTTTGTAAACAATAATATTTATAACTTTAACTTTAAAATATGTTGGGCATACACATGAATACAATCTAGCATACACTTAATATAATACTAACAGGTAATAATTTAATTCTAATGTAGCAAACATCCAAAAAATACTGGAAATATTAATATTTATCTAACACAGAAGGTTTTAATTTATGATCAAGTGAGTTTTGTTTTTTATTGTCTGTTGTGCCAGATACAGTGTTTGCTGTTACTCTATATATACTAGTAAATGAGGTATTAAACATGTTAAGAGGATGGAAAATTCAATATTTATCATGTAAAATATGTTTCTTTTTTGCAACAATGAGTGTGTTTCTAAATTCATCTTCCAAGAAAGCAACCAAGGGCATTTATCAGAACATAATATTTATATTTTATCAGAATATTTATGTATCTCCATACAAGGAAATTGAACAATGCCTTGAGAAAATAAATTAAATGAATACTTAGATAATAAAAATTATGTAAATGTATTTTATTTTCCATTTCCCTTCAGACTGACGTTCTTTTAAGAAATTGATATCGTTCTGACTCAAAAAACAAACTTGAGCATTGGGAAGTGGTGCCATTGTTACATCAATTAGGTACATATCTCTGACTATGGGAGTCGAACAATTCCATAAAGAAATAAAATGTACATTTTATAAATTTTGTATAACAATTATATTTTCCTTTTCATTTTGGATGATCGGGTATAAACTCACCTTCAATTCTCTCTCATTGACCACATAAAAATGCACCAGCATCACTATAATCACATGACTTGTGATGCATCTGGTCCTGTCCTGTGCAAAGTGAACCAAAACACGTCTTCATATTGAGCATACCTTGTATTTGTACCATGCTGTTTGCAATCACTCTTGGCCCCATCAGGTATTAGTAGTAGTCCAATGAACTGTGAAGATGCAGCATCAAAGGATGGAAAGTGAGTGTGCAAGTTTTTAAGTATTATTTCAAGATGAACAACGCTTATGGAGATATGCAAAGGGCCCACCAACAAACATCATATGACAAACGAATGAAATTATTTCTGACCACCTTGTAAGTACAATTTCTTTGACTATCTCAGACTTGAAGAACAAAATTACATGTTCTAAATAATTTTTTTTAACTTACTAATTTTCAATATAAATTTTTGTGTTAATGTCAAAATTTGAATGTAAATTTTATTTTATAAATTTTACTTGTTTTATAAATTTTATTCCTTTTTAATTATTCAAATTTATTTACTACAGTAGAACCAAATTTAAAAAGTGATATAATTTTATATCCAGGTAAAATGAAACAGCAACAACTAAGTGGAGCACAAAAATGAAAGCTTGCAGAAGACAAAAAGAAAAGGATTTGTAAATCCCTAAAGACAATTCCAAAATTAACTTGCTTTGTAAAATGTAATGAATCAGATTTCTTCCATTGAACACTCAAGTTTAATGGGTGCAAATCATTGTACTAGTACTGCTAGTGCTGAAATTACTAATAGCAATATGAATATAACAGAATTTGTCCCAAATTCTGCATCCATTCCTTGCTGTAGTCAAAAAATTAATAGTGGTGTAGAAGATGAAACTCTTTTAGAACCTGAAATTGTCACATCTGCAAACCCCATAAATAACAGAGATACAGATCCTGCTTTGTGGAATAATTTTTCTTTTAATCATGTAAAGTATTGGATCAAAAGAGGGCCAAGTGATTGTCAACATCACAGTGGACCATTTAAATATCCATGTCAAAAGTTTCTGGATGGTAAACAAACAAGTATTGTAGCCAGAATATATTATATTATATAATAATAATATATTATTATATTATAAGAGGGAGTGGCTACTGTATTCTCCATAAGTTAGCTCATATATTGTTTTGTTTGCAAACTGTTCAGTCCTAAATCATTTAATTCTTGATTTGCTACAGATGAATTTAGCAATTGGCACAACTCAAATATGATTGATAAACATGAAAACAGCTCAATTGACAGAGATTGTATGTTGTCATATTTAAACTGAAGACATAGTTTTGCCTTAACTCATGAACTGGAAACACAAATTAATGAAGAACATCAGTATTGGAAAGCTGTTTTGCAACATGTTACTATCATTATAACAACCGTGCACGTGGACTGTCTTTCTGAGGAAAAAATGAAGTGTTTGGGTACGCACAAAAATGGAAATTTTGTGGGTTTACTTGAACTTGTTGCTCAGTTTGATCCATTTTTAGCAGATCACATCTGAAAATACGGCAACACAGGAAAGGGCAACCCATCGTATATGTCTAAAACAACGTGTGAAGAATGAATAAACTCAATACGTGAAAAAGTTTAATCAACTATTTTCCGTAAAATAAGGATAGCTTGATATTTCAGTTTGTCTGTAGATTCCACTCCTGAACTTTCTCATACAGATTAAGATATATATCTCCTACAACAGATGGAAGATCTGTTGAGTGATTTATCACATTTACTAGCTTAAAAAGTCATAGTGGTTAAGAAATTGCAAATTAAGTACTTCACTATTTATGTGAAGTTTTCAAAACTGATTTTTCTAAGTACAGAGGCCAGTCCTATGACAATGCTGCCAATATGTCAGGGCGTTATAAATGCATGCAACAGAAAATATTAGAATATAATGAATAAACCATTTTCATACTCTGTGCTGCACATTCACTTAATCTTGTAGGACTTAGTACAGTAGATTGTTGTCTAGAAGCACTTGATTTTTTTCTACTGTTCAGTTACTCTACACGTTTTTTGCTGCCTCTCCTCACGGATAGACAGTTTTTAAAACATATTTAGGCGATACTCGAGTATTAAGATATCTCTCTAATACATGTTAGGAAGTGTATGCTGTAGCAATGAGTGCCATCCTGGATTGTACACACTCAGATTCTAGATACCTTAGAAAATATTGCTGAAGACAAGACACAAAAAGGAGGTACCAAAAGAGAAGCTGAAAACATTGCCAACAAAATGCAAATGCTAGAGTGTATATTTATGTTGGTTATGTGGAATAATATAGTACAGCATTTTCATTGGATGAGTCAAGCTCTCCAAGATTCAGAAGTAAATTTAAAGACATGCGCAGACCAGTCATTAACAGAGTACTTACATAATTTAAGAGAAGAGTTTGAAAAACTTGAAAACACAACAAAATAAATATTGCAAAATACTGATTATCAAGTAGTTCACTGTTGCAGAAGTGTGAGAAAGAAACAAGTAAATGACAGAAGTGCTCCAGAAGTATCACTGAGTGCCAGAGATCAGTTTCACATAACCACATACTACACTATCATTGCTGAGCAAATAATCCGAGAAGCTGGACTATATGAAGAGGAATGGGGCATCAGGATTGGAAGAAGACTCATTAACAACCTGCGTTATGTGGATGACACAACCTTCCTTGCTGAAAGTGAAGAGAACTTGAAGCACTTACTGATGAAGATCAAAGACTACAGCCTTCAGGATGGATTACACCTCAACATAAAGAAAACAAAAATCGTCACAACTGGCCCAATAAACAACATCATGATAAATGGAGAAAAGATTGATGTTGTCAAGGATTTCATTTTACTTGGATGCCAAGGATTTCATTTTACTTGGATGCACAATCAACACCCACAGAAGGAGCAGTCAAGAAATCAAAAGATGCATTGCCTTGGGCAAATCTGCTGCAAAAGAACTCTTTGAAGTGTTGAAAAGCAAAGATGTTCCCTTGAGGACTGAGGTGAGCCTGACAAAAGCCATGGTGTTTTCAATTGCCTCATGTGCATATGAAAGCTGGACAATTAATAAGGAAGACCGAAGAAGAATTTTTGAATTTTGGTGTTGGTGAAGAATACTGAATATGCCATGGACTGCCAAAAGAATGAACAGGTCTGTCTTGGAAGAACTACAACCAGAGTGCTCCTTAGAAGCAAGGATGGTGAGACTATGTCTTATATACTTTGGACATGTTGTCAGGAGAGACCAGTCCCTGGAGAAGGGCATCATGCTTGGTAAAATAGAGGGTCAGTGAAAAAGAGGAAGACCCTCAATGAGATGGATTGACATAGCAGCTGCAACAATGGGCTCAAGCATAACAACGATTGTGAAGATGGTGCAGGACCAGACAGTGTTTCGTTCTGTTGTTCATGAGGTCGCTGAGTCAGAACTGACCTGACAGCACCTAACAACAACAAAAACAAGCTATCATGAACACGTTTGAATCTTTCATGAAAAGGAGAATGAAAGTTCTTACAAACAGATTTTCCTTCTTAAACAATGTGGATATACCTGATGAAGAATGCATGAAGGCATCCAAGAAATTAGTGCAGGATTATCCCAATGACTTAAATACAAACTTTTATGGAGAAAAGTGACAATTTCTTACATGAGAACTAAGTTTACAGATTCAGGAAAGACAAATTTTACTCATGTAGGTATGTACCATTCCATAATAGAAGATAAAAAATAATGTGTATTTCCTCCTGTTGAAATTGCTTTTTTGCATATTCCTAACTTTAAAGATCACAAATGTCACAACAGAATGCTCATTTTCGTCCCTAAAGAGACTCAGAAACCTCCAGCATACAACAATGGTTCAGGAAAGTCTTGATTCATTATCCTTATTATGTATGGAAGTAGATATTGTTCGGCAGCTTAATTGTGATGAAATCATTGAAGAATTTGTAACAGCAAAGAATAGAAAGAAATGTTTTTAATTATAAATGTTAGGGATGACAGATCTATCTAAAAATAAAATATAGTAATTTGTTGTAATATTTGTTTTCTGATCAGTAAATTTTCTCTTATCACATCTTTTCATTTGTTCATTTATAATTATAGCATTTGTTATGAAACAAACATCAAAATTGAAGTATGAGCTGTTGAAAGCAAAACTGGTAGAAGTCAATTTTTTATTGTGGGAAATCAACAGAATTTTACATTGATTGTCAAAACAACTAAGTTCACCAACTCATTTTCTCTGTTGTAGAATATGTGGAATATTCTTGTGTAGAAAATGTGGTATACAGTAAAAATCTTAGTACCCCACATCCACTAAAAATTTTATAATTCAGTTCATCTCATTCCGTTAAAATGGCATATGCCACTTTTGCATTCAATCGCTAATATTGTAGTCACATTTAAAAAGAAGTTACATCATGGATAGCTAAGAGACGCGCACACACACACACACAAACACACATATGTATATATATAACTCACATATCCTGTTTGAATGCGTGAGTAAACAGAGGAGGGGGCACCACAGATTATCAGTGTTTAGGGCCCTCACATGCATTAATCCGGCCCTGCGTTTACCCGAGGACAAAGACACAAAGGTTAGTGATGCATCATTAAAAATAATATATCAAATTAATTCCTCAATAGCTTAGGCCAAAAAAGTGCAACACAAAACACTTGACAACATACTCATTTTTAGCTCAGAATGTCAGAATAAATGTATACATCTTTTGCTTTCTTGAAAGGAGAAAGATAACACTTTAATTCAAACCACATTTTCCCAATTTAATCTTTGCTATTATTTTATTATTTCCAATAAATGGTTCAGTAAAAATGAAACATGATTTTTGCCATCCTGCTCTGGTTTTCTGATGTTCAGTAAACATAGTGTTGCATACAAGTCATTTAACTCTCCCCTAAGGTCTATTAGCTTTAGGTACAGATCTTGATTTATAACTGTTTATATGCGACACTAAACCTTCTTGTGTTTTGCTTATTTCTAGTGAATGAAAGTAAGTCCCTCTAGACCTTCAAGCAAAATTTAAATCAGCGTTTTACCTCATGCTGCACCATCTTGCCTCTCACTGAGCTAATACTGCCGTAGCAAATGCTCTTTTTCTATCACAGCCAAAGTGATCACGCAAGTTTAATTGCTTCAAAGGTAATGCAACTGAATCTATAATTTTACTGGCTAATTTACAGTTCTAGCAGTGATAGGCTGAACTTGCTACTAGAAGCACTTATTGAGATTTATCCATAAGTCACTCTTTCATGGAAATGCTTAACTGTGGTCTTTTAATTTTGTTCTTTGAAGTACACAAATACCAGCACGCTCTGTCACAATGACACTAAATAAAAGATGTAAGAATGTGCATTCTTTAAACACTTTTTCATTTATCTTTGATTATATTCTATCTTATCTTTTCATTTCAATCTCTTTTTTAAAAGAATTCCATTAAATTATTGAGTTGCTTTTTTGGTCGTCTTGCTTACAAGAAAAAACCCATTAGGGGCAGTAGAACACCATCCAAAAGATTGGATTATAAATACACTGTATCTTTTTCATAAAACCACTTAGTTCAACAATGATTTGTCTGAAAGATGAATATTTCAAAGAAATAGGTTTCAACAGAAATCAATAAGTGTGTCAAATATAACAAATGTAGGGAAAAAATAGCATTTATCAAAAAGAATGCTTATAAAATGCAAGGTAATAAAGAATTTACACTGACTTCTAATATAAAAGAATCTGTTTTTAATATTAATAATGCTGAATTTTATTTTCATTTTAATCAATTGCTCCCTCTTTTGAGCACTTTAGATTTCCTACTGTTACTTTGGTATAATATTATGCAATATTTTATTTCTGTAAGAGATTGTACTTGCTGGATCAACTTGCTAGAAATCAGCTTTTAAGAGCAGACGTCAGACATTGCCTCTCTAGATAAATTAGAAAAGTAAGCTGCAGCACCAGGAATGTGTTATGGGTCCCAAAACAGGGGGATTAATTGCCATTTTCTCCATAGAGTAATCCTACTTCTGTTAATGGGGTGGTGTGATATGGTACAGTCCTGACTGTCACAGTTCCTAGAGCTGAGAGGGAGAAAGGGAACCTAGAGTCTCACCATTCAGGATAAGAGTTTTCACTTAATCTCTCTGTTTTCTTCATGGCATATTAGCCCAGCCTTTAGCTGCTTAGTCTCCAGAGAGTAAATTTCCTGTCTCTGCTGACCTGAGAGAGGCAGTGAAGTATTCTTATGCCTTGTATTGATTTTCCACCATTCTGCCTGCTTTGAACTCCACCCTTGCCTTCAGGCTACTTGATGCTCACAATTCCCAAGCTTCTCTGGGGTTCCATAGTTCTATAGTGCACAATGAATTGCCTTTAAAACACTTTTTTTCCTCCCACCACTCAACTCACCCTGTCCCTGAAGCAATCACTTAGCAGAGCAAAGGAAACCAAAGTCAGTTGTCTGAAATCCATCTACTTCCCATCTTCTAAAAATTTGTTGACATCTCATGTCTGTCGTATTTCATCTCCCTTTCTGTCTCTCTCTTGCACACATGTAATTCCTTTCTTTATCCTCTTTCTGTAATTTTGTGGGATTTTTGGAGAGTGTGGTGATAACCTTAAATACCCAATATATTTAATGAGAAGCACCTCAGCCCCATCCTAGCTCCTTTCCTCTGTTGAGGAGCTATCATATTGCACATCCAGAATTTGTTGGGCTTTGGCTGCATACACAGTTTTACAATTTGGGCTTCTTGTGTTTTATAGGGTGTCTTAGTTATCTAGAGCTGCTGTAACAGAAATACCACAAGTGGATGGCTTCAGCAAAGAGAAATTTATTTTCTCGCAGTCTAGTAGGCTAGAAGTCTGAATTCAGGCAGTCAGCTCCAGAGGAAGGCATTCTCTCTGTTGGCTCTGGAGGAAGATCCTTGACATCAATCTTCCCCTGGTCTAGGAGCTTCTCAGTGCAGGAACCGCAGGTCTAAAGATATGCTCTGCTCCAGACACTACTTTCTTGGTGGTATGAGGGCCCCATTTTCTGCTTACTTCCCTTTCCTTTTATCTTTTGTAAGACAAAAGGTGGTGCAGGCCACACTCCAGGGAAACTCCCTTTATATTGGATCAGGGATGTGACCTTAGTAAGAGTGTTACAATCCCACCCTAATCCTCTTTAACATAATCTAGTCTTGCCTCATTAACCACAGGAAGAGATTAAGATTTACAACATGTAGGAAAACTACAATCACAAAATGGAGGACAACTGCACAATACTGGGAATCACAGCCTAACCAAGTTGACACATATTTTTGGGGGACACAATTCAATCCATGACATAGGGGATTTGCTACTGTAATGTTTATGGCTTAAAAAACCCTATGGGGCAGTTCTACTCTGTCCTACAGGGTCACTGTGAGTCTGAATGGACTTGACAGCAATAGATTTACAGTGCACTAGAAAGGTTGGGAAAAGCAAAACAAATGAACTGGAACTTCATTTAAACTCTGAAGTAAGATTTGGATAACTGAAAGTGAGGGAAAAGAAACTCCAGGTAGGAAAAAACAGCTTAAGTAAAGGCTAGATGCAAGGAATGACCATGATGTGGCAGAGGGACAGGAGTCTTATAAGGAGGTGGGGCATGGCTTGTAATGAGAACTAGCGAGAGGGAAAAATTAAGGTAGATAAGTGTTGGGAGGTGGAAACTCCAGGTTCTGCTCACCATGACTTGTTATGGCCAATAAACAAGAGGCTGAGGTGGGACATCAGAAGGACGCCTTTATTTCGTTGTGCAAGGAAAGGAGCAATTGGGGCTGCTGCCTCCAAGGCTGCTTGCAGGCAGCTTGGGGAGGTGGGCTTTTATAGAGAGTAGACAAGAAAATGCAAATTCATCATGAATATTCAGGATTGACCTTCACACAGGCACTCAGAGCTTGGAGATGACTATGCATTTTGTCTAGACAAGGGTTCGATTCTCTAGGATGGAGGAAGAGGTCAATTTTCTTTCATTAGCATGTTAAATCTCCACCCAGAGATGGGGTGCTTATATGTATCTTTCACTTAATGAGCTGATAGGTCACTTGAAGTGTTAAGATGGTGTAGAAAACCTGCTAAAACCATTTGAGGCCCACTATGGCTGTTCTGTGGTTATCTTGTCAAGGACACTTTCAGAAGAATGTGCAGCTTATTCTACTCAGTGTAGGAGGATAAATCAGAGCAGGTGTCTTGTAGAACGGTGGGGCTCTGAGGCTGTCTGCCTCATAAACTGTAACTAAATACATAGAACCAGGGATACTTGACTGAGTAGGTCGAACTTCACCTGCAGGAGAAGAGAATGGTGAGTATTTAAATTTTTTTGAGGGGATGAGTGAAATGCTGACACTGTTTTTTCAAGAAGAATGATTTGATTAAATAAACAAAAGACGGAGGCTCAACAGTCAGATAAAAAACCCTATGCAGCAATCAACTTGTGAGATAGGGAACACCAAACTTGATTGGTGTCCATTTAATGCAGATAATGTCACAGATGTGGGAGACATTGAGGAAGATAAGGGGAGAGTATTGTTCTAAGTGATACCTATTTGGATTTGAGGAGCCCTGGTGGCACAGTGGTTAAAACGCTCAGCTGCTAACTTAAAGGTCAGTGATTTGAGCCCACAAGCCGCTCAGCGGGAGAAAGATTTACAGCGTTGGAAACCCTATGGGGGCAGTTTTGCTCTGTCCATAGGGTCACTATGAGTTGGAAGTGACTTGACAGCAGTGGGTTTTGGGTATTTGGATTTGAATTCTGTATATGACATTTAGAAGTTGTGCATGACCTCAGAGAGTAACATCTCTAAACTACAGTTTTCTCATCATTGAAATCACGGCACCCACCTGACACAGTTGAGATAATTAAAGGTAAATTACTAAAATGCCTTGTATTTATCATTGCTGCACCTCAGGTTCTTGGAGAAGTACTGGGTACAAGGTAGTTTCTTAATCAGTATCATGTATGTTGAATGAATAAATGAGTGAATAAATAGTGAATAGTAAATACTGTTAATTATGAAGGAAGGGATTGGGTGATTGGATTACACGATGACAAAAAAAAGAAAATTTCAGAGCAAGAACATTAGTATTTGTAAGATTGTGTTTGTAAGCCTGTGATCTCTATGAGTTTTCTAAAGATTTAAGGCAGAGCTTTCTAAAGCAATCTGCAAAGAATTCCCAAGGAATGGAGCACATAGAAGCGTAGATAAATAACCCTGTTGTGTGCCATCAGGTTAATTCCAACTCATAGTGACTCTAAAGACAGAGTAGCACTGCCGCATGGATTTCCTAGCTGTAATCTTTACGGGAGCTCTAGTGGTGCAGTGGTTAAGGCTCAGCTGCTAACTGAAATGTGGACAGTTTGAACCCACCACCCTCTCCACAGGAGAAAGATGTGGCAGTCTGCTTCCTAAAGATTACAGCCTTGGAAACCCTATGGGGCAGTTCTACTCTGTCCTATAGGGTCACTATGAGTCAGAATCAACTCATCCACAACAGGTTTGGTTTTTGAAATGTTTATGGGAGCTGAAAACCCTAAAAGAGTGCATTTTCCACTGGTCTTCCATTTATCTATTGACATTAATCTTCCCTGGAGGGTAGAATAAAAAGATGTATGACGTCCAAGAATATTTGCATTGAAGTCAGATGGTATTATTCCTGTCCCAAGTCTGAAAGTTATTAACTATGTGACCTATCTGAATGAACCTTAATTTCATTGTTGCTAAAACTACATCAGTATAATCTACACCACAAGCGATAAATTCTGTACAAAACTTTGTGTTTTATAAAACAATATATAAATAAAAAACATTATTATTATTAGCCTGGAAATAATTTAATTATTATTCCAAGTTGCAGAGGTCAGTTGCACCAAAAGGATTCTGTGTAGATGAGTGATAGGAGGTAAAATCTGGTTATACAAAATCTAATACTAATTTGAAGAATTGCAAGTGACTTGAATTGCAATCATAACCAAGGGAATATTTCTGTTACTTTTTTTCCTCAACAGGATCTTCAATCCTGAGATTTAATTAAATTATCAATTCTCCTGGTTTTCCATATGATACAAACTTTCTCTATCATGTGGATAGTATCGAGCAATCTAAAAAAATTTTAATAGTCTTCCTGACATAGATTGCTAATGTTATACAAGGGGCATTTCATTATGAAACAAGTTCTCGGTGCAATAAGTAAGGATTTCCTGACAAAATAAATATTCAACACCAGTGCTTTCTGACAGAAAGTCTTGACTCAGTGTACCAAAGCTTAAGTGAGTCCAATAATCCTTTAATTAGATTACAGAATGCAGCTATTACATGTCAAATATCTATTGATCCCAGGAAGAAAATGGCTTGAGATTTCTTAAGTATGCAACACCAAAATTCATTTGCCATGCAATTAACTCCAAATTAGTTCCTTGGGAAATTAATATTAGAGAGCATGTTTAGGCATGTAAAGCATATAATTGACATTTTGCAAAAAACTTAGTGATGAATGATGCTGGATTTCTCAAACATTTATCGCCAGTGTGTACAAATTTAGCATTTTGCACAATAGTAGCTGATTTTAACATGCGTTTACCTTGGGCTTTATATGTTAGACTGCAAATGTAAAATTCTTTGAACTCTGAAAAGAAGAAAATTTTTCTTCCAGCTATGTATAAGCCAATACACAAACATTTGAGCATGAGCTCTAGAGGTGCTGAAGGGCATTAACTGCAAGGTACAATTCTGGACACTTTTGTACCTCCTTTAGGACTAAGTGAGGCAAAGTTAGGGGAGAGGAGTGAGTGACAGTGGCTTGGGCAGGATCAGGGCAATGGGGTAAGCACTGAAAGAGAGGAGATACATAAGTTTGTGTATCAACTGTTGAACTTTACTTGCAATTTGTGAATTGGGTGGAGGGTGGGGAGTTTCTAGTCTGGAAGTCAGACAAGAGCTACCAAGAGCAGTACAGAGAGGAAGGGTTTTGTAAGCACAGGGACAAGGAAGCTATACTGGGCAGGTTTTGGGTAGGCTGGTGAACATTTTCTTTCCTTCTTTGGGAGTAAGGGGAGATTTTGAACTAGGTTAAACTAAGCAGGCAAGTCCTTATTGGTTAGCTTAGGTGTCCATTGCTGGGAGAGTCAAATGATTGATTTAGATTTCAGCTCCTGGGAAGGTCAAACATTTATAGGAAATAGAAACTAGCTATGTTTTGGTTTGATGATGTGGGGCTTAGCACAAGTGACTTCATCTTGGGCATAGTATAGTCAGGTTAACACTTCCCATCCTGCGTTCTGGCGATCTGATGTAAATATTGAACTTTATTGCTGGAGGTGAATGGACTAGGTGCGGAACTGAGATCTAATTGCTAAGGAGTTGGTGGCAGCATTGGTTCCTGCAGAATGGCCAGGATCAGCTCTGTTGTTAGGTTGTTGTTAGGTGCTGTCAAGTCAGTTCTGACTCATAGCGTCCCCATTTACAATAGAACGAAACACCGCCTGGTCCTGTGCCACCTTCATGATCGTTGTTACGTTTGAGCCCGTTGTTGCAGCCACTGTGTCAATCCATCTCATGGAAGATCTTCCTCTTTTTCACTACCAAGCATGATGTCCTTCTTCAGGGACTGGTCCCTCCTGATAACATGTCCAAAGTATGTGAGATGCAGTCTTGCCATCCTTACTTCTAAGGAGCATTCTGGCTGTACTTCTTCCAAGACAAGTTTGTTTGTTATTTTGGCAGTCCATGGTATCTTCAATATTCTTCGCCAACATCACAACTGGATCAGCTCTAAGACTGCAAATAAGACAAGGACACAAAAGTTGACTAAACCTGTGGATAAGGTATGAAAGTGGGATACCAAAACCCTTTGTCATCAAGTGGATTCTGATTCATGGTGACCTGATATGTGTCAGAGTAGAATTGCACTCCACAGGGTTTTTAGTGGCTGTAATCTTACGCAGGAGATTGCCAGGTCTTTCTTCCATGATGCTGCTGGGTGGCTTGAAACCACCAAGCTTTGGTTAGTAGCCAAGCACAAACCTTTTTTGGCACCCAAAGACCTAAGTAGAAGACAGTGCTTCAGAAATCTCCCATGCTGCTTCCTTCAGTGACTAGGAAGCCTCACTAAAGAGCCAGCAGGACCCTGGGATCACAATGTGAGGATCTGGGTGAGGACAGATATTTGACTCCTGGATTTAGTTTGAGATTCAGAAGACAGAGAACAGACATCCATTCTATTTACACAAATTTTTCCTGTAGGGCCTAAAACTGATATTGAGAAATGTTTAATATAAGACACACTGAGCTCTTTACTTCTGGCTACTATTTCCCACTGAACAATGTTCTACTTTCACACCGTATACATTTAATAGTATAATAGCTATCAGACTGCCCAGCAGACTGATGATATAAGTTTCTGAGTGGCGGTTAGGATGATACCCCAAAAGGTAATCTTTCTTGTTATTATTTTTAGCCTCAGTTATCTTCAAATCGATGTGAAACATTTCACAAAATGCATATGATTGCATTACAATAAAAGAGAGAGAGAGAGAAAATAAATGTATTTATCTAGAAACACAAACCACAAATGAGGCATCCAGATTTCTTGGGAGAGTCTGCAAGCATAAATCCTGCAAAATCTGAGCATATAGTATTTTAAATGCTGTAAAAACCAAGTACCCCAAGGAGATAAAGGACAGAATAAACGATACAAGAGGAACTGGAATGATGAATAAAACACAAACAAGGAACAATGGAGAGGATGGGACAATAGAGAAGAATCTTGGCAGCCAAACGCACGTATTATCATTGCAGAATCACTTCCCAGAGATCTGATCAGTTTCCTTAAAATTTCTAGGAGACAGGAGTGTGACGGTGAAAGAAGATGTAAGTAATGAATATAAGAAAACTCGGACATATATTAAGTTTTGAATATGTTTCGGATATATTTACAATACCCATGTAATAAATTGTGAAAGTTTTTTTTTTATTTTAAAAAGCGAAGCAAGAAAAATAAGTACAAATTAAGGAAGAGAGGGAGAGTGAAGAGGAAAAAGAAGTGAGAAGTCGTTTAAAATAGTGTTAAACTCTAACATTGAGGGCTCCGCCTGGAGTTGGTTCAATTTCTGTTGACTGTTAATCAACTGCGCATACCTGGAGACCAGCAATGCTGAAAATTAAAAGCTTCAGAACCGCTGTGAGGGAGGTGATTCATGGCAATATTTTCCTTCCCTCTCTAGGCAAATCTCTATTTATCTCCTACAGAGTTAGATAGTTTGGGGTTGACTTCTAAGACAGGCTGCCTTTCCCAGTAGATATCTAATCTTTCCTAGATTCCAGTGTACAGCTTTTTAAAGAGACAGTGTTTCTATTTGGGGGTGGCATTTAATAGCTCCAGAAGGTTTTTTTTTTAAGCAGAGATTCCTTTTTCGTATTTGTCGACTATGATAATACCAGTTTAACTCCTGATGAAAGTTTGTGAATTCTAATGAAAAATCTAGGAGAAGAACAAATAGGATTTGAATAGGAATTAAGATTATTACCTAAGTCTTAAGATAGCTCCCAGATGGTGTATTTGTTAAGACCTACCTCAAGCCATGGCTATTAACCAAAATGTCAGCAGTTCAAATCCACCAGCCGCTCCTGGGAAACTCTATGGGGCAGTTCTACTCTGTCCTACAGGATCACTGTGAGTGAGAATTGACTCCACAGCAACGGGTTTAAGATAGCTGCATAACAGCAAGATAATTTTGTGTCTCCCTTAATTCCCAAAAAAGTCTGTTAGCCTTTGCCTTTTTGCACCCCTGAAAGCAAGATGGGTCACCAGAAACTCTGCTGGAGCCATCCACGAACATTCAGTCAGGATTCCCGCTCTTTTCTCATCTGCTCAAATAGCATGTTCCCATCTAGAAGTATGGACTCAATAATTGCTTCCAATGCTTACGACACTCTGCTAAGGATATACAGACGTCATCGAGTTGTATAAATCAGTCTTCCTTGAATGGATTATCCTCGAAATGAACCCAATTAAGAAACAATGTTGGCTCTGTGTGCAACATTAAAAAGAAAACAAAAAACTTCAGTTACCTCTCCCCCCAAAAAAACAGCAACAACAAAACAGTCCTTTGAAGTAGACAGATATTCAGTTACAGAGCCTAGAAGGTAGGCTAAAAGAAATCGACTAATTTACCAACAGAGAGGGCTGGTAAAGCCTGGCATCGAAATTTGAGCCCATCTTTTTCAGTCTTCCCAGCCCATCTTCTTTTCATTACATCACCCTTCATCCCCGATTAATCCTCTATACACAGGATTGATAGTGATTCTGTGTGTAGAGAATATGCTTAATATTAAAACTGGATAGGGTCAACATACACGCATTATTGCTAGCACAGTTAGTTACTCCTACTGAGTACTTAATGTGATGAAACATCTATTCTTTTGTTTTTATGCAGAAAATGGTGATAACTTTAACAGAAATCAATGGGTGAATTAGCAACATAGTGGGAAATGCTTTGTATTTTTCCAATTTCCTTTTGAAATACAATGAGTAGAGAATGGAATTAAAAATAGTGAGAAATCATTGTTAGTAACTGTACATATTAAAGCTTACAAACATTTAGGCTCTCTTTAAATACAAAAACATTCATATGGTTTGGGATTAAGGGGCTCAGGAAGTAATATCCTTGGGCTATCTATGGGAGAAATACTTAAAGCTTTTCAGAAGACAGTAATTCTTCATTTGGACCAAGCACAGAAACAAGATTTAAATGTGGATCCAACATAGTGGATCTTTTTAAGAGGATTTAGATTGTTAAATTCAGATGAACCATAATTTAGTTATTCTTGTGAAACCATGCTCTTCATTATCCTTTTTTTGGAGCTTGGCTTACCTCTGTCTACAGCTACTAACAGATCCTATTATAAGTACCCATAGGAAAACCGGAAAATGTGCTGAATTTCATATATACTAAAGTTTGAGCTTTAGATGTGTTACACTTATTAAAAACACTTACAGCATGTGGTGGAATTAAGATCTGTAGCCCAGGGGTACCGTAGAAGTTGCTAAGGAAACGCTATGGGACATAGTCTAGCATTTCTAAGAGTAACTTTTTAAAATAAAGGTAATATAGGAAATGTATAGAAGAAAGTGGTTGAGATCAAGATTTTGTTTAGGTCAATTCATGGGTTTACTCTTAGGCGTGAGAATGAATAATGGAAACTTTGCTGTAAGAAGAAGATTATTCTAACTGTGAATGTTAAGAATCCAAAGAAAAGTTATGCATAAACTAAGAGGCTTCAGCCAAAGCATGAAGAATAGTTGAGAAAATTAGAAGGATAACCTTGGTGCTAGCATTGCGGGTTTTAGGCTTTATCTCAGAGAGCCATTTTAATGTTTGCCTCAGTATCCAAATACAATTTGGATTGAGTTTCTTAGGTTTTTTTTTTTTTTTTTTTAATCTCTTATTCTTCATCTCTCTTGCTCTCTTAAATGAAGACAATTTCTACATGTCTGTTTTGGTTGTGGTATTCAGATATCTAGGGCCTAAGATCTGAATATTTTCATTGTGGATATTCTGGAAATTTTTTTTTGGTAATTATTTATCTGATAAAAATATTCACAAGATTTTCAAAACCTTCTATTTCCTACATGAACCTGCAATATACCTGTAATATAGATGTTGTCTTGACCCAATTTTGGGGCCCTGGCTAGTGACAGATCAATTCTCTGGTGATTAAATCTACATTCCAGCCCCTTCCCTTATCAGGCTGTCGTACTATGAGGCCACTGTGCATGTGAAAAAGACCTCTTTAAAGTGTTAAAAAGCGAAGATGTCACTGTGAGAACTAAGGTGCACCTGACCAAAGCCATGATATTTTCAATCACCTCATATTCATGTGAAAGCTGGACAATGAAAAAGGAAGACTGAAGAAGAATTGATGCATTTGAATTATGCTGTTGGAGAAGAATATCGAATATACCACGAACTATCAGCAGAACGAACAAATGTCTCTTGGAAGAAGTACAGCCAAACGCTCCTTAGAAGTGAGGATGATGTACTTTGGACATATTTTCAGGAGGGACCAGTTCCTGGAGAAGGACATCATGCTTAGTAAAGTAGAGGGTCAACTAAAAACAGGAAGACCCTCAAAGAGATGAATTGACACAGTGGCTGCAACAATGGGCTCAAACACAGCAGCGATTGTGAGGACAGCTCAGGACTGGGCAGTGTTTAATAACAGAATACAGAAGATAAACTAAATAACACAAACGTTCATTTTCACCTCAGGCTGGGACTTGACAATGAAATAAGCACAGGTACATGTAACTTTATATACAATTTAATAGGTAATTTTGTTTTTTTTATCTGATCTGGCTTTTTATATTGAGAAAGTCAGTGGTAAATAAGAGGGGAATTGTGAAAAAGTGATGAAAGAAAAATGTCCTAGGTTCAAGGGTTGTTTTTATAGAATCACAGTTTGTAGAGCCCGTGTTTCTCTGAGAATCAAATGTGGAACAGAAGCTATCAAAGTGCCCCTCTCTGAGTTCTTTTTTTTTTTTGCAAGGAACATTTGGAATTAAAATACAGATTTTTTTTAAATGTTAGTTTTATCTGTATTCCTTCCTTGTAAAAGTAACTTGCTGTATTTGCAAATCAGTTTTGTAACCAAACGTGTGGCATTTATTTAGACTTAAGTCTTTGTTTCTCTGCTTTCCGAGCTCATCACTGTTTTTTTCTAAATGTTCTGAATTTCCTGTCTTTGAGAGCTAGATTTTGCTTTATTTTTGTTAGTTTGATGATAATATGTCTTCAATATTTTTTCAAAGAGAGTAAATTTTCACAACTCTGTTCTTGTTGTTTCACACTTGACAAATAACTTGTCATAATATGAAATATGTAGATCATAAACTTTTCCGTTTTTTTAAATTAAACTTTATATTTTGATATTATAGTAGATTCACATGAAATTGTAAGAAATAACACAGAAATATCCCCTCTACCTTTTAACTAGATTTCCCCAGTGGTAACATCTTGCAAAACTAATAGTAAATCGTTTATCTGAGAGGTTATTGATATTGAGACAGTCAAGATGCAGAACAGTTTCATGACGACAAGGATCCCTCACGTTGCCATTTCATAGCCACGCCTACTTCCCTTCTGACCCCACTGTCTCATTAAACCCTGGTAACCACTCTTCTGTTCTTGATTTCTGTAATTTTGTCATTTCAAGAAAGTTTTATAAGTGGAATCATATAGTATGCAACTCTTTAGGGATTCACTTTTTCACATAGTATAGTTTTATTGAGATTCTCTAGGTTGTTTTGTGGATCAACTTGTTACTCTTTCTTTCTGAGTACTCTTCCATGGTATAGATGTACCACAGCTTGTTTAACAAGGACATCTGGGTTATTTCCAGTTTTTAGCTATTATGAATACAGCTGCTATGAACATTCCTGTATAAGTTTTTGTGCAAACCTAAGTTTGCATTTCTTTGGCACAAATACCCAAGACTGCAATTTCTGGGTTATATGGTAATGTCATGCTTAGTTTTATGAGAAACTGTCAAACTGTTTTCCGAAGAGGCTGTACCATTTTGCATTTTCATCAGAAGTATGAGTGATCCAGCTTCTCTGTATCATCATTGGCATTTGGTATTTTCACTATTGTTATCTATATAATCCTCTTCGATGAAATGTCTGTTCATGTGTTCTGCCAATTTCCTAATTTTTTCTTCCACTGTAGAGTTGTTGTTGTTAGGTGCTGTCAAGTTGGTTCCAACTCATAGTGACCCTATGTACAACAGAACGAAACACTGCCCTGTCTGTCGTGCGCCATCCTCATAGTTGTTGCTATGCTTGAGCCCATTGTTGCAGCCACTGTATCAGTCCATCTCTTTGAAGGTTTTTCTCTTTTTCACTGACCCTCAACTTTACCAAGCATGATGTCCTTCTCCAGGGACTGGTCCCTCCTGATAACATGTCCAAAGTATGTTAGAAGTAGTCTCGTCATCCTTGCTTTAAGGAGCAATCTGGTTGTACTTTTTCCAAGACAAATTTGTTTGTTCTTTTGGCAGTCTATGGTATATTCAATATTCTCCAACACCACAATTCAAAGGCATCAATTCTTCTTCAGTCTTCCTTATTCATCCTCCAGCTTTTGCATGCATATGAGGGTGATTGAAAACACCATGGCTTGGGTCAGCAGCACCTTAGTCTTCAAGGTGACGTCTGTAGAGTTGAGGGTTCTTTATATATTCTAGATACTTCAGATATGTGGTTTGAAAATATTTTCTCCAAGTCTATAGCTTATCTTTTTTTAATAATTTACTTTTGTTGTTGTTGTTGAGAATATACAGAGCAGAACATACACCAGTTCAACAATTTGCACATGTACAATTCAGGGACATTGATTATATTCTTCGAGTTGTGCAACCATTCTCACCCTCCCTTTTAGAGCTGTTCCTCCCCTGTTAACATAAACTCATTGCCTCCTAAGTTTTCTATCTTATCTTTTGAATTGCTATTGCCAATTTGATTCCATTTAGATAGATTTTAAAAGAGCACAATGATCAAGGCAGACATTCTTTACTAGTTAAGCTAAATTATTGCTTGGTTTTAAGAAGACTCCAGGGAATGAACTTTCACAGAACAAAGTTTTCATTTTGATGAGATTCAATTTATCAATTTTTCCTCTTATGGATTGTACTTTTGCTGTCAATTTTAAGAACTCTTTGTCTAACTCCAGATCTCAAAGATTTTCTTATGATTTTTTTTTCTAAAAGTTTGATGTTTTATATTTTAGTCTGTCATCCATTTTGAGGGAATTTCTGTATAGGGTGTAAGGTTTAGGTTCAGTTTCATTTATTTAGCTTATGGATGTGCAATTGCTCCAACACTATTTGTTGAAAAAGCTATCTTTCTTTTGTTTTGCACCTTTGTCAATGATCTCTGAACTCTATTCCAATCCATTAATCTCCATGTCTATTCCTCCACCAGTATACTACACTGCCTTGATTACTGCAGCTATATACTAGGGTTTAGTATTGGGTAGAGTGATTCCTCCCACTTTATTCTTCTTTGTAAAGATTGTTTTAGCTATTCTAGGCACTCTGCCTTTCTATATAAATTTTCAAATAAGCTTGTTTATGTTTACATGAAACTTTGCTGGGATTTTGATAGGAATTGCATTAAACCTATAGACTGATTTGGATAGAGTTGACACTTTTACTATGTTGAATCTTTCAATCATGAACATGGGTAGGTCTATTTATTTGGGTCTTCTTTTTATTTTATCCTCAGCATTTTATAATTATCAGTATAAAGATCTTACACAGGTTTTTAAACATTTTATTCCTAAGTATTTCATTTTCTTTGGAGGGATTGTAAATGGCATTGCATTTTTAATTTCCACAGGTTCATTGTCAATATACGGTATATGATTGATTTCTGTGTGTTTCTCTTGTATCCTGTGAACTTGATGAACTCACGTATTAGTTCTAGGAGTCTTTTTGCAGATTCCTTGGGATTTTCAGTGTAGACAATCATCTGCTAATAGACACAGTTTTATTTCTTCCTTTCCAATCTGTATGGCTTTTATTTCTTTTTCTTACCTATTCAGTAGCTAGAACTTCTATATTTAATGAAAGTGATGAGAATGTATAGCCTTGCCTTGCCCTGGATCTTAGCCAAATTGCTTTCTACAGTGGCCATATCATTTTACAGCAATGGATGAGGGACCCAGTTTTTCCACATCCTTGCCAACACCTGTTACTGTAGTTTTATGCAAATAAAATGCACCTTCTATGTTTGCTTGCCAGCTGCGCCCTCCTCCCCACAAAATATTTTCGTTAAGTGCTGCTACACCAATTTTTTTTTCAACACATTGCTGTAAAAAATGTAGCACAGTGAGTTTATGAAAATACCTCATGGGGGAGTGGGGAGGGTGTGGCTGGCAAACAAATGTAGAAGGGGAACAGTATTTGCGTAAAACTATGGTATTTTCTGGTTTTTTTGATCATGGCCATTCTAGTGGGGGGTGAAGTGGTATCTCATTGCCATTTTGATTTGTATTTCCTAATGACCAATGATGTTTTGTGTGCTTTTTGGCCATTTATATATATGCTCTTTGATGAAGTGTCTATTCAAGTCCTTTTCCTATTTTTTGATTGAGTTATTTGCCTTTTTGTTGCTAAGTTGTAGGAGTTCTCTAGCTATTCTTCTTTACTCAAATCCTTATCGAATATATAGCTCCTCCAAATATTTCTTCTTATTTGTAGGTCATGGTTGTCTCTTCACATTGTTGATAACGTTTTTTGACACACAACAATTTTTATAATTTTGATGAAGTCCAATTTTCCTATTTTGTTTTTTGTTGCTTACGTTTTTGGTGTCATTATCTTAGAATCCATTGCCAGAAACTAGATCCCAAAGCATTATCTCTATGTTTTCTTCTAAGAGTTTTATGGTTTTAATGCTTATGTTTATGTCCTTGATTCATTTTGAGTTATTTTTCTTTTATGGTGTGAGGTATGGATCTAGCTTCATTTTTCTGCATGTGAAAATTCAGTTTTCCAAGCTCGATTTATTAAAGAGACTATTCTTTCCCCACTGAATGGCTTTGGCACCCTTGTTAAAAATCATTTGATCATAGATGTGTGAGTTTATTATTGGATTCTCAATTCTATTCTATTAGTCTACATATTTATTATTATAATACTTGTACCAGACTGTTTTGATTACTGTAGCTTTGCAGTTTGTTTTGAGACTAGGAAATGTGGATCCTCTTACTTTCTTCTTCTTTTTCAAGGTTTTTTTTTTGTTATTTGGGGGCTCTTTGCAATCTCATATAAATTTAAGGATTGGCTTTTCCATTTCTTCAAAGAAAGCTGTTGGAATTTTGATGGGGATTGCGTTGAATCTGTAGATTGCTTTGGGTACTGTTGACATCTTAATAATGTCTTCCAACCCATGAATATGGTGGTAGGTGTAGAAATGAGCACATAAAGCACCTTCTCTATGTATAATACAATCTTGATTTCAAGTATTTTTTGTTTGTTGTTGTTATTATTCATCATAATCATAAAGAAAAATTCACGTCAATATGTTACTCTAAAAAAACACTGTTAAAACAGCACTTATTTTGGAGAATGTGCTCACAGGAGCAACTCTTCCCCCTCATTCTCCTCACCCCTGAAATGGTACTGGGTATAAATGGAAGGATGCCATGATATTTAAATTATGTATATATATTTTTTCAGAGCCATATTCTAGAATATTATACATAAGCATAAATTGTACTTCTTGTAGAAAATATTAAATTTTATGAGTAAAATTATTAATACATAAAAATATGTATTAATGATAATGAAGTCACCATTATCACCATACATATACGTAATGAATTACAAATAGAGTACTTTAGAGAATATTTAGAAAAAACAAACAAGAAATATCTTATTATTTTTTAATATTCTCAGAATGTTAACACCTATGGAATGTTCATTCAGCTAATAGAGGTAATGGTTGAATTTGTGTATAACACCAATTGCTGTTGAGTCAATGCTGACTTATAGAGGCCCTGTAGGAAAGAGTGAACTGCCCCACAGAGTTTGCAGAGCTGTAATCTTTATGGAAGCAGACTGCCACATCTTTCTCCTGTGGAGCTGCTGGTGGGTTTGAAACACTGACTTCTTGGTTGGCAACCAAGCACTTAACAACTGTGCCACCAGGGTTCCTTTTGAATTTGTGTATACAGACAGACAATTGATTTCCAACTAAAAGCTTAAAAGCAGAGCAGAAAAATCTTTTTCTAAATTTTTTTCTGTTCAAGTTTTTAGTCAGGAGATTTAATTAGAATCACTGTAACACAGAATGCCTGAAATGCATTCAATACATTAGCATACAATGCCAACATTTATATGAACACATTTTCTTTTTTTAATCTTTGTTTTTGTTTGATCAAAGTTCATAATTATAGTTAGATTTTAAAAGAATTGGATCATATATGTTGAACTACTAACTTTTTTTCTAAATTTTATTTATTTTGATGTTGTTGTTGAGAATATACATAGCAAAACTTATACCAATTCAACAGTTTCTACGTGTACAATTTAGTGACATTGATTACATTCTTTGAGTTGTATAACCATTCTCACAGTCCTTTTCTAAACTGTTACTTCCTCATAAACTTAAACTCACTGCCCATTAAGGTTCCTATCTAATCTTTTGAGTTGCTGTTGTCAATTTGATCCCCTATAGACAGTTCTTAAAAGAGCATGATGGTCAAGGCAGGCTGTTTTTTTTTTTTTTTTTTTTTTTTTTTTTTACCAGCTAACCTAAACTGTTGTTCAGTTTTAAGATGACTTAAAGGAATATTTTTGGTTTAAGGTTTAAAGATTATTTCAGGGGAATAGTTTCAGGGGTCCATCCACCCTTCCTGGTTCCAGAAAGTCTAGAGTCCACGACAATTTGAAACTTTGTTCTGCATTTTCCCCCTTTTGATCAAGATCTTTCTATGGAATCTTTGATCAAAATGTTCAGTAATTGTAGCCCATCACCATCTAGTTCTTTTGATCTCTTGGTAAAGGAGACAGTTGTACATGGAGTCAATTAGCCACACATTCCATATCCTCTTATTTTTGACTCTTCTTCTTCCTCTGTTGCTCCAGGTGAATATAGACCAATTGTTGCACCTTGGATGGCTATTTGTAATTTTTTTTTTTTTTGACTTGAACAAACAGAAATTTATTTTCTCACAGTTTAGGGTGCTAGAAGTTTGAATTCAGGGTGCCGCCTCTAGGGGAAGGCTTTCTCTCTCTCTCAGCTCTGGTGGAAGGATCTTGTCTCTTTGACCTTCTGCTCCTGGGCTATCTTCATGTGGCTTGGCATCCCTCTTCCCCTATCTAAGCTTCTGCTTCCTTTTTTAACCTCTTTTTCTTTCTTTCTTTTTTTTTTTTTTTAATAGTACTTTAGATGAAGGTCTACAGAACAAACTAGCTTCTCATTAAACAGTAAGCACACATATTGTTTTATGACATTGGTTAACAACCCCATGGCATGTCAACACTCTCCCTTCTCAACCTTGGGTTCCCTATTACAAGCTTTCCTGTACCCTCTTGCCTTCTAGTCCTTGCTCCTGGACTGGTGTGCCCCTTTAGTCTCATTTTGTTTTATGGGCCTGTCTAATCTTTGGCTAAAGGGTGAACCTGAGGAGTGACTTCATTACTGAGCCGAAGGGGTGTCCAGGGGCAGTATTTTTGGGGTTTCTCCAGTCTCTGTCAGGCCAGTAAGTCTGGTCTTTTTTTATGAGTTAGAATTTTGTTCTACATTTTTCTCCAGCTCTGTCTGGGACCCTCTA
>NW_004444111.1:4652427-4704920 GCF_000243295.1 Trichechus manatus latirostris
TCCAGTCTCTGTCAGGCCAGTAAGTCTGGTCTTTTTTTATGAGTTAGAATTTTGTTCTACATTTTTCTCCAGCTCTGTCTGGGACCCTCTATTCTAATCCCTGTTAGAGCAGTCAGAGGTGGTAGCCAGGCAACATCTAGATGTACTGGACTCAGTCTGGTGGAGGCCATGGTTGTAGTGGTCCATTAGTCCTTTGGACTAATCTTTCCCTTCCGTCTTTAGTTTTCTTCATTCTCCCTTGCTCCCTAAGGGGTAAGACCAGTTGAATATCTTACATGGCCACTCACAGGCTTTTAAGACCCCAGACGCTACTCACAAAGTAGAGTGGAGAACATTTTCTTTATAAACTATGTTATGCCAATTGAGCTAGACGTTCCCCGAGACCATAGGCCCCACAGCCATCAGCCTGGTAATCTGGTCCCTCAGGGAGTTTGGATGTGTCTATGGAGCTTCCATGACCTTGCCTTGTAGTTATGCTGGCTTCCCCAGTACTGTGTACTGTCTTACCCTTCTGTTTGTAAATTTTTTAAGACCCCAGGCACTATGCCACAAACTAGGAGGTAGAACAGAAACACTACACATGTTTTTAGGCCAATTAACTGGGATGTCCCATGGAACCATGACTCTAAGCCTTCAAACCAAGGAACCTAATCCCACGTGCTGTTTGGTTGTACAGAATCAGCCTCAGTAGCTGCTCTTTATTTTATTTTATTTTTGTCTTTGTAAATATATCTATCACACAACCTTTGCCAGTTCAGCCTTTTACAGGTGTACAACTTATTGACAGCAAATACAATAATAGACTGTGCAATACCCTTAAACAGTGTGATTTTCCCATCACTATTAACCTGTCTCTCCCCCCTTCCTCCCGCCCCTAGTAACCACTAATAAACTTTGGTCTCTATAAAATAGACTCTGAGAACTGTTTGTCAAATTTACCTCAAACTTATTGATGTTTAAATATTACTTTTAAGTTAAAAGTATCTCTCTCTTTATACAACATGACTAAATGTATCTAATTATAAATTTACAGTGTGCTCACAAGGTATGAGAAGATTCTATTTAAGTCAATGTAGCCCAAATTTTTTTCTAAATATCTTCAACGTTTTTATTTTTTACATTCAAATGTAACTGCTCAGTGTAGAGAAAAGATGGTGAGTGGGGGAACTCTAGCAGATGGCAGAGGAATGTACCCTTTTACTACAATCTCTGTATTTCTCATGGCCTTGTGTTATATATGCCTTGTAAAATTCTCAGATCACATGTGACTATGTAATGCTCTAAAATCAGATCTGATTGTTGTGTGTGCTTTCTGTAACCACATATATATGAGTCACATCTAGTATGAAGTTAGAAATAGAAAATTTCTGAACTTAGAAACAGAAGTATGTGAGGTATGTAATAAACAACCTCCCTGAGACACCTGTTCATCAGTATGTTGCAATAAAACAAAATGTAACATATAGCTAAATTCCTGTAAGGTATCCTTGAAACATAAGTAGGTCATAAACAACTCCCTTAATCTCTAATCTTAAAGAAAGATGCAACATTACCTCATATGGCTACCTCAGAGAAACAATGTAACACACTAGTCTGGATTAAGCATGACATCACCTGGCCCTTATTGTGTGAAGCCAAGGTGAGAAAATTCCATATAAACCCTGAATTTCTGCTCCCTCACTGAGAGAATGTAGCCACAAAAGGTCTTTTTCCAGTCTCCCGTTCTGTCTGAATACAGCCAGAGACAAAGACTGAGATACTGCCTGCCATAGCTGACCTTGGACCCTAGCTACTGGGGACCTCCGCCAAGTTTGAGAGGTGAATGAGCCTTCCTCATGAGATCACTCCTTAAAGGTGAAAGCCTGAAGTCTAAAGATTTGGACTGCAATTATCGAACTAATATTGGAACTGTTAATTCTGATTCTCCATTGCTAAATGAACATCTTGAGGTCTTACTTGTGTGCCTTGCCATGACTACCTTGCAATAAACTAAAAGAGTTTATGCATGACAAATCTTGCCTTTTTTATTTATTCTTAAGAAAAAATTCCTCCAGGACACCTTCTTTTCACATTGCTTCCTCTTATGACTTTTCATCAAAGTCCTAACCTAACCATCAAATCAGTATGTTATCTTTGAATTGTAAGGGAGCGTTTATAGACCGGATATAGGTATGAGAACTGGGACACGTGTTCAGTGGTGGTTTCAATGGAGCGGGCCTTTTATACAAAACACAATAAACTTGTTGATGCTTCACTGCTTTGGCATTGCTTTTCTTGATAATTCTTGCTTCCTATTTCCAAGATTCAGACTCTCTGAATGATATTTAGGAATCATTTCTGCCTCACTATACATTCTATTGTTATATTGTATTTGTTGTAGAACCTTGTAGGATTAAGGTAAATGTTAGTTATTAAGCTTGCTTTTTATTGTTACTTACTATTCTAATTGGATTTTCTTTTCTTTTAACTTTTAGTAATTCTTGACTTGCTCCTAATCAATTTTATCCTCTTTCTCTAATTGCATTCTAGTCCTTGTCTTGATAGATATATTACCATAAACTCAATAATTAACTTATTTCTGCTCTAATCAAGTGTTCGCAATTGCCATCATAACTTAATAATAAAAATTAGCCCCATTAAAAATGCTAAAATTCTTTGCTTTTTCAACATTCAATTTCAGAATGTGGCTCATTGTTTCTAATACCAATGGATCATGTGCCAAATGTTGGAATTTCCTTTTTTCTCCCATGATGTGAAGAACACAAGAAGTTTCAAAAGCTTTGGGAAGAAATTTCCTATAGGCTACAAAATGAAACTGTTTTAGAAAAACATTTTAGTTGTATCTATAGTCCTTTGAGGCTCTGTTTTCTTTGTTTCTATAAAAAACCTTTATAAAAACCTGCATATCCTTCTTACTGTTTCTGTCTTTGTTCCTTTGTATCTCTCCACTAACTGACTATAATATGGAACTGAATTATATTTTAAACCACTTATTGCATTTTCAATAAAATTCCATGTCCTGTATAATTTATTTTCATTTCTTTTTTATTTCCAGAAACAAACTAGAATTAAAACAGTGTTAAAGCTCAAATTAGGCTGGGCTTTTCTTATGTGGTGTAGAATCAATTTTTGTTTTTTCAATTTTTGCATCAGGAGATCTATCCTTCAGTCACTACAGTGCAAAAGCACTTTACTTTGCCCGTGGTTCATTACTGAGGACTGGTGAACCTCTGCTGTGTCTCTTTAATCCCGAAAGATGGTTACAGATGACAAAAATGACGAATGTGGGTAGGAAGTGGACACTTCAAACCACTGAGGGTTGTTAAATATAACATTAACTTATGCATGGGCAAAATTACTGTAAATGAGTTGTTATGGAGTCTGACACTTTGGCAACATGAATGTATGTTATGGGGATAAAGAAAGAATACAACTTCATATTCTCACTTCATTTTAGAGAAACATTTGTCATGTGACTTCAGAAGCAATTTTCTGTGTTAGTAATAAAATTGAGTTGGACAGGCATCTCTAAGTGAATTAACATAATTAATATGATTTTATTAACACAGCCCAAAATGTTTTTCTCCTAGAAAATTTAACAGAACTTAAGCCTAGCAGCACTTGGCCACCAGCAAAGTGGAACTGTGTCTCCCTCCACGCCCCCTGCCACGTCTTCATCAGTATTGGTCCAGTGAGTTTTCATAAGCAGAATTGTTCAAGCAGGTGTCAGATGCTGGGAATATAGGAGATCCCAGTTAAGTGAATGTGACAATTAATAACTTTTACTGAGTGCCCAATTTGTTCAGGGCCCAAGGCACTATGGATGATCACAAGGAAACAGCAGGAAACAAATAATCTCTTTCTGTCTCTTAGGGAGTTATAGTCATGGCAAAGAGACGTCATGCATGTGGCTCATGCAGTAAGAAAGAGCACAAGTTGGACCAGGCACCAATCTAAGGCTGTACAAAGGATAAGTCAGGGTTTAAGAAACCAGATGGAATTTCCAATGAAAGGATAAATATAGCTATATTTTCACATGTCTAAGATGCTTTGTGCATACTCAACACTTCTGCAGCATCCTAACCCTTTGAGATTTGTTGAGTACTGTCCATATTAAATTAACTCAGCAAACGTTTATTAGGTATCTTCTGCTATGTATAAGATGTTCCATTGGGTCTTGTTGCTACCACAATGATAAACAGAGTTTTTATCTTTGCCTCAATATTAATATTATTTCTTTCTCTCTTTCTTAACACACACACACACATACAGACATGTAATGCAGATGTTGACAAGAACATACATACACATATATAATGCAGAAGTTGACAAGAACAGTACTTAAAATTACAAAAAAATTAGATTGTGGTAGCAATAACATTCATATAGAGAATTAAATTTATATTGTGAATCTCTGTATTGATGTTGTTGTTTAGAAACCCTTATGTAATTACTTAATGTTATTCTCCTAAAACTCTGTGGTCTAGGAATTGATGTTCATATTTATAAATAAAAAATGACTTCCAAATCATTTGCTTGGCTCGGAACACCTATGAGATTATGGAGAAGCTTTAACGAATGAGAAAACAAGACAACTTGAAGCACCTTGTGAGAAAAGAATTTATTTACATAGACTTCTGCATGAAAAGGGGAAAATCAACTGTTTGGTGTGCTAGTAAGAGTCTATTAAATCCACATACGAAGTATAACTTGAGAATTAATCAGAGACAGATTTAGATTAAGAAGAAAATTCTTTGGGGGAATAAAATGTCAGTTTGTTGTACTGTGGTGGCTTGCATGTTGCAATGATGCTGGAAGCTACGCCATCAGTATTTCAAATACCGGAAGGGTCATTCATGGTGGACAGGTTTCAGTGGCGCTTCCATACTAAGACAAAACCAAAAACCAAACCCGTTGCTGTCAAGTCCATTCCGACTCATAACACCCTATAGAACAGAGTAGAACTGCTCCATAGGTTTTCCAAGGAGTGGCTGGTGAATTCGAACTGCCAACATTTTGGTTAGCAGTCAAGCTCTTAATCGCTGTGCCAAGGTTAAGACAAACTAGGAAAAAAAGCCTGGTGATCTACTTCTGAAAATTAGTTAATGAAAACCCTATGGATCACAACAGAATATTATCTGATATAGTACTGGAAGATGAGCTGCCTAGTTTGGAAGGCACAACACAATGGCCGTAACATGTCAGCAATTGTGAAAATGGTGCAGGACCAGACAACATTTTGTTACGTTGTACATGGGGTGGTCCTAAGTCGGAACTAACGCCATAGCAGCTGACAACAATAACAACTAATCTGAAGAAATGTGAACATTAATCTATTTTCCTCCTCTGTATTCTGTCGAGAGAAGTTTTGGACTCTCCATGTTTGTTTACATGCTGCTTCCTCACGCTACAGTGAAATATTTTTGTACTCTGAATGCTTGGCCTAACTATATGGTTGACACCAAATAAGAAAGGGACTGCGAAGATTTGAAGGGTCAGTGCTGTGCTGCTAACACTGTAAGTAAATAAAGATCTTTTTTCTTCTCCCATCCTAGAGGAACAGCATCATAATTAACACAAGAGGACAAGCACAGTGCCTCCTCTTTGGATACTCCTGTCATTTCATCTAGGTTTAGTGGAAAAACTACTTCATATGGTATTTCTTTTGATTGCTTTGTGATTCATATGGGCCAAAATTGTGTCTCCAGGAGCTCTTTTTAATTACACTAATTGAAAATAAAAGAACTTGCAAAAATGTCAAAATACTCAGCCTGATTTACTTGGGTAAAAGCTATAGATTCAGTTCTTTTGATGTGTATCAGTTGCAATGTTTGGAGGTTTTGGTGCAATTTGGAAAAGTGGCTAAGCATTTAGAACTCTCAATTATTTATACAGACCCGTTTGAACTTGTGAAGTTCTTCAGGGTTCACCCTTAGCCCAAGCCATGTCAATGACAACAGAAAGGATACTTCCTGTGATACATATAAACCAAAAAAGAGAGAGCTTTTAGCGTTTTTCTTACTAGGCCACAACCAATTCTTCAAGATTTATTGCTATAATACAATGTGTCAAAGCCAAGGGTATCCTTATTTTAAACAATTGGTAAGAAAAAGAGTTTATAGTAATCTGAGCATATTTAGTTGAACTGTATATCTTTACTTAGAACATCTTCAAAGAGTACGACATTCCTTGACACTCTGTAAGACCCTTCATGAATTTGGAAAGAGAATATAAATTACTTTTTTCTCCCAGAGGCTTCAGGAATTCACTATTAGCAATGCAGTCTGTACGTGCACACTGTGTGGTCTTCCAGATTATTAGATGTGGATTTTTTTCTACTTCTTCATAGATTGGGAAGAGAGAGTCAAGCAAGTGGAAGGTAAGTAAAATCACTGTCATGTATTAAAACACGATTTCTGAGGAATAAATTGACAACAATGAACACACCCAAATGCAAGACAAAGAATTGTCATCTCTATCTTTGTTTTATCTTTAATCATTCATTTATGAAATAAGCATTTGAGGTGGGGATTTTTATGTTACGTTCACTGCTTTGTCCTAATACTAATAACATTGCTTAGCACAGAGAAATTAAAAAAAACAAAAAACAAAAAACAAAAAACCAGTTGCCATTCAGTTGATTCTGACAAATAGCAACCCTATAGGACAAAGTAGAACTGCCCTACAGGGTTTCTAAGAAGCGGCTGGTGGATTCTAACTGCTGAACTTTGGTTAGCAGCCAAGCTGTTAACCACTGTGCCACCAGGGCTCCAGCACAGAGAAGCATTCCATAAATATTTGTTGAATAAATGAACAAACAAATGATGAAATGAATAAATCTGTGTCAGTCATATGTAGTAAATAAGTGCTTTTTAGGATGATATTGGGCCAAACAATTAGTAAAGAATCAACTCCACTGAAGACTTAGAAGATGGACATATAGATAATAAATTTGTTAATAACAACAAAAAAGAATAATGTTGAACCAGACCTGCTGATAGAAAAAATAGTGATTCTTTTAATTTTATTAATTATTTTTATTAATGTGTTTATTTTCATCTTTATCCTTTGTAAAGCTTATGAATCTCAAAATACATACACTTTGAAGTCTTCCCAGAAGGCAAAACTGGTTTTAGTGTTGGGAATGCCAAAGAGGGGATTATGGCTTAAAAAAATTAGAGCTCTTTATAAATTAAGCAGTAAAAGTGGACCTAAGAAGAATTCCATGTTGGTGGATGTTCCAAGAGATGGTTGTTGTTGTTGTTAGGTGCTGCTGAGTTGGTTCCCACTCATTGTGACCCTATGTACAACAGAACGAAACACTGCCCAGTCCAAGTGATAACTTCTGAAATTCCTTCCTATTAAGATATTTCTGAAGTTATGATTCTTTTCCTGAGCTCCTACAGATTTTATGCACCCAAATCATAATTAGTTCAATATTTCTTAAATGCTTATCTCTACTGTAAGCCCCTTGAGAGCAGGAATTATGTCATATACTTCTTCGAGTATCACCTATAGAACCCAGCATAAAGTTATGTATAAAGTATGCACTGAGTTGATTACTGAATAAGTGAAGATGATATGAGAGACTTTTGTTATTATCTGTAGTACTAGGGTCTAGGTGATTTATTTATATTAATTACTTTAATCCTGACTACAACCATATGAGATAAATTGTTGTAGTTAGCGGTTGTTGAGTTGACTCTGACTCATGGTGACTCCATGTACAATGGAAGGAAGCATTACCCAGTTCTGTGCCAGTTTTATGATCATTAGTATGCTGGCATCCATTGTTGAGACTATCGTATACTTTGAGTGCCTTCCAACGTAGGGGGCTCATCTTTCACCTCCATATTGGACAATATCTGTGGCGATCTATAAGGTTTTCATTGACTAATTTTTGGAAGTGTATCACCTGGTCTTACTCCCTAGTTTGTCTTAGTCTGGAAGATCCACTGAAATCTTTCCACCAAGGCTAATTCTGCTGGTATTTGAAATACTGGCAGCATAGCTTTCAGCATCATAGCTGAAATAAGTAGTAGAACTGAAATTAAACTCCAGGCCTATTTGAGTATGTCCCTGCAGAATTGGTAAAATTTAAATGATTAGTTTTTCAGCATTTCTGATTTGAAATCTTGAATAAGAGCTCTGCTTTTATACAGCAGTAAGACCTTCTTTGATTCTGTGGTTTGAATGAGTCATGCACAGGGCTTTTGATATATTTTATATATGTTTATGGAACCAGGGATATCATTGCTGATGTCAGATGGATCCTGGCTGAAAGCAGATAATACCAGAAAGACGTTTACCTGTGTTGTATTGACTTTGCAAAGGCATTCGACTGTGTGGATCATAACAAACTATGGATAACATTGCAAAGAATGGGAATTCCAGAACACTTAATTGTGCTCATGAGGAACCTGTACGTGGATCAAGAGGCAGTTGTTCAAACAGAACGAGGGGATTCTGCATGGTTTAATGTCAGGAAAGGTGTGCGTCAGGGTTGTATCCTTCCACCGTACCTATTCAATCTGTATGCTGAGCAAATAATCCGAGAAGCTGGACTACATAAAGAACAGGGCATCAGGATTGGAGGAAGACTCATTGACAACCTGTGATATGCAGATGACACAACCTTGCTTGCTGGAAGTGAAGAGGGCTAGAAGCACTTACTGATGAAGATCAAAGACCACTGCCTTCAGTATGGATTTCATCTCAACATAAAGAAAACAAAAATCCTCACAACTGTACCAATACGTAACATCATGATAAAGGTAAAAAAGATCGAAGTTGTCAAGGATTTCATTTTACTTGGATCCACAATCAACACCCATGGAAGCAGTAATCAAGAAATCAAAAGACGCATTTCACTGGGCAAACCTGCCGTAAAAGAGCTCTTTAAAGTGTTGAAAAGTAAAGATGTCACCTTGATGTTTTCATCATCAAGCCATGACGTTTTCAATCGCCTCACGTGCACGCAAAAGCTGGACGATGAAAAAGGAAGACTGAAAAACTGATGCCTTTAAATTGTGGTGTTGGTGAAGAATATTGCATATACCATAGACTCAAAAGAATAAACAAATCTATCTTGGAAGAAGTATGACCAGAATGCTCCTTGGAAGCAAGGATGGCAAGACTACGTCTCACGTACTTTGGACCTGTTATCAGGAGGGATCAGTCCCTGGAGAAAGACATCACGCTTAGTAAAGTAGAGGGTCAGAGAAAAAGAAGACCCTGAACGAAGTGGACTGACACAGTGGCTGCAACAGTGGTTCAAGCATAGCAACAATTCTGAGGATGATGCAGGACCCCGCAGTGTTTTTGTTCTATTGTGCATAGGGTCACTATGAATTGGAACCAACTCTACGACACCTAACAACGACATGCTCTTTAGGCATTTCTTAGCCATTGGTGAAGTAATATTTTTTATTACATATTAGATGATTGACTAGAGGAAAAACATAGGTAGAACAATAGAACATGTATAAAAAACTATGAATTTTGACTCAAAATTTTATGACTGCTAAGACTTGTCGTGGCTAAATGTTTTCATCTCTTTAAGTTCCTTGAACTGAATGTCACTGTCATTTAGTTAGAGCCCTGGTGGAGCAGTGGTTAAGAGCTCAGCTGCTAACCAAATGTCAGCAGTTCAAATCCACTGGCCTCTCCATGGAACCCTATAGGGCAGTTCTACTCTGTCCTATAGGGGTGCTATGAGTTGGAATCGACTTGACAGCAATGGGTTTGGTTTTGGTATTATTTAGTTTGGCAGAAGTGAAGGACTATCTTGTTTAAAATTTATTGTTCATTATCCTTTATTTTTTTCCTTTTAATTTCCATACAACATTAAAAAAATCCTACTTAGTAACTGCTTTGTTTTTGTTATTAGTTGCTGTCTAGCTAATTCTGACTCATGAAAACCCTACGCGTGCAGAGTAGAACTGCTCTGTAGGGTTTTCAAGGCTGTGACCATTTGCAAGCAGATCTCCGGGCCCATCTTCCAAGACAATTCTGGGTGGGTTCGAACTATCAACCTTTCGGTTTGTGGTTGAGCACTTAAACATTTGTGCCATCCAGGGACTCCTAGTAAGTGCTTTAGGAATATTTAAAATACATGTTGTTGCTTTTCAACCTACATTCATTTTTTTATTACGTGTAGAATTGATATTTTTTTTTAATTTCAGAATTATTATGTAAATAACTTCATGCAGAGAAATAAGGCTAGTCATCTTGATAGGAGAATGAAAGACCTACCAATCTCTTGTCTGGTTTGGTGCTGGTATAGACCCTTGTTTATCATCTCATTTTTCAATGTGACCCTGAGATTTCTTTAGCAGTGTTTAGAAAGTCTTGTCATTCTTCATTTGCAAATGGTCATTTGTGTTATTATGCTAATAAGTTGAATAAGTTTAACACTGGCCTTGGAGTGGATTTGAGTAAGCTTCTGGGAAATCTCTGTAAATTCACAAAGAAAATGGCTTGACCTCCCAATTCTCCAATGTAAAATATGCTATAATGATTTTTTTTCAGGCTCTTAGCTCCTTTGCATTAAAAAAAAAAAAAAAAAAAAAGCTTCCATTTACTTTATACGACTTGATTCTCCTTTATAATCTAATTGTAAATGAATAATACCTTATTTATCTTCTAAAAGGAGTCATGTCTGTGAGTGACTGGGATGCTCCTTCATGACAGGAGGAAACATTTCTTAGTAGATGTTCTGAACAAAGTCAGTGAATTCTTTGAAATTTATGAAACCAGGAGAGTATTTCAAAGTGGTAGCTCATCTATTTGAGCAAATACCCAAAGAAGAAATATGATACTTTTAATATTTATTTATTTAACTTAAGTAGAAGGTTGGTAAAGTAGGAGGGAATGTATGTAATATATAAAGATTTAGCATATGCCATCCTTAGAACTTGGACAAGAATGGGTCATTAACGTCACGAAAGTCCTGAAGACTTTTCTAATTGAAACTTAGCTTACTAAAATTACAATGATAGTTCTGGCCTAAATGAATAATTACTCATTCACAGCCAATAATTGGGTGAACTGATGCCAGCCTAATGGTGGGTTTTATAATTTTTCTGTAGTTTAAAATAGTGCAAATAAGTAAAAAAAATAATCAGGGCAATTTTAGAGTTATTGTAATGCTGGTATGAAATTATATTTTTGCTAAACAAACAAAAAAGAATATGAATAGCAGAAGCTTATAGTATAGCTTTTTAAAAATATGTTAATTAGATAATTATCAAATTTGGTAAGAACTGACTTTAATCTGATCAGTGATATTCTTTGCATTTATTAAAAGGATAGTAGCACAACTTCTGATTTATGGCTCTTTGTTTCCAAAAGCCACCATCATTTCTGGAACAATCACATTATGGGATATATTTTGATAGGCTTCTACTCTTGATTTTTCCTGGCTCTTTTCTAAGAATTTACAAAGCAACATTTAGATGACTGTATTAAAAAGTCAATGAGTATTGATGTGTACTGATATTAGAGGAGAAAGCAAAGGCCAATTACCTTGCTTCTTTTGAACCAAAGCCTTCCCTTCACTGGATTACTTGACATTTGTTCACTTACTCTAGTGGTTTCTAACCAGCGTCTTCATTAGTATGGAACTTCAGGAAGCAGGTGGTCAAGGGCTACTTTTATAATACCTGTTGCCCTGGTATAAGGGTTTATTCGGAACCCTCCAGCCACTCGGAGGGAGAAAGATGTGGCAGTCTGCTTCTGTAAATATTACAGCCTTGGAAACTGTATGAGGCAGTTCTCCTGTGTCCTGTAGAGTCACTGTGAGTTGGAATTGACTCAACAGCAGTGGGTTTGGTTTTTGTATATGAGGAAGAGTCTAGGTGGTGCAAGCAGTTTAAAATCTGCAGTTGGCTGCTAACCCAAAGGTGGGTGGTTTGAACCCACCCAATGGCTGCACGGAAGAAAGACATGGTGAACTGCTTCCTTAAAGATTACATCCTATAGTACAGTTCTGCTCTGTCCTATGGTACAGTTCTGCTCTGTAACACATGGGTTCACCATGAGTCAGAGGCTGACTGGATGACAGCTAACGACAACAAGACTTGAGTATTGCTCTTAGAAATTAAGCTTTTTGCCTCTGTCCTGGATCATGTATCCCTGATGCCATCTCACATTAAGCGTCTGATTAAAACTCAGAAGAGGATAAAGTGGAGATTTGAACTAAAAACTGAAACCCAATCTGAAATGGCCCATTTTCCCTGAACTGACCTTGTCAGGGAGCACAGGGCAAGGGGAGAGACTACAGATAGTTGCTTAGAGCCTGGTTAACAAAGCATTAACTTAAAAAAAGCAGACAGGGCTTGTGTAAATTCTATGGCTGTGCTGCCTTGGGAAGGTCGTTGCATGCTGTTGAAAGATTCACTTTAAATCTACAATATAGGCAATTGCGCAAAAAGGACTCCTTCAGATACCAGCAGTAAAAAAGAAATAGATAAAATCCTCCAACTAAGTCACATTTTGTGTTACCGATAACTTAAAAATGGTCTGCTCTTTGGGAAACTTAAGGTATATTTCCTTAAAACAACATTCTCATCTCTCATTAATAGCATCCTTAAAAAGCAGATTTCTTAAAGTGATGTTTATAATGAGAGTAATTTGACTGGGGGACAAAGTATAATGCAAGAGGGAATCTAAAAAAATTTAGTATCATGAGCATTGGTCCTGAGAACTTATAGTTAAATGAGTTTTAAATGCAGACTGTGAAAGATCAAAAAAAAGATACATAAATTATGGAAAACTCATTAACGTTTCTACCTGACGGTTAATTCATAAACTTTTTATAGCGATCTATTATTCTGCTGTTATTTCTGCAATGATCAATGGGTACCTTTAGCCAATCATTTTTAAAGATTGAATCGCAATGATTGAAACATCTGTAAGCATTTCTATTCTGAGGGGAGAAAATCTCTTGCTTGCATTGAAATGACATTCAGAACACTTCAATTTCTATACTAGGCACAATTTTCATTTATATACTGTACACAGGCATTTTGCCACTGTGGCCTAGTCCTTTGGAATCAATAACTTTGGGACTTGAAAAAGGTTTTCCACTAATTTACTGGGGAACTTTTTGGCTTTTTTTGGAATTTTTTTTTCTATAGGAAGTTTTAATCAATGTAATAATAGGTTATTGTAACTATGGGAAATGTAACAGATAGGGAGGGACTTCAAAAGTTCATTTAGTCCCTTTCATGTCTTCATACAGGTGGAATAATAACACTTTTATAACTTCAAGGTCTACTTATCCAGCCAAAACTAAATGGTGAGTTATGTAATTCTCCAGTGAATTTTGGTTGACTTCACAGCCAATGTAAGTATATTTTTGGGAAAAAAAATTCCATTTCTGCCTGAAGGATCCATGTTAAATTAACTCGTGATTTTCTATAATACTTTGACTATGGAGAGGTAATTTAAAAAACATGGTTAAATGATTTGAAGTTCACTGAGAAACTTAAAATATCAATGATACATATCCTTTTTGCCATTTGTTTTTCTCCTAGAATTGAGCCCTCCTGTGTTCACACCTAGATTCTAAAATATCACAAGTAGGAAAAGAAAGGCTTATGGCAATATTAATAACTGACATTGCATTTTTCTTTCTCACTTTTGATAATGTTGAGCCTCTCTGTCCCCTGCAAATCTGTCCTCCTTAGGAATCCCCTCTGCCCATCTGGCCACATACTAGAATGCTTTCCAGATGGATGCACCAAAAATATCTTCTCCTGCGAAGTTCTTTCCCCAGACACTAGAAGAACTGTGCCAGATACCACCATCAATAAAAGACTGGGACTCATCCAATTCCAGTATTGTGCAGTGGTATATGTATGACAGGTTAGAAGAGAAAGTCCCTCTGTCTTCTTTTTGTGGGATGTTCCTATACAGGCAGGCCTGCCTGTGTTCCAAAGTGTTACTGAGTCTTTAGTGGCAAAATTCTCCAGTTTTACTCCAGTCTCTTTGCTCTTCAAAAGAATTATCTGGGAGGCAGAACTGAGGATGGAAGTCAAGCTTTTGGAATTGTCCTCTCTTGATGGCATAGGGTTTGTGGCCGGTTCAAGTTCATCATGCCTGGATTCATTTTGCCTCAGGATAAGCTCATCCAAGAGCACTCCTGAAGACAGGCTCCTAGAGAACCATGTCCCCATATTTTCTAGACCTACCTAGCTATTTCTAAGTACCACTTAGACTGTTGATGTGATTCCTCTGCCATACACAGACACACTTCACCTGCATAGCTATTCATTATATTACCTTATGGATTTTTTAAATTTAGTAGCAAATCAAACTTTTCTTTCTCCCAGTTGCCATGGAGTCAATGTGTTGCAGAGTAGAACATAGGTTTTCAAGGCTGAGACCTTTCAGAAGCCGAGCTCTAGGCCTTTCTTCCGAGGCCCCTCTAGGTGGGTTCAAACTGCTAACCTTTTGGTTAGTAGTCGAGCACTTAACTGGTTGCGTCACCCAGACACTCAACCTACAATTTCTTTCATTGCTCAAGGCTTCAGTTATTTCATTTATCTGAAACAGAGTGCAGAAAGGAGTGACTATATGTGTTTCACATAGCTTTTCGTTTGAAAGATTGTGATTTTATTCACACATCAATATCTATTTTCCTCCTTCTTGTAACATGCAGATGGAGGGAGCTACAAGACGTGAGACGTGGTTTTCTAAATCAGTCCCGTTGTAACAAACGAGAGCTCACACTCTCTTTTCTCTAAAACCCATGCAATTCACAGCCTCTTTTGGAGAATTTTCCCTTAGTGAGACTAGATAAAAGGAATACCTGGAGGAAGGTATCTGTTTTAGCAGAAATACATGGAAACTGTGATGTTTCCTTCCACGTGCTGTCCTAGGTTGAATTTCTCAGTGTGTTTGTCCTAGCACGTAGTTTGCACTATTTAAAAATGAATTGGACTTCACAGATGTCAAGATACGGAGAAAATGAGATTTGCATAGTTTGCATAAGTCCCCAAATTAGGCAGCCACATAGCAAAGAGTGCTGTTCTTTCACCAAGATCTGACATTTCTGCAGACAGAAGGTGGTGCTGTTGATTAGGTACAATATGCAGCCCTACATTTTTCTATCAAATCATGATCAAGTTATCACTGCAGTCATTCTTTGCTGAACAGAGAAGAAAATCACAGAGAACTGGAACGTATTCTGGCATTTGACTTCCATTACTTCCCTGCTTAAAAGTGACCCGATGAGTGCTCCCACCGTGTGATTCTTCCTATTTTATGTAAATCTGGGAAACTGTGTGAAAAAAATAAGTTCTAAAAGATAGCGCTTATTGTTTCCCTTCATACTGTGAGGTTTAACATTATCTGTGGTGACTGTAGAGCATACAGGGACCTGGATGACTTGTTGGTTGTAAGAAAAAGCCAGACATTTAAAACCTATGCCATACTGTTGCTTTTGAATATTAATGTTTAGAGAACACAGAATATTGAAAAAAATTCCAGCTATGGATTGTTTACCGGATACATGGAGTTGTATGGATTCAATGAGTAAATAGGTACATAGGCAAAGTACGAAGAACATGATCTAATTTTTAACAGTGTGTCGTAGGACCTGTTCGCATTATTTCTCCATGCCGGGTCATCATACCTTTTTGGAAAATGTCCTGCGACTACTGGCATCACCGGTGCTGTTGGCTTCACAGTTTAAATGCCTGGACAAAAGGAACAAGTATGTCAGTGGTGGTCATGATTTGCCACTCAATGGCCCGAGAAAGTAAGGTCCCTCACTGACTTTTCAAACAGATACATTCTTAGAAAGGGGGTGGGAGAAGATGCCATTTGGTATAGTTGTACTAATTCTTCACACACTGAAGGGGACATACATATGTGATCTTAAACATTAAAACCAAACCAACCAAACAAACAAAATGTTGTGTTTGGAGATACCCTGAACACTAAATCTTCTTTTCACGGAGTTGGTGAATCTGATATTCTTCTATCAGAATTCCCCCGGGGAAGTTGACCTTTTTCCAAAGTGTCTGAAACTGCCCTTTCTAAAGAGGATCCCCTTAAGTTTACATATTATGCTTTTGTCTATTTATTTTGAAATAGAAATAAGTGTTTTATGTAGATTTTACTTTTTCCTTTAAATATTTAAAAGGTACAACTCCTTCAAATATTTCCCAATTTTAGAGATTTTATTTTTAATAGGATAGAAAAAAAGTATGTGTATGCTTTAGTAGTGCATCATTTAAATGAACATTGAGCTCTACAGAGAATAATATTTATATATCTATTGATCATCTCAGACCTTTGATTTATATGACACTTTCTCAGCTTCCCCAGATTGGGCTAGTTTCCTTGCGTATGTTTCCCAGTCTATGCACTTTTTCCCACCTCTTGTAGAGTAGCATTGTGATTGACAAATTGCTTCTATAGCTTTTCTCAGTAACTCTGTGTGAGCAAAGACTGAATCTTAGTCATTGCTGTATCCATAAAATTTGCGTGGCTTTTAGTAGACACTCAATGAGTATTTGTAATGAATAAAATGATTGGTGGAAAGTGATCCAAATATGTGTGTGTGTGTGTGTGTGTCTGAGACAGAGGGAGAGAGGGACAGACAGAATAGGGGGGATTTACAGCGGTGTGTGGGATACTTTAATTTTTGAGAGAAACACAGATACTTGCCACCTGTCGGACGTTTCGAGAACTACTGTTGTTGTTGTGTGCCATCAAGTTGATTCCGACTTGTATTAGATCACGCTACATTCCTTTAGCTTACATCAGATCTTTTGAGAAGTTGAGTGTTTGGCAGTCGGTTGCTGCAGTACAAAAGCAAGCACCAAACCAAACTCATTGCTACTGAGTCAATTCTGAATCATAGTGACTCTGTAGGACAGAGTAGAACTGCCCCATAGGGTTTCCAAAGCTGTAATCTTTATGGAAGCGGACTGCCACATCTTTCTCCCATGGAGCCCCTGGTGGGCCCCAACTGTTGACCTTTCAGTTAGCAGCTGAGTGCCTAACCACTGCACCACCAGGGCTCCTTCACAAAAAGCAAGTAACGTGCAAAGATTGGTGATGTTTTATCTGATTCCAGGTCTTGAGAAGTTGTGTGGTGCCCAACAGGAACAGACATGCCATTAGTCAGAAATAGCAACTATTTAAGAAAGAAACAACACTATTATTTTTCTTTCAATTTAAGTGTATTGTCTTTTCAAAGGGATAGTAAGTTGTTATGGCATAAATACACATTGAAATTGTTTATATCGAACAACTTGATACATGGAACCATTAGGTATTTCTTTTGGCATCAGTTACCATAAAAAATAAAAAAAGTACTCAGACATTAAGGAGCTGGGAATCAAGAAAGTTTGGGGACCTCACAAGGGTAAAAATGAAAAACTGGAAATGAGGCCTCAGCTGGGAATATTCTGTTTTTTGAAGGTGAGATGCTGCCAGTACTGCAGTTTGTTTCTAAACACTGGTCTGCACTTGAAGGTCAGGCCAGATAATTAAACAGAGACCTTCAATTCAAGTCTAGGTTAGCAGTTGAATTATATTATTGTTTAATAGAGTTATTACTACATGAGACTTGGTTTTATTTCCTCATAAACCATAAAATCTTCCCAATTAAATGCATTTTCATTACTCGTGGATCAAACATTGTAGAACCTAGAAATATGACAGGCAAATACAAAATGATTTTGGAATGGTTTTTTAGAAATATACACTAAGGTTTTGTTTTTTAAAAAATGTTCTTTTCAATTCTGCTGCAAAATTCTAAAACAATGATTGTCAGCATTGCTTCACTGAATTTTACTTGCAGTGCTTAACTTTATAAAGCTAATTAACAATCTAATTGAAAACAGATTATTATCTTTTTTCCTGATGTCACATGTAGAAAAGATCATAACGCAAGAGACTTTGGAAAATAACATCATTCTGAATTTGCGATTCAGACTTTAATAAAGATGTTAGTTAGTTATCTCTTTTTTTCATAAAAGCTTTTGGACATCCCTTTTAAAGCACCAACAATGCATAGTCTTACATCTTTGCTACTTGTGACATGCATGGGAGATATTTCCAGGGTCTGCATATTAATCTTGTGATTTCCTCAATTTGAAAAGAAAAAGAATATGCATGACCTGGCAGTCAATCTGAAGGCAGAATTTTCCCTTGATGAATATCTCATCTTTTTCCTTCAGCACTGCAAAGTACTTTTGTCCTTTATTTGCCACTAACGCTTATGATAAAAAATTAAATTACTGTTCATCCTTCCAACATGTTTTCCTCAGAGGATCTCTACAGAAGAACAAACATTTAAAAGAGGATGTGGAAGGTTTAGTTTTATACACAGTCCTGCTATATTATTCATTGCAATACATTTTTAATGCCAGAGAAAGAAAAGTAAAATATATGGTAATTTCAAGGGTGAGACAGGCATCGATCGAGGGAATGATAAATTCTCAGAGACTGGAGATGCGTGTGTAATAATAAAATCAGAAGACTTCTCTCTTCTGAATCCTGGACTTATTTTTTTTTTTATGCATATGGGTGAGAAACATGCAAAATTTTTTGAATGAAAACTTGAGACATCATTGTCAACTAGCTAGCATGCCTCAGACTCTTCGGATTTTCAGTTGAGAAGGAAATGACCAAAGCAAGATTTTTTGAAACAACAAAACCAGAACATTCCTTAAAGAAATTTGCACTCTTCTTTTTCATAAATAAGCCATTTTCCCTATAAATAAGTGCAAAGATTTACGTGAGCATTGTTTTTACTTTTAAAACCTGGTACTATTTTCCAAGAACAAGGAACGAATAATGCGCTTTACTTTGTTTATGAATTGTCAAGGCTAATGGTTTTCTTTGTATGGTAGTCTTTTGGAATTCAACAATTTCTCTTCAGTCCAAAAGAATTACTGTGTCTAGTAAGGAATCGATTTACAAACTTCTCAGAATGTAAGTGAGCAGATTAAACTTTGTGGACTTTGTTCTCCAACTCCCACAAGCCTTCTCTGCTCCTGAGAAATGGAGCAGCGGTGGTGTTTTTTGACGTAAATAAGAGGCAGTGAAAGCACATGAGCGCTAAGATTGTTTCCCCCAACTCTCCAATGCCATATTCAATCAGTTGTCATAGGAAAACACTTATTTTAAACTTGGAGGGGATGAATTTGTGCGAAAAAAAAAGTTGTCATAGGGAGTGTTGTCCGTTTCTCTTGACTGTCTGCCAAATATCAAGCAATAATTGAACAGTTTGAAAAAATGGATGTTATGCTTTTTTTTTTTTTTTTTTTGAGTGCTGATGAACAAATGTTGTTGTTGTTAGGTGCCCTTGAGTGGATTCCAACTCATAGTGACCCTACCTTACAAACGAAGGAAACACTGCCTGGTCCGGTGCCATCCTCACAATCGTTGATATGCTAGAGCCCATTGTTGCAGCCACTGAACAAATAAGGGAAACCTATATACATCTGAGAAAACACATATGAGAGGAGGATTATTGTTTTTAGTTGCTGTCGAGTCGATTCTGACTCATGGCAGCGCCATATGTGCGGAGTAGAACTGAGTTTTCAAGGCTGTGACTTACCAGAAGCAGATTGCCAGGCCTGTCTTCTGAGGTGCCTCTAGGTGGTTCCAACTGCCAACATTTCCACTAGTAGTCCAGGGTTTAATGGTTGGTGCCACCTGGGGACTCCTTGAGATGAGGATTACCTTTTTAAAATATTTAATTTTATAGCCCCTAAACTCAGAATTGACTCAATGGCAATGGGGTTTGGTTTGATTTTTGGTGAACCCAAAACAATACGCTTTATTATGTACTTTTTACCTGAATATAGAACATCTTACATAATTCTGTTCTTTTTCATTCAATCAATCTATGTTAACACTTCTTTTTTTCACCTCTTTCCAATACATTGATGTAAAACTGGGAATATCTACTGTTTAGGGTAAATGGAAGAGCCCCGGTGGTGCAGTGGTTAAGAGCTTGGCTGCTAACCAAAAGGTTGGCAGTTGGAATCCACCAGCCGCTCCTTGGAAACCCTATGGGGCAGTTCTACCCTCTCCTATAAGGTTGCTATGAGTTCAATCGACTCGAGAGCAACGAGTTTTTTTTTCGATTTAGGGTGAATGGAACTTTATTCCAGTACTCTAACAATATACAGAATAACGAATTCTCACTTTTAGAGTATTACCTCATTGATTTTACTCTGGACATATAGTGGTCCTAATTTTATTTTACTCATTTTATAAGGGCTATCACCATAGCAACTAGGCAGATTTTACCAAAATGAAAAAGCATTCATCATACCTAGCTATCTACAATGATTGTGATACACACCAACGCCAAATAAATGATAATGGAATTTAAATCATCAGTCCTAATCAAAAACTAGCAAAGCCAATCGTCCCAAACTATGATGCTTTGTCTTATTCATTTCTACTTTTTTGTTTTCTTCTGTTCTATTTCCAATGCACCTAGCCACTTAATTAGTTTAAATTACAGAAACCTGGGATTTTTGGAGCACGTATTCTATTTAAAAATGCATTGCTACTATTATCGAAGTCTGCTCAAATTACATCTGATAGGGATCTGTGCTATTCATAGAAGAGAACTTGTTAACGTGCTTTAGCCCACCCAAAATGTTCAGTATGGTTTCAATGTGCCTGTACCTTAGGAAGAAATGTTTATATGAGCACAGAATGTTTGTTCTGGAAGGCAGTGTGTATTCTAAGACTCTCATGAGCCTGCCACTGTTACTGTTGGGTGTGTGATCTTAGACTATTGATTTAAAAATCCTGAAGGTCATCCTTTTCATCTTTAAAATGGGATTTCTTCAACAAATAATTGAAGTAATTATATGTATATAGCCCTAGTGGTGCAATAGTTAAGAGCTACGGCTGCTAACCGAAAGACCGGCAGTTCAAATCCACCAGCCACTCCTTGAAAGTCCTGTGGGACAGTTCTACCCTGTCCTATAGGGTTACTATGAGTTGGAATTGACTCGACAGCAATGGGTTTGGTTTTTTGGATATATATATTTTATATACATATGCAGATATATATCTTTAAGCACAATGCTGATACGTGAAAATTACTAAAAAATATTAACTATGATGATGATGATATTAATGGGGGAATAACTATGCTTCCTCTATAAATATATCTTTCTCCTTTTCCATCTCAAACCATACTTATTAATATTGTTTGTCGGAATTAAAGTTAGATTTCTGATAATTTACTTCTATGCATATTTAAGTCAGCTTTTAAAATATAGGTCCATTCTTCGTCCTGAGCACAGCGTGTAGCTGTATGAGCCAGGCTACAATGTCAGCATCTCATAGCATTTCAGTCTTCTACTTACTTATCTGGGAAAACACTCATATAAGCAAAAAGAAACTGATTTTTGCCCCCTGTAAAACACATATATTATTTATAATTACAAAAGGTTACTCTGAAGCCCTCAACAGTACTTTCTTGAAGTATTTTTTTTTTTCCTATGGCTCTCTTGGACTCCAACCCTTTTTCTTCTGTATAACAGAGACCCAGCAGTCTCAGACTTGAGCGCTGTAGTTCAGCTCGGAAAGACATGGGTATTTTGGATTTTTCCAGATGTTTGTCGATTACGAGCCTTTTAGTGTTTTGCCCCCAGTATTAGACGTAAGTCAGAATGCAGTCAACTGGAAGATTATTTCTATCTAAAAACTATAGTCAGAAGGATGGGAAGACTAGACTTTGGGGTCCCATCTTGGGTGTGTGCTCAAAAGATCTTATTCTTTGATGCAGTTCATGAAACACGCTCATAAACTCTAAGAAAATACTCAAAAGATATAAGTGATAGAGATCTAGAATTACCTTCAACTCTGCGCCAAAATTCATCCCTCTGAATCAGAACAAATTAATTAAGTAGTACTTACTCCCTTGTGTTCATATTGTATCCTGAATGTAGTATGTACTTTAAAGGCATATTCTTATTTCATTGCCACAACATTTGAAAGTAGGTACTGTTGCCTTTGAGGCTCAGAAAGGATCAATTACTTGCTCACAGCTAGTGATGTCTCTGAACCCAGGTCTCATGGACTCCATGGCTCAGTTCTTAACCAGTGCATTGCTGACTTCCCCAGAGTAAGTGGGATCTCAAACCTTGAGCAATTAATGGCAAATTTTTATTTTTTTGTCTTAACAGCTAGCACTAAACGTCTTTTGGAAAGGGATGTATCTTCATTTGGAAAATTTGTGTACATTCTTAGGATGTATGGGACCTGAGAGACAAGAATGTTGTCAGATATCAGAATGCTATATGTAAGGTATAGCAGCTCTACATATGACAAGGTGAAGGATTTGGAATTTGTAGTTTTTGCTCCAAAAAGAGAGAGGAATTGAGGAATTGGGGTGATAAAAAAGGGGAGAGGAAAGGCAGGAGCTCATAAAATAGGGAGAAGCTAGAATACTGGGAGATTAAAAAGCTTTGAAGTGGTAAGTAGTCCAAATGGCAATAAATATGATGCTGAGTCATGTTCCCGTTAAGCTTGTATGTCTTATATATGTATATATCTGATATATGTATATAACACTTCTCCATCTCCGCTGGTGAAGTTTGCTATGCTGATGAATACATTGTGGGAGTGGATTTTGGGGTCAAATCAAGGATTATCTGGGTTTCACATCTGGAGAGACATGGTGAAGCCCAGTAGGCAAGGAAGCCATGAAAATGGGAATGTCTAAGACATTTGCAGATTTTTTTGGATTTTAGTGGGACATGGAATTGGAAAAATTCAAGTCAAGTTTACCTAGCTCACAAAGGGGAAGTGCTGACATATGGATGACACTTTTAAGAGTTAAGTGACTCTTCACTTCAAAGGCAGAATCAATGTGAGGATTCATCTATAGTCTTTTGCTCCTTAGAAGTTGGGATATAGCCGAGACTTATTAACCACACTTTTCTTGAATAGAAAGATCCTCAGAGGGGTTTTGTAGGCTGAAACCAGTGACTATGCAACATTCAGCTGCCATTAATTGATCCTGCATATCCCCTTGTTCCCTGTGAGGCACAGCCCAATGTTTGTGTCATCACTGTTGTTTACGTTCTCCACCCTTGTCCCCGCTCTTGTTTCAGGAGACTCATTGCTGTTGAAGAAAATCAGAAAACCATGCTGACCAAGTGACTTCAGCTCATGCTCTCTGACTTCAACTTGAGCTTGAGGTCACTAAGAGCTTGCATTTGTAAGGCATTTCTTTGTTAGATAATAGTGACACATTTCAAAAAATCTTACAATGGCCCTTCAAATTAGGCTGCGTTATCCTCATTTTGTGAATAAGGGAACTGGGGTTTCAAGAGATTATGTAACTGGTTAAAGAGCACAAAATTAATACGTGTAGAGCCAGCCTTAAATATCAGACACCCCACCAGCAAAAAAGCGCGTCTGTCTGAAGGCCAGTGTGTGCCTCACACCCATAATTACTACAGGATGGCTGAAAGCTCATGCCCTTCCCTGCTGCCTCGCTGTTATTCAGCGATAATGAGTTGTCTCCTATTGAGTCCCTGTTTTATTCACTGCCATTTTCTGTTCTAAAACTTACGCTTTCCTCACCTCTAATCTTACCTCGGCTTCTCTCATTCTTAGCAGATTTCCCTGGCTAATACTTTACTAAGAAAATGAAAGAAAACCAACCAAAATTCTTCAGTCTTACTCATCATCAAAACCTTTCTATCACAACATTCTCACTTCTACATCAAAATTTCCAGTTGCCTTCTTTCATTATTATTTCTTTTCCTTTACTGCAAGGAAAGCTAAATCTCTTCTCTTTCTATGAAGAACTAACCAGTCCACCTAAATTCTTGACCTCATCCTGTTTTAGCTTCTCAGGAACTAGTTAATCAATCATATGTTCATTTTCATAATTAATCTGTCCCCCATCAACATCAGAGCTTTTCTATATGCCTATATACACATTTCTCAGACCCAGTTCTCTAAAACAAAACAAAGCGTTAGTCACATCCACTCTAAACCTAGAACCTGATCATTCCCTATCTCTCACACTGCTATTCTATTTCTCTTCTTTTCCTGAACACACATCTTAAAATAATAATAAATATTTTGTATACAGTTTCTCACCTCCATTTCATTCTTGTATGTCCTATGATCTCATCTTTTCCTTGAAGCGTTCTATTGAATTTCCACTTTTCACAGGTCAACAGCGACCTCATGTAATTAGGTATAGAGGCAACACGGAGAAAAACCATATTGTTGTTTTGACTTGATCATGGCAGAGAGCAAGGGAATTGCTGCTGGATAAGTGGGATAGAAATAAAATTGTGAAGAACACTGCATTTTTGGATAATATTTTGAACTTTATCCTGACAAAATGGGGATACATGGAGGGATTTTAAGCTCTAGGTGATAGAGTTAGGTTTGTGGTATGGAAACAACATAGCTCTGCGAAGAGTATATTAAAACAGGTGATTCTAGACATTATCGGTTCAGAAATCATTGCAATTATGCAGGAAAGGAAATGAGGATCTGAACAAAGATAACAATAATGATACAGGAGATAAGAGAATACATATGAAAGCTTTTTGTGGGGTAGAAGTAAAGAGGACCCGTAACTGATTGAATGTGGGAAGTGGAGGAGGATAAACCCCACATATTTTAGTTGAGTTTAGGTGACACAATTCACCCAGAAGAATGGAGTAGGAGGATGTGTGTGTGTGTGTATGTAGAGTAATAGTTTATTTTTGTCCATATTAAATTTGAGGCACTTTGACTCTCTCATTATCATTCTAGCACCCACATACCACCCTCCTGCATCTATCTGTAATGGTCTCTCCTCTTACAATGAAACAAACATCCTTGAACCTGACAAAGATCAGATATCAGAGGTGTTTTGGATCTCATGACATATAAATAATTTATTTTCCCCTACAATCATTCCCTCTTTTCCCTACATGATTAACTTCTTTAATGGATCATTGCCTTTAATATTTCTCATGAAAAATAAAGATTTCAAAATATAAAACAATCTCACCCCAAATTCCCTCACCTCATGTCTTCCCCCAACCATCACCACATTCCTGTTTCTCTGTTTTGAAAAACATATCAAAAAATTTTCAACAGTTGCCATCTACACCTCTCCTACCTTATTTCACGATTTCTCAACCTTGGCACTATTTTGGGCTGGATAATTGTTTGTACAGAGGGGGCTGTCCTGCACATTGTAGGGTGTTTAGCAGCATCTCTGGCATCTACCTACTAGATGCTAGTAACACCTCCACCCACCCACCCCATCTCCACATTCATAACAATCAAAAATGCCTCCAGACATAGTTAATCGTTCCCTGGGGGTCAAGACCTATCCAGACTGAGAACCGGTACCCTACTACAGTTATACTTCTGCTTCTACCACTGCTGAAACAGATTTTGTCAAGTCATGAGGGACTTCTATGTCACCCAACCCGATGAGTAATTCTTTCTTCGTCTTGTCCAATCTCTCAGATACATTCGACAAATTTGATTTCTCCATTCTTCTTGAAAAACTCTCTTCTTTTGCATTCTGTTATCATATTCTTTTCTGGTTTTCTTCCCACCTCACTGTACATTCCTTCTTAAACTTATTAAATGGTTCCTCATGGTGCTCTGCTCAGCTTCTAAACACTAAAATGATACAAGGCTTGGTGCCAGACTGCACATCTCTAGCTTCGTCTTCTCCTACTTGATTAATTGTATACAGTCTCAAAGATTAAACACCTTCTCTGTTCTGATCAGTTGGCTCTATGGCAATGGATTTTTTTTTTTTTTTTTTGGAGACGGGGAGGTTATATGCTGATGACACCCAAATTTTTATTTCTAGCTAGAATTAAGACCAATATATCAACAACTTACTTGCTGTCTCTAGTTGGTTTACTCCACACTCTCCCTAATAGGTATCATCAAATTAACAGATACGTTGTTGTTGTTAGGTGTTGTGGAGTCAGTTCCAACTCATAGCAAGCCTATGTGCAACAGAACCAAACACTGCCTGGTCCTGCACCATCCTCACAATCGTTGTTATGTTTGAGTCCATTGTTGCAGCCACTGTGTCAATCCATCATGTTGAGAGTCTTCCTCTTTTCCTCTGGCCCTCTACCAAGCATGATGTCCTTCTCCAGGGACTGATCCCTCCTGATAACATATCCAAAGTATGTGAGATGTAGTCTTGCCATCCTTGCTTCTAAGGAGCATTCTGGTTTTACTTCTTCCAAGACAGATTTGTTCATTCTTTTAGCAGTCCACGGTATATTCAATATTCTTCACCAACACCATAGTTCAAAGGTCTCAATTCTTCTTCGGCCGTCCTTATTCATCATCCAGCTTTTGCGTGCATATGAGGTGACTGAAAACACCATGACTTGGGTCAGACACATCTTAGAGTCAAGGTAACGTCTTTGCCTTTCAACACTGTAAAGAGGTCTTTTGAGCAGATTTGCCTAATGCAATGCGTCTTTTGATTTCTTGACTACTGTTTCCATGGGTGTTGATTGTGGGTCCAAGTAAAATGAAATCCTTGACAACTTCAATCTTTTCTCCATTTATCATGATGTTACTTATTGGTCCAGTTGTGAGGATGTTGGTTTTTTTTATATTAAGGTGTAATCCATACTGAAGGCTGTGGTCTTTGATCTTCATCAGCAAGTGCTTCAAGTCTTCTTCACTTTCAGCAAGCAAGGTTGTGTCATCTGCATAATGCAGGTTGTTAATGAGTCTTCCTCCAATCCTGATGCCCCATTCTTCTTCATATAGTCCAGATTCTCAGAGTATTTGTGTGTGTGTGTATATATATATATATATATATATATATTTTTTTTTTTTTTTTTCTTTTTCTTCCAGTTCTCACCTTTGCCTGAGCCAAACTTGGGACTTCACTTCAAGCGGCACTTTTCCTCATCATGTGTACTTAATTATTCATAACAATTATATATCCAACATATATCCTGAATATTTCCACGTCTTCCTATCTTCGCTGCTACTACCCTAGTTCACTTCTCACTTGTGTTGCAGCAAAAATCTTCAAACTGGTCTACTTGTTTCAGCTCTTACCCACTAAACTCATTCTACACTTAGCAGACAGGGAGGTTTTTAAAAGTCTAACCAGAATATGATACCCGTTGCTTAAAATATCCTAGTGACTTTTGTTGCGCTTAGAATGAGGGCCATGTGCTTTACCCAGGCCTTTAAGATCCTTCATGATGCGACCCATGTCCTCCTGTTTGTTTGACCTTATCATCAACAAACTTCACTTCCATTCCATTGGTATCTCTTGTCCTCCAAGTGCCAAGTTAATTCTTCCCTGATGATGTTTTCCCTTGATGATCTCTCTGTCAGGACACTCTTCCCTCAAATCTTCTCCTATCTAACTCATTTTAATTGACCACAAGTGCAATGTAATTTGTCAGAGTCCTAGCTTGGTCACCTAATCTAGAGGCCCCTCAGAAGAAAAGCTTGGCAATCTACTTCTGAAAAATCACAGTCCCTGAAGACCCTATGGGGCACAGTTCTACTCTGAAGCACATGGGGTTGCCATGAGTCAGAATCCACTCAATGGCAACTGGTGGTGGTATCAGTCATACTTTTTCAAATTATGCTGTTTTATTTTTTTTCTCAGTCTTTACCATTCTCTGAAACTCTCCTTTATTTATGTAAATGTTATCATCTTTCATCTCCCACTAAAATCCCAGTTCAAGAGAAGCAGATACCACATCTATCTTGTTCAAAAAGCATTCCTTGTGCATAGAACAGTCTCTGTAACCTGGGGGGCACTTGGTGTTAAACGAATGCATGTATGTTTGTGTATTCTAAACTGTCGACATTCTCCTTCATACATTTTATTCTGTGACTGGATTTCTTCAGCTGGGTTTCTTACTCATTGACCCCTGAAACTCAGCCTATTTATGACAAAGTTGCTCCCTGCCCCCCTTTTCCCAAAGCAGATTGATCGTCTAACTTCTTGAATTCTTAATGATGTCATCATTCTTTTAGTTGTCTAGACCTAATGTTTTAGAGCCATCATTGAATTATCTACCTTTCTTACCTCATCCAGTTAATCCCCAAGCCTTTAAAACATTTCCTAGGCATGAAGAGAATTCTTCTACTGAACCACTACTGCCCCCTACAATAATCCTTACCTACCTAATTCAAGAATACTCACCTTTCAACAAAGCATGGTTGAGCAAGACTTCAACTTCATCTTTAGCTAAACATTTTTTTAAGTATCTATTCTTTTAGTATGCATCCAGCAAATGTGCATGCTGAGCATATTTTGTAAATCAAACTACAAATAACTATAATCAATGTCATACGTAAATTAAAAAAAAAAAATTCCTAGGCATGTAGATAGCATCAATTGTGTCCCTTCTATCTCTATTGAGACATACATATCCCACACTCTAATTTTACCATAAGTTTACCAGTTCCTTTGTTCCTTTTGATCCTTTCCACACATAGTCAAGATCAAGCTTCTTTTAAGTAGGCTATGACTTTGACCTTCTCCAACTCAGTGTTCTTCAGTGATTCAATACTGCCTACCAAATAAACTCTCAGATTCTTCCTCTGGAATTTATATGCTGTAAATCTGATTCTTCTCTCTCTCCTTAATTTTATTTTTGCTCATTTCATCTGTCCTTTAGTCTAGCCAAACCAGAGAGATATTTTTCCTTCATAACTTTTTCTTTTTTTTGAGTGAGCTGAGGTGGAATAGGAAAACGCTTTCTTTTTAAATGGTACTAGTAATATTATTACCTCTTCTCAGAATGATTTTCTTAAAACAAACCCTTCTTAAAATTAATCTTTACCTTCAGCTTAGAGTTTTTGACTCTACATTCTTAGGAATGGATTTTGTGAATGATTTTTAAAACTAAGACATTATTTTTGCATCTAAAGTACTGATTCTATCTTTGAACTCTGACAACAGGGAAAATAATTTGTATCATTTAAATATGCATGGAAGTTCAGCATATTTTAAAAATAGGACGTAGTACATAAGTATCATTTCTGCTAGGATGATGGCAATATACTTATGTTATGCTTTCTAGTACTTGAAGATAATATGTTGGGTGATTTCTAGCTCAGAAATAGTAAGAAAATTAAAGTAGTTTTGGGGAAATATTATTGACCAAGTGTTTTTGACTAATATCCTAAACCTTATGAAATAGTTCAATCATAAATATAAAATAAAAATAATATTCCTTTTCCCACTTTTCCTTTTGAAAGTCCTCATTTGATCCTGTAGGTGACCTCATGATAAGTAAAGATCACATGATTAGTGATGAGGCAGGGCTAGAAGATATAACTGCCAAAACTTTGAGTCCAGTTTTAGCAGTTGACATTTACGTTTTTTGATGCTTTATTAAATTAAAATTTTGAGCCATAATGAAAAAAAAAACAAATTTTAGTTCAGTTAAGATATTGCCTTTTCTCTATAAGAAAATCATTGAAAAGATTTTATGTCTCAATTTCAAGAAGTATAGAAATAGAAGATTTTGAGAAAAATCCAGAATGAGAAAACAAAAACCTAAACAGGTATTTTCTCTCTGTGTATTTGCCTCAGAGGAAAATGAGACCATTTCTCACATGTTTATAGGCGCGCTTTTATCCAGTGTATAGACGCTCTCCATATCTTCAGGTCCTATAACAGAATAATGACTGTGTGATAGGTTTAATGCGTTTGAATGGGCCTCTACATGGAAACATCTGTTTCATTGGTCCATCCAAAATCTGCACCACCAGTATGTTTCTAGTCAAGACATTGTCTACATTAAGCAGTTATTAAGTGATACATTATCCAGGAAAGATTACATGACAAAAGTTACCATATGCATTTGTACAAGGCAAGCTGTACAACTTGTTTACTAGATACCTAGACAACACAAGGATCCTGAATGAAAGAAACTCAGACCAGCTGAGTTTTGATGGAAACAAACGGGGGATGATAATGTTCCTGACGCTCATGGTTTTTTCCATCGTGATGCTGCAGTTTACACTGGAGTCAATACTTCTCCGCCCCCTTTACCTTCCACTCCATCTAGCCAATTGGATAACTCAGAAATTTTCCTCTTTGGGATAGAAGAATTACAGTATAATCTTATTGCTATGTTGTTGTCCAGACATTAAGGTTGTGGTTTGGACATAACAAATTAACTGTTCAATAGAGTAGATTTGCATAATTTGGAACTGAAAGCAGCTTTATGTTAAATATCCAATAATCATTCAAAATTTCAGCTTGAACCTGCTTCATTACATCTATGCAACAGGGATCTGTAGATGAGTTATAAATCTGTCTTTGCCCTTCTGTGGACTGTTACTTGACTAATGAGTAGTTTATTAATGACTTTTACTTTCATACTGATTTCCTCATTCAGGATCTCCATTCAATACATACAATACTATATCACTAAGAATGTGTATCATGTGCAATTTTGTTATCATCTCTCCAAGAAACAGTAGACTGATAAATAGCAAAATAGTGGCAGATACTTAAATTGGTCACAAATACTCTTTCTAGATTATTTGATGTTGTTCTCATGTAATCTTACTCTAGGGAAAAAAATATTATGTAGAGATGTGGTCACCACTCCAATTCAGGTCTTTATTTTTCTCTTCCTTCATTCATGAAAGAATATCCTTCTTTTTTATTTAAATATTTTAAATCACGATCAACCAGTTAAGAGTTGCGGTGGAGTCTATTCTGACTCTTGTCAACCCCATATGTGTCAGAGTAGAACTGTGCTCCATAGGATTTTCAATGGCTGATTTTTCAGAAGTAGATTGCCAGGCATTTCTTCCAAGGCACTTCTGGGTGGACTCAAACTTCCAATCTTTCTGTTAGCAGTTGAATGCATTAATTGTTTGCACCACTCAAGGACTCTCAAATCATGCTCATATGTGTGGCTAAATATCTCAAAATAATTTATACTGGAAAGTACCAATACTCCCTAATTGAGTTTATTTCAGAGGAAACCACTTTTAACTACATATATATATATATATATATAATATTACATTTCTTTTTCATATAAAAATGATTATACTACTATTTCTTCATTCCCAACTTTAGATTTGTGTTTTGACTTAGTGCTGTGATAGAAAAAGATTTAGTTCTCACCTTTGCTGATTGTTAATTTTTAATAGTATCTGAATCTAATTTTGTAGATGCAATATGGAATCTCCATGAAAATACCAATTTGCCCCTTTTTCTTTCCTCCTTCCCTCTCTCCCCTCTTCCCTCTTTCCATCCATCCCTCATTCCCTCTTTCTTTCCTTCCCTCCTTCCCTCTTTTGTTTCCTTAACTGAGCTTCTCCTGTTCCCTGACTTATCTTTGTATCTCCTAGGCTCCATTTGATTGTTTATCTTTGTTTCCTCACTTGGGTTGCAGGAATTTCTATGTCTAATAATTCTTGCTTAGTGATTCATAACAAAAACGATGGACTAGAAAGCTGGCTTGGATATCTGTTTACATAGACAGAGCTTTTGGAGCGGCAAATATTGCTACTCCACACAAAAAGTGCAGACAGTCTGTGCAATTTTCCTTAGTTTAAAAGTCTAGCTGCTGGTCTTTCCACATGCTAGAATACCTTCAAGTACTACCTGATTTTAGCCTCATTTCTTACTCTCTTCTTCTGTTATATCTGACAGAGTCAGGAGTCATTCTAGGTTTTATGAAAGAGATTCCTTCCCTTCACTGCTGCCAGCCTTTCTGCACAGTCACTCAAGGTTTACCATAGGTTTACTGAGCATCTACCATGTGTTGGGCACTGTTTTCGGTGCTAAAGATGAACCATATATGTAAGTGAACAGAACTAGCAAAATCACTCCTTCATGGAGCTTACAGCTTAGACAAGGAGACATTTCTACATCCCACTAGCCTGAGCATCTTTTCATCTGTTTATTGACCTCTTGGATTGCCTTTTTTGAATTGCCTATTGATAATCTTTGCGCATGTTTCTACTTAGCCATTTTGTTATTAATTTATCGGAGGTTGTATTTTCGAGATACTAACCTTTTGTACCATATTTTGCAAATTAGATCAATAATAATGTATCATGTTTCTCTCATATGATTTGGAAAAATTACAAAGAGTAAAAATATTTAGTGTTAAAAGATAACAGGAAATCAGCATCATTGTATATTGTGAAGTGTAAATGCAACTATTGTAGAAAATAACTTGGAAATTTCTATTCAAATTTAAAATTCAAATACCTTTGGCAATCACAGTTTGATATAAAAAAATCAGTACGTAGGAAAATTGCAACAATGATCTGTAGATGATCCCTGTTTTATTTATTTATAGAAGTCATTACTTTTTGTAGTAAGAAAAAAGGCAATTTAAAATAGCAATGACTAATGTTCTTGTTAAAGCTGTTTGTGTTGTTGTAATATAATTTCTTCCTCTATATCCTCCTATAATTATCAATATAGTATACTGTGCCTGTAACTACACTGAATTTGAGGTCACTTAAAAGATTCTTCTGGGCTTAACCTCCGGGGGCACCCAGTGCAAGCGAGAAAGAGCACTACAGAAGCAATACATGCTCATCTGTCAATGTAGGGAAGATTTAAAACATTGTAGTATAACCATACTAAGGAATCTGTACAACAATTTAAATAATGAGTCAGGCTTTTCTATTTACCTGGCATAATATCTGCTATGCCTTATCATGTCAGAAAAGCAACTTGCAGAGACAAATGTGCATAATATAATCCCATTAAAAAACAAAGAAAATATAACAAATAGGTTTATTTAAGCATAAAGAAAACTGTAGAGCAGATTGTTACCTAGCAGTGTGAAAGAAAAACAAGAGAATTCAGCAGCATAATTAACTTATTCTTTATGATTATTTAGATTTTTCACATTTTCTTTAAACAAACATGTGCTACTTTAAAAACTTAAAGGAATTTTTTTTAAGTAAATAAAACAGCAAGTATATGAAGCAATATTTATTTTGTAAATATTAAAAGCAAGTCTCTATCTGAGAATTCCTGGCTTCACGAGTGGCCATGTGTGATCTACAGAAACCAAACAAAACCCATTGCTGTCCAGGCGATTCCCACTCGTAGTGACCCTATAGGACAGAGTAGAACTGCCCCATAGGGTTTCCAAGGAATGACTGGTGGATTTGAACTGCCAAACCTTTTGGTTAGCAGAGGAGCTCCTAACCACCACACCACCAGGGCTCTGTGTGTGATCTAGACCCAGCGAATAAGAGATTATCAGACCCTTGCTCACAGTGAATGATTCAGGAATGCATATCTATCCAAACAAATCAATTCAGCACACTCAGAGCTACCCCGGATTTTTTCGTATGTTTGTTTAAGAACTGGAAAAAAATAAATTCCTATATTACAGGATTTGCACCTGAGAGTATGTGGTCTAAGATGGTGGGCAGTGACTGTACTACCCCATGTTGCCGGAGACTGAACCCGACACAGCCATGAGCTGGAAAGTGACCGGGTCACGGAGGCAGAGGCTAAGCCCTTGCAACAAGTTACATCCAAAGCCCGTGAGTTTTTCTCATATGTGAACCAATCATTTCTCCTTATTGTTTAAATCAGTCTGAGTTTAGTTTTCTGTCATTTGCAATCAAAAGAACTCTGGGTAATGGTGGCAGATTAAAGACAGCTGCAACTCTTTTAAAGAACTATCTATATGGGATCAAATTGACAACAGCAACTCAAAAGGTTAGAAAAGAAACTTAGGGGCTAATGAGTTCATGTAAATGGAGGAGGAACAATTCAGAAAAAGAGGGTGGGAATGGGTGCACAACTTGAAGAACGTAATCAGTGTCAATGAATTATACATGCAGAAATTGTTGAATTGGTATATGTTTTGCTGTGTACATTTTCAACAACAACAGCAAAAGAATAATAATAAGAAGAAAAAAGATGGCTGCAAATTCGTTGATGCCTTTCCTTTTGGATGGTTGAGTCTATGCTCTCCCCTTGAATCCTGGAGGGCTCTGGAACTGCTTTGCCTTGTAGAAAATGGCAGAAGCAACACTGTGCCAGTTTCCGGGTGCACTATTTAAGAAACCGTCAACTTCCATATCCTTTCTCTTGGAACACACTCTCTGAGATGCCTGAGTTACCATGTTAGAAGTTCAACAACCCTGGGCTTGACACAAAAGAGATTATGTGTAAATACTTTGGTCAACAGTCCCAGCTGTGCCGAGGTTTCTACCCAAGGCACAGGGCATGTGATTAAAACTGTCACGGACCCTCCAGCCCAGCTCACCCATTTCAGATCCACTCAATTGGAGGAAATAAGTAGCTGAATACCACTGAGTGACCTCAGTTGCTATTAAATGGAGCAGAAGAATCACCTAGCTGAGCCCTGACTAAATTCTTGACTGCCAAATATAGTAAAATGACTGTTATTTTGAACTATTAGATTTTGGGGATATTTGTTATTACAGCAGAAGATAAAAATTTGTTTTATTAAAATTTAAACATCAGTTATATAATTATTTACCTATTGGTAAGTATTTAGTTTCTTTCTTTCTTTTTTTTTTAACAGTATATATATCTAGCAGGTTTCGAATGGTAAGAAAAAGATTCCCCCCCTTCCTCCCAGGAGAACAGTGATAAATGAGCTGAGGAACTGAAGCTTCTCATTTGGGAGGTGAAAATTGTAATTCTAATTTCGTAGGTGTGGGCTCCATTAGACAGTGTTATGTCAGTATTGCAATTTTAATCAAATTATATAATTTATTTGGTTCTGCTTTTTAGGGTTAATAAAGTATGCCCTGCCTATTTCACAGGGAAGACATAAGTTTCAAATGAATATATATATATATGTATAGGATTATAAATATCTGTACAAAGTTGTAAGGTAGCATTATGATTCCATTCATAAATTTGTATGTATGAAATGTGCATCATAAATACATTACTATTTAAAATATGATATAAAACTGATTCCTACCACCACTTATATTTTCTTCTGTGGAAAGATATACATATTTTATGTAAAATAATAGTGTTTACATTGGAAAGAAAATTTTGAGTTATAATTAGGGGAAAACTAATTGCAAAGGAAACACAAAATGTTTGGATAAAATTTGGTGAAAACATGAAGATTCAAGTGGATAGGACTCGTTGTCAAAAGTAACCTACGAAGCAGGAGAAAGGCAAGGCGCAGAACTCAAATTTTAGTAAAAAGACCGGACTTAATGGTCTGACTGAGACTGGAGGAACCCCAGAAAGCGTGGCCCCCCGATTCTCTATCAGCCCAGAAATAAAACAATTTCCAAGGCCAACTCTTCAGACAGGGATTGGACTGGACTGTGGGACATAAAGTGATACTCGTGAGGAGTGTGCCTCTTAGCCCAAGTAGATACAAGAGACTGAATGGTCAGCTTCTCTCTGGAGGTGAGATGGGAAGGCAGAGAGGGTTAGGAGCTAGTTGAATGGACATGGGGAATCAGGAGTGGAAAGGAGGAGTGTGCTGTCACAGTATGGGGAGAGCAATTAGGGTCACATAACAATGTATGTATAAATTTTTTTATGGGAGACTAACTTGAAATGGAAACTTCTTTAAACTACAACAATTAAAAAAAAAAAAAAAGTAACCTATAACTATTGCCTTAGGGAGGAAGGGTGCTACAATAGCTGTGGCCTAGCCTTTGTGGCTCAGAAGATAGGAGTACAAATTCTGACTCCGGAACTCACTAGCTTTTGTATTTGGGGACATATTTGTACTTTTGACAAACCATGCAGATAAAATCATTTTGTACAGGATTTATTAACTGAAAACAATTTTTAAAAGCATGAGTGATATCTTTGCAAACAGTCTGTGACCTGATAAAATGAATACCTTGAAAGGCTATGTTTTTCTATGTAAGTGTGCCAGATGTACATTTAAAAAAAAAAAAAACAAAAACCTGTCATTCCTTTATACCCATGTCATGTATTGTTTCCTTCATTCCTCCAGTACTGTGAATGAATGGAGGAGGGGGGAGGGCTTTAGGCCATCTTTTAAGAAGCTCCAAATTTACTTTAAAGTAATGTAAAATAATGTGCATTGAAAATTGCCCCAATGCAATTAAAGTTTAATAAAGTTAGAGCTGCTCATTTGTTTTCTGACATTTTATAAATATTAAATGATAGTTTATTTCTTTATTTGCAGAAGAAGATAATTACAAACATTACTGTTGTCTGCAAAGAGTCACTGTCAGGGCCCATCCCTTCCTTTTGTCATTATGGAAAACATTTTCCATAATATCCTTTTTAACTGGTGATGAAGGATGCTTGATTTATTTTCCATTCCTGCTTTGTAACTCAGAAGTCGAATTTTTAACAATGCAATTTTTCACTTTAAAACTTTTTCAGGTTTCTGTAATGATATAAGCCTATCAATACTTTTTGCTTAGTTTCTAGCCTAAAGCAGAGTGCGGAAAGCATTCTGGTTTTCCTCCAGAAGTTCTATTTCATATTGTCATTCATATAATTGCAAGAATCATTTGTGATTCTATTTCCATTAACCAGCCCCTGACATGTGTAATTGTACCAGACATCTGTCCTAGCAAGGCTACACAAAAAGCCATCATCTGTCTTACCTGTCCTTTCGGTATGAACCTATTAGAATAGAATTTGTGGACCACCTGAATTAGAATCACTCTTGGGTACTTATATACAATGAAAATTCCAGTTATCCCATTTACAAGATCCTAATTCAGTAGGGCTGCGTTTTTAAACACGCGTCTCTATGAGGTTCTTCTGGGCACCGTTAATAAGTCCGAAACCGACTGGTAATGAAGTTTCCCTATATATGTAAAATGTGTTTCGTAGACAAAATGAAGCACAAAATAAATACAATAATCTGGCTAGTTTGGAGGAAAAATTCGTTAGCGTGCAGGAAGATCTTGGAGGATTATGGGACTGATTTTAGTGTAAAATTGCAAATTTTATAACCTCATTTTTTCATTTCTTATGTGGCTATAGCAATGGATTAGGAGCTTACACATAAACCAGTTAAATAGATAATGACATTGTGTTGGCTTTAACATTCCTCCTCCCTTTCTAAGGTGCAGCTTAATTCCTCCCTTACCTTGAATGTGAACTGCGCTTAGTGACTCGATTCTAAGGGATAGAATGCAGCGGAAGAGACAATGTGTGATTTCTGAAGCTAGGTCACAGCATACATTATGACTTCTGCCTCGCGCTCTCTTGGTCCCTTACTCTGGGGAAGCATGCTACATGTTGTGAGGATACTTAAGCAGGCCTGCCAAAGCCCAGGTGAGGAGGAACTGAGACCTGCTCATAGCCAGCACCAATTTAGCGCTCAGTGAGCCACCTTTGAAGCAGATCTTCCAGCACTACACAAGCCTTCAGATGACTCCAGGCCTGGCAAACATCTTGCCTGCCACCTCGGGAGAGCCACTGAATAGGAACTGCCCAGCCAAGTCATCCCTGAACTCCTGATACACGGAAACTGTAAGAGCTATTAAAGCTTATTGTTGTTTAAGCCACTCCGTTTTGAGTATGCAGCAATAGATTCTCAACAAACACATTCAGACAGTTATATTTTATGCTGATACCTTTAAAACTCCATTTTAATGAAGAAATTATTAAAAATCTTTACAAATTCTATAATCTGTAATTCATCACGAAGATTGAAAGTAGTATGTAGACCTATTTCATTCACCTTACATTCACCATAACCTTTTTGCTATTCCCACAATCTAAATTGCTAAGATTCTTTCTTAAATACCATGTTTTTGACAAAGAACATTTTCACAATAATATTACTCCATGACTTTAAAGGAGAAATTGGATATTTTTCCTGTGTTTCATTTATTCTTTCATTCAACAAGTATTTGCGGACACCTACTATGTGCCAGATAGTCTTCTAAGAGCTTGAGTTACTTAAATCAGTAAAAGAGGCAAAAATCTCTGTTCTCTTGAAACTTACATTTCAGTATTGTTTATCTTTTGTTCATTAAATAAATACATAGTGAGAACATACTATGTACAGGTAGAAAGATGTACCTGACATAGGTTTGCTTTCACTTAAAATATCATGCACCTTCCACATGGCTGCCTTTTTATGAACTCAACATCCTTCAAAAATAAACTTAACAATTTTGCATCACTTACATTTTATATTAGAATGACAAAGGTAAATTAAGATAGCACTTTCGTCTGTCCTCCATCTCTTGGCTATTCCTACAATGCAATAAGAATGTTTGAGCTCTTCAGACTATTCTGCCTGTCATCCTGTCACATTTTAATGTCAAGTCTCTGTTCATTAGGGACATTCTACCTAGGGGGCTCTTCATCTCTGTGTTTCATTTAGTGAAGAGTGATAATGTCACTAAGCACATGAGTTTTTCAGCATAACTGCTCCTTGACATACCAGTACTGTCACAACAAGAAGGAAGACAAGATACCTGTTTTTTCTAAGCTGAGGATGATACTGTCTACTGTTTTTTGATAGCCTTTGTAATACAATTCTGAGGTCTTCGATGTGTCACTGATACATACAAATACATTTTAAATGTGTAATGATGGACATAGGATTACAAATGCAAACTTTATTTCAAATAAGGTTCAATTTATAGTGAAAATCTAATTATTAATAGCTCTTAGTAATAACAGCTTTTCAAAGCTTTAAACTTTTTTTTTTTTTTTAGCTTTTCGTAGACTTTTAGAGATGGCTAGCTCTTGAAATACTTAATTTAGTTGAGATCCATCAGCTTACAGATAAGAAACTAGAAGCCAAAGAATTTTAGTCAGAGTTGACTATTGGAAGAAAATCGAGAAAAACCCCAGCCTGGGACTCTTAGTCCACTGCCTTTTCATCCCACTGTGCTTTCATCTCATTATTATGTATAGAAAGAAGCAGAGAGAGATTCATTTCACAAATGCCTGATTTTTCATTTTGTAGCAAGTAACTTCAAACTTTAATGTCTTACAATTCTAATTATTAGTTAGGCCAATGTGGGTTTACTCTCTTTCTTTTCTTTTTAAATGGACTTAACTTGAGAAAACGACATTACAGAAATTTTTTTTAAATACAGGAAATAAAATCCATACTAGCACTGCACCAAAAAACAATTGTTTTGTTTTGTCTATCTCCATTCCAGTTTTTATTGTAATTATAACAATAATAAGCTTGCAATTATATGTGCGTGTGTGTTTCCTTAATATCCTATAGGTTGCTCAACTTTTGTTATTACAAACAGTATTCCAAGTACAGTCAAACCTGCGAAAGCCGGAACCTGTGTAAGGCGGAAATCTGTCAGAGAAGGAAAACTCAAATATTTTCCACTAAATGGAGAGTGATAGAAAAGTGGTGACTGTACCCTGTCAAAGGTGGAAAACTTGCAAGACCTGGAAAAACAAGGCAGTCCTGTTGAGTTCCGGCTCTCACAGGTTTCACTGTAATATCTTTATGTATTGGCTTTATCCACAACTGTCCTTATTTCATTAGGATGAAATTTTCAGGAGCATTACTGAGCTAAAAGAAATGGTATATATTCTTAACGTTACTTTCAAAAAGAGCATTGTACCAATCCTCCATTCTGCTGGCATTGGAAATCCGTTGAAAGAAAAGAAGCCTTTTTCTGTTTGCTTATCATTATTTCTCCATCACCTAATGCAGGGACTGGCACAGAAATAGCACCTAAAAATCACAAGTTGAATGGATAATAAATATAACACTACCAGTTTCTACTCAACCTAGTGTCTATATCACTGCCTTGGACATTATCATCTAAAATTAGTTTAATTTAATGGACTGAGAAATAATTACCTCATTTTAAATTGCATGTTGTTTAAACTAGCTTATGTTGAATATTTTTCTCTATATATTTGGTTGTTAGTTCAATTTTCCCTTTTATGGATTCTGTATCTGTCCTTGTTCATTTATCTATCAATGCTTTTCCTTATCATCTTTCATAACCATTTTACCCAATGAAGAAACTAATATGCTGTTTAATATTTTCACAGTCATTTGCTGCCTTTCTCATCATTGTTTTGCTGTCATTTTTTTAAACTAAGAATTTAAAAATACTATGCAGTCAAACCTGTTCATCTTTTCTACTGCAATTTATTTCTCAGTTTCTAAACTTAGAATTTTTGAAATTGTGGTAAAAATTTCCAGATTCTTCCAGAATTTTAATGTTAGTTTAATTTTTAGCATCTTAATACTTCTGAAATATACTTTGCTACATGGTGTTACCCAAACCCAAACCCACTGCCACTGAGTTGATTCTAACTCATTGTGACCCTGCAGGACTCCCACAGGGTTTCCAAGGAGTGGCTGGTGGATTCAAACTGCCAGCCTTTCGGCTGGGAGTGACTTTTTACAAACAAAAATAATTTAATCATAATTCCTCATTCATTCCTCTTACGTTTCAAACTTTTTATTTTTATAATTTTAATATATAATTAAATTATTACTGCAAGTATTCTCTTTATTATTCTTATTTTAAATATTTTTATATACTCTTTCAGATGTATTTTAAAATCAATTTATTCAAATTTTATTTAAGATTTATATGTTTTCAAATTTTGCCAATTTAAAATATCACCAACCAGATACAGTTACATTATTCTTTTACTATGCTAGCTTAATATTACTATTTTGTTTATAATATTAAACAGTACTTAATTCTTTTTTCATCATTTCTTTGATTACAAATAAAATCGAACTGTTCTCATCTACATATCTTAAAGTTGTATTTTCTTTTTGTGCATTGATTTTTAATTACTTTTGTCAATTAGCCATTTATCTAAGTTTTAGTATTTTTTATAATTAATATGGATTCTAATAAGAAATATATTAAGTATTTGATTTTTATATTTATTGTAATTGTTTTTCTTAGGCTTTTGCTCGCCTTTTAATTTCATGTTTTTAATCTGTGGATGCTATAACTTTTATGCAGGCAAATTTGTTAATTATTTCCTTTGTAATTTCTTTCCACCACTTTGAAGATTAATAAATTCTCTCTTTTTCAGACTTTTAAAATGACTCAAATTCTTTTCCTCTTGTTTTTCTATATTTTTATAGTTAACTCTTTCGTCTTGAATTTCTTTTTCTCTATGGTGAAATTTTAGATGAATTATTTTAAAATTGTTAATCCATTAACCAATCATAAATCAGATCTTGAAGGATCAGTGCCTAGATGTAGAAGCTATCCTGTTTTGATTCATCAAGGAAAAAGAAAGAACATCTTTCAAGGATTTATGTAATTACATTTTTTTCCCTTATTTACCCAATGTTTCTCACTTTGGTTTTAGGACCTCTTTACACTCTTAAAAATTGTTGAGTACTCCAAAGAGCTTTTGTTTATGTGGACTGTATCTATTGGTATTTAGTGTGCTATGAATTAAAACCAGATGATTTAAGAATATTTATCTATTAATTAATTTAAAATTACAATGTTAAACTCTAATAGAATCATATCTTTAGGAATAATACTATATTTTCAAAAAATAAGTGAGAAGAGTGGCATTGTTTGACATTGTTGCAAATCTCAAAGTCTTGCTTAAATAGAAGACAGTGAGATTTTCATATCTGCTTCTACATTCAATTAGTTGTGATAAAATACTTTAAAGTATATAAGGAAAATCTAGCCTTATAAAAATATGTAAGTAGAAAAGAGTGGGATATTTTAAGAACCTTTCCAATAATTGTATATATTCTTCTACAAACTCAACAAGTGGCAGTCTCGTCAAGGTTATTTACAAAGTGAAATCTGAAATCTCATCAGTAAACCTTTAATATTCTGTTATATTAAAATCCGTTGTTCTATCATCTACATTCTATGGATCTTTTATCCATGTATGGTCTGCAGCATCATGTATTGGTTCTTTTAAAAATATTAGTTCACATACATATATAAAATTTTATAGGTGTATATGTATATATTTTACAGGTATATATATACCTATCTTCCAGAAGTTCACATGTCTAAATATAAAATATATTGAAAAATAACTTTTGTTAATATCATCTTCAATCACACCAATCTTGAGTACTGAGAAATTGTCAAGATCACAAGAGTAGTTAGAAGTTTTCAAAATTCTAATTTCTCTCGAAAGATGGAATTTTATGTATAGCAACAAATATTGTCATGTGTTTTCCTTAAAGTGGCTGGCCCACTCTGTTCCTTTTGCTAAATACCCAAGTCTGAATAACCCTAGTTTGTCTGTCATTTTTTTAAGTAAAAATGTTATTCCAAGGGAAAAAACTACTAGTTCAAGGAACTCCAACAATTTCAGAAATGCTTTTTCTTACAACTATAATACTTAGGTATTCAATTTTATGTGTAACTTCCCTTTCTATCATACAGAATATTAAAAAGAAGTATACTCGAAGGTTGTGATTTAATGAAATTAATAATTTTTACTGCTTCATCAAGGACACTCTGAAGTAAAATTGGCTTTTCTTCTTTCCTGCACGTAATTAGCAGTGAAGAATACAATGACTACTAATACAAATTGGTTTCACCACTTTGTTTCATGCTGAAGTACCAGCACTTAAATCCACATTGCTATTGTTCCATCAGTGCCAAAGTCAAAATTGAAAAAAAAAAAAAAAAAAAAAGCAAATTATGCCTTATTTTTTTGTCATGAAAATTGTTTGACTTTGTGGCTCTCCTGAAGGTGTCTTATACTCCCAGTGGTCTGCTAAGCACACTTTGAGAACTGCTACATTTACAAAAACCTGTTGTAGTTGTGGTGGCACAGTGGTTAAGAGCTTGGCTGCTAACCAAAAGGTTGGCAGTTTGAATCCACTAGATGCTCTTTGAAAACCCTATGGGCAGTTCTACTCTGTTGTATAGGGTCACTATGAGTTGGAATTGACTTGACAGCAGCAGATATAGTCAATAGTTATTGTTTCACAATACTTGCATGATTAATTATAGTTATTATTGGGTAGAAATTCTAACCTCATATTTCTGAAACCTAACAAGACCATTTAAACTGTAAATAAGGAAAACTCAGTTAGAAGATACTGCACAGAGTAGGTTGCCATTCTTTGTAACCAAAACCAAAAAAACCCCTTGCTGTCAAGTCAGTTCTGACTCACAGCAACCCTATAGGACAAAATAGAACTTCCTCATAGGGTTTCCAAGGATGTCATCTTCATGTAAGCAGCCTGCCACATATTTCACCCATGGAGTGGCTGATGCATTGGAACCACCGACCTTTTGGTTACCAGACAAGTGCTTAACCACTGTGCCACCAGGGCTCCTTCATTGAATATAGTCACCCTTTATGATATATTTGATTTATTGGAGACCACATTGACAAAGAAGTTTTTACAGGAATCTCAGTTTGTTAGGCAACTTTTGAAATACATATATAAAATTTTTTTTCTGAAAAATCAATTTTTTAATTTTTTATTAAACTTTCTAGGATTTGAGCCCCAAAGGGGCAGGGATCATGTCTGTTTGAATCACCATCATAGTCCCACACTTGTGGTGGAAACTGATCTGAGCCAGTTTGGCCATTAAATAAATGCCAGTTTGTTCTAGTCTCTGTTGATATCTCCTGGGATGGAATTGGCTCCTGGGTTGCTTATGTGTGGGCTCTAAGCCCCCTTCTCAGCAACTGTGTTATAATGACAGCAAATCTGACGTGAAATACTGAGCAAATCTTCAAGTATTTATTAGCAACCAGAGAAAAACTTTATGTAACCTGTTCATGTAAATTTGCAGGAGTCCCCCCTGATTTTCCTCAGACTGTCCTAACCCTAACCTAACCCAAATGCTAACCCTAACCCCAACAGACAATACGATTTTATTATATTCATATAGTAATGTCTTATTAATTATTGTATGATCTTTAGGTCTGACTCAGAAAAAAAAACAATCACCTGAATGTTTTTACGTATTATTTTGCTTAGAACTCCTCTATTTAGTAACAATATAACTCACATGCCCTATATATCAGAATCACATTAACTGCATTTCAGTCACTTATAAAAATATGGTAGGAGAGACAACACACACACACACACAGACACACACAGACACACACACACACACACCCAGGCAATAGCTTGACTAAGAGGTGTCAACATGGTAATATCTTAGATTTGGTTTATAGCTCCCTCTCTGCTACTTACTGTCTGAAACCCTGGAAAAGTCATTTAGGTTTCCTGGAATTAATTTTCCTCATCCATAAAATTGTAATAACAATAAGGGTTGCTGTGAATCTTAAGTGGTATACGTTATGTAAAAATGTATAACCAATTGCAATATCCTTTATGAATTCAAGTTGATGTAATAATTGTTATTCTAATTGCCATTATTTCAGCTTTGAGAAAATTTCTAATGCACTCTTGTCTTCTCTTATCTAGTGGAATCTACTTTAGATGAACTTTTAGAACAAATTTTAAAGGGAAAAGATATCATGAAAGAGCAATTGATGTGGTTTATATTCAGAGAAGAGGGAACATTATCACAGAAATTATACCTTCTCTTGGCCTTCAGTGTCTTAGGCTGGATTCTTTAGAGAAGCAAATCTAGTGAAACATATATAGAAATATATACAGACAGGTTTACTTCAAGGAAATGGCTCACACAATTGTGGAAGCTGTCAAGTCCCAAATCCATGGGTCAGGCAACAGGCTGGAGGCTTCTCCTGACTCACATGGTTGCAGGGGCTGACGAACTTAAAATCTGCAGGTCAGACGGCAGGCTGCTGGCTTATGACCAAGAACCAGAAGTCAGAGGATGATGCGACCAATGCAGGATCGAGAGGGAGAGTGACCTTTGCCTGAACATCTGTATATATTGGATGCAGGCTACAACTCCAAGGAAACTCTCCTTCCAATTGATTGGTTGCTCACATCAGATCACAAAATGGAGGATGATTACATAATATCTGCCAAACCACTGAAAATCATGGCCTAGCCAAGTTGACACATAACATTAACTATCACACCCAGGATTTCTCCACTATATGCTGCTCCTGCACCTAAGTACCAGTGCCAGTTGCCATCAAGTTGATTCTAGATCAAGGTGACCCCATGTGTTTCAGAGTAGAACTATGCTCCATATGGTTTTCAATGGCTGATTTTTTGGAAGTAGACCACCAGGCTTTTTTTTTTTTTTTTGGGAAGTAGACCACCAGGCTTTTTTTCCAAGGTGCCTCTAGGTGGATTTGAACCTTCAACCTTTCACTTAACAGCTGAGCATGTTAACCATTTACACTGTACCTAAGTAGGACCTGGAGAAAGAAGGAAAACCAGAAAAATGAAAGAACTTGCTCTAACCAGCAGAAAGAATTGTCACTACTGGAAAGAAGTAAGGTAAATGAGTAGTGACACCCAGTATAAGGTGGTGAGAAATTCTCTCAGTATCCAGACTTGCATATATGGCCCTTGGAGGATCCAGAGAATATGGCACGTCCAGTGAAATCACTGTGTTGTAGTGTGAAAATTACTGTGATGGGGAAGTAGATTACTAAAAGGGACTCTGATGCCCATGGTAGAAGCCTGCACACTCAACACTCCTGGAGAGAACATTTGGAGGAGGTGTTTTTTGAACAGTGTGCCTAATTTTCTTCCTTTCTTTTTAATAGGAAGGAGACTATAGCTGATTAGTCCAACAAAGAAGACATGAATCCCGCTCTTCTTCTCACCCATCCTTTGGGATAGGCGAGAGGGTGGTGACTCAGAAAAAGCAATAGGAGACCTTTTTTGTCACAGCCTCCCATTTCCACTTCCATTACAGGCTGGGTTATCAGGTCTGTCCCTTTTCTTACGGACCAAAAATGTTTTTGTGTGTCTCATGCAAAAACAGGTCAAGAAATATTCTTGGTGTAGACAGTGCCTGTAACAATACACTGGGAAAAACAAACTGCTGTGAGGGCCATCATGACAGTGTTCACAGGCAGTGGCTGGGTTTGCGGATCACTCTACCAACTAGGGATGACTCACAAGGGTGTGGTGCAACACCTTGCAACTAAGGCCCTTGCCTGCCTGTAGGTCCAGACCTTGGCTACTACCTCTCCAGCACCAACTGAATAGTCTTAGTATTATCACCTTTTCCAGTTACTGTTAGCAAAGGATTACTAACAAGTTTTTGTTTCCAGAACTTACCCATTAACTATTTTCTCGTCACATGGAAATTCAAGCCATCCATACCCCATGACCTCTGGGATAAGGGAGAAGCTCAAATACCCATTATCTGAGAAAAAAATTGAGACTTACCAAGCAACAGAGAGATAATGGATGCCATGTTTTATGTGGGAACATGTTTGTGACCTTTAAATTTGTAAAAATTGTGATAAAACACAGGATGTAAATGAGTAGGGTGACGTATAATTTCTAACCTGAGACACTTTGGAGAGTGGAAGGAGGTACTATTCACAATTATGCTGGGTCAGCAGGAGTAAACTGGGACTCTTCTGAGCAAATAAAAATGGATGGTCACTCTGATCATTGGAATAATAACAACTTACTCTAAGTTTTGTCTCTAAACTTCCCCTGATATAGTTAGAAAAGGGCATTATGTTGTTAGCAGAAAGGTGTTGGGAAAGGGAGATACTTTCTAGCTGTGTTGATAGTAGAGGTTATTTCTACTAGATTATATCTACCAGAGAATCAAGTCACAGAGGTATTAGAAGAGATGAAATTCCAAATAGGCAATAACAAAGCAATCTAGAAATTGCCTTGCGATTTCACCAGGCTTTGAACCAAGGGATGAAATGTTCTTACCAAAAATCAGTAACTGTAATTGCCCAGTAGAGACTGAAACCACTGAGGGGTTTGCCAAGCAGGAACTGGGTGCGAGATGGGAGAAGTGATCTGGGAAGCTGGCACCACATGGAGAGATAGCCATTGCCATAGCTGCATTCCTGAAGCAAAGAAGAGGGGGAAATTACCCTGGCTTCTCCCTTCTTCCTGCTCTTTCATCTCCTACTGGAGCCTCTTTTTGATTGAACCAGAAATTAGTTTTCCAGGGGGCCTGGCAATTATATTTTGCACCACCAGGCTCCTGTGATATAGGACAGAAAAGGAAAAAGGAGGAGAATGGATCTGTTGAGCACCTACACAATTGGCAAATGGCCACCACATCCAATATAATCAGGACTGATTGGGGATAAAAGGGAATGTACAAAGCCAAACTGGCTCATTAGTGGGCTGTACTGTTCAAGTCTGATGTGCAGCTAGACCTAGTGTGCTTTTTTTCAAGTGAGCTACTCTAATTTATTAGCCATTTCTGGAATTTAAAATGGGGGAAACAGAAAGTGATCTAAAAGGCTCTGGCAGATGTAACTTCTCTAGTCAATGGTACAAGACAGTGCAACTCAGATTTCTTTTTCTAGCTCATTAAAATATATAAGACGCGTATGGTAAATAAATAAATAATCAAAGATGTATTCACACTATCTGTCTAAAATGTTGCTTTTGTTTCTTATACTGAGAGACATATAGGATAAAAGTCAATAAAGGAATGGAATCCTTTGAAATTAAATATAATCTTGATGCATCGTATTAATTAGTATTCAGAATGCTTTTCTCTCTTTTCTTTAGAAGTAAATGCAATATATATGTAACTTTGAGAGGTAAGGCTGCTTTTATGTCACCCTCACAGTGTCTGTATTTAAAATTTTGGTTTCTTAGACATTTTGACTCCTTCACGTGCTCGTACTTTGCCTAGGCACAAACTTCATACATACACTATCCACACTATGTCTGGACCAGGGGGACAGCCACTTCTGCTGATTTCAGCATCCTTTACCTCCAACTGAGATTTTCTGAAGCAACACAAATCATGAATCCTTTAGTATAAATTGAACAGTAAAGCTCTTCTTCTGAGAAGGAAAGTGACTACTGGCTAAAGTCTAATTAGAATTCTAAATTATGGGCTTCGAAATTCATAATCACTGGGATTCTCTCTGCTTAGTTGATCTCATTTTCTGTAACATTTAAAGTCAATACCATGCTCCACCAAAGCAAATACATTCACTGTCACCCACACAAAACTCAGCAGACTCAACTTCAGATCCTGGTCTCCTCTCACTGCACAGCCTAATGCTGGTTCGTTGCTTTCCACAAGTCATGACACTCTTCCTTCAGCTAGAATTTTATTTTTAACTCATCATCACCATGACGACTTCTCTGACTATGGATGAGGTGATCATGAGATTTATCCTGCAAACTGAGACATTTGCAAGAGTAGGAAAGGCATTATTGATAATGACACCAGGAAAAGACGTACTCACAACTTTCCCTGGCAAACCAAGGTAAATGTTCATATTAACTACAGCCCTAATCATTCCATAAATCCTTAAGAATCACAAACATATTTGGGTAAATACAAACATACACATAGATCTCTTCCCCACTGCTCTCTCCCTACCTCTCCACCTATAATGCAATATGGCCTTGAATCTGCTGAAAAACGTTGCCATGCAATAGATTCTGACTTACAGCGCATAGGGCCTCCAAGGAGCAGCTGGTGGATTTGAACTGTTGACCTTTTGGTTAGCAGCCACAGCTCCTAACCACTGCGCCACCAGGGCTCAATCTGCTGAAGAGTCAAGGAAAGCATTATTTAGATATTGAAATGTATGAGTTCTTCCAACAACCCCCTTTCCCCAAAGGAGTATGTTTTACTCAGTTCTTCGGTGACCATTAAATACTACTGTGCATTTATTAACTGTTGCTTATACTTCTCCTTGCATGTCTGCATCATAACTGAAAGGGTTTGGAGGAATAAGGGATTGGTGACAACTTTTGAGTAAATGTAGAAATCCATTTTACCATGCTGGGGGCCTAGAGGACAATAGGATAGGACTAGCCAGCCAGAGTAAGGATCAGACTGACTGGCCAGGGAGAGATCAGCAGATACTGTGGATCTAGGCAAGCAAGTTAAGGCCAGAAAATACAGTTAAGGAGAGGGGAGAAAGCCATAGGCTGTTCTGTATGGCTATGCCACAAGAATCCAGATTCTAGAAGACCAGAGTGAGAAAACCTTCCTTAGCTAGCAGTGCTGGTGCAAGTTGATGCAAGGCTGTTTGCATACATTTCTGTTTTCACTATAAGATGCGTACAAGTAACTTTTAAACCACAGTTCTTAATCCTAGGAAGAAGGAAACCTGTGGCATGAGCTAGTACATCAATAATGATATTGTTTAGCATGGAAGACCCCTACCCCTTTAACCAGTAAGTTTGCCTGAGATTTTTTCTGAAATTAGCATTGAATATACACTGGTTGTCCATGTATTACAAAAATGACTTATTGTAAATATTCAGTTGAATATTTGGGGCTTTTAGTAGGATAAATTAATTACTTCTCCTACATCAAGGAGAATCTTTTTTAATTGTATAATGCAATGATTTATAATTATTCACTAATAAAATGGGTGCACATATTTCTTGATTGTTTTCAGATATTAAAAATTTTTGCTTTGTAGAAGGTAGTTTAGGTGTTTTAATTCATTTTCTATCTTTGTGTTCAAATTATTTTTTACTAGTTATTTTTCTCTAAAGTTTTCTGTGTTTCATCAATTGCTATTACCCAACAAGAAATTTCTGCTCTAAATATTAGATCACTTTTGAATATATGTAATATATAATTTTGACAGTTTGTCGTACTTGATTATGTATTGTTTCATAGTCCGTACAATCCTAGAGGGCAGCACTACATTATTTTTTCCTTTATCCTTGGTGTCTCAAAATATCTCCAACAGGCATGGTCACATGGCAGGTGTTCAAGTAATAGTTGCTTAGTAAATCAATACTTCATTTGCAAGAAATGCTTTCAGACTGGCTTTTGCTACCATAAGAAAGTAAATGTGGTGCAGAGTTCTTTATAAATTTAAATCATACCAAACAAGAAGGAAATCAAAATCATCTGTCTAATACCTCTATACTCAGGACCAGTGCTATATACAGTTAAATAGTAAGAACCAGTGATAGATTAGAGAGCTTATTCTAGAATTACAGAAATGATTTAGGGGTGAAAAGTAGGGAAATGTGGTCAATATAGAAAAAGCAATACCTGGCTTATTCTTGTCCATATGTGGTGGAAAGCTATCTGCTATAAAGTTTCTCTTGTTAAAGCAAAATAGGGAAGAGGGAGTCACACGCCCCACTTCCCTGCAGGCCCCAGAGACATAATTCCGTTTTGGCTTATTTCTCTGCTTGTGAACAATCTGGAATAGAACTGGCTACCAATGTTGATGAATGCAAGGATGCAACTAGTCCTTGGTCCAGTTTGCGAGGTGTCTGGTCTGAGAAAGATCATTATTAAGAAACTGTAGTTAATTATTCTTCATAAATGCCAAGAAAATAATAAGGAAAAATATCTTTTAGACTACGCTGAATTTTGTGTATGTATAAGAGAGAGGCTTCTAGAGATAGGCAAGTGAATGAATTACTTTGGAGGTCTTCTTCAAAACTTGTTCAAAATTTTCCCTTAAATAACTTAAGTACAGTCTTGCCTAGAGACAGAGTGGTAGTTCAGAGATGATCTTTAATTCCCTCCAACCATTCCCTTTCCATGAATCTCCCAAATATTTGTGCATGATATGCATAGGAATGGTATCTATATAATCCAAAAGGATATTTACATATGTATATAGATGCACTCATAAAGGACACTTTAAGGACAAGTAATATCTGGGTTATGCTTTGCTTCCTCAACATCTGTTTCTTCAACATAACAGCAGTCTGCTAAGATGAGGATGAAATTGACCAAATATACAATTAAATGAAATTTCTTATGCAGAGGTATACAAAAGATATACAAACACATAATGACTGAAATTGCTTTTTACTATTTATTTTTATTGTACTTTAATTGAAGGTTTACAGAGCAAATTAATTTCTCATTAAACAATACACATATTGTTCTGTGACATTGGTTGCCAACCCCACATGTCAACACTCTCCCCTTCTCCACCTTGGTGCTCCCATTACCAGCTTTCCTGTTCCCTCCTTCCTTCTCATTCTTGCACCTGAGCTGGTGTGCCCCTTTAGTCTTGTTTTGTTTTACGGGCCTGTCTAATCTTCGGCTGAAGGGTGAACCTCAGAAGTGACTTCATTACTGAGCTAAACGGGTGTCTAGGGGCCATACTCTCGGGGTTTCTCCAGTCACTGTCAGACCAGTAAGTCTGATCTTTCTTTTTTTTTTTGGTGAGTTAGAAGTTTGTTCTACATTTTTCACCAGCTCTGTCTGTGACCCTCTATTGTGATCCCTGTCAAAGCAGTTGGTGGTGGTAACCTGGCACCATCTAGTAGTACTGGACTCAGACCGGTGGAGGCTGTGGTAGTTGTGGCCCATTAGTCCTTTGGACTAATCTTTCCCTTGTGTCTTTGGTTTTCTTCATTCTCCCTTGCTTCAGATAGGGTGAGACCAGTACAGTATCTTAGATGGCCACTTACAAGCTTTAAAGACCCCAGGTGCCACTCACCAAAGTAAGCTGTAGAACATTTTCTTTATAAACTATGTTATGCCAATTGAGCTAGATGTTCCCCAAGACCATGGTCCCCAGCCCTCGGCCCACTAATTCAGTCTCTCAGGGAGTATGGATGTGTCTACAGAGCTTCCATGACCTTGCCCTGGCCAAGTTGTGCTGGCTTCGCCAGCATTGTGTAACGTCTTACCCTTCACCAAAATTACTGTTTGTCTATTTAGTGTTTTTCCCTCCCTGATCCCCCCGCCTTGTAACCATCAAAGATTATTTCTTTTTTGTGTGTAAACCTTTTCATGAGTTTTTATGATAGTGGTCTAATACAATATTTGTCCTTTTATATTGACTTATTTCACTCAGCATAAAGTCTTCCAGATTCATCCATGTTGTGAGATGTTTTGCAGATTTATCATTGTTCTTTATCATTGAGTAGTATTCCATTGTGTGTATGTACCATAGTTTGTTTATCCATTCATCTGCTGATGGGCACTTAATGCTACAATGAACATAGATGTGCATATGTCTATCCATGTGATGGCTCTTATTTCTCTAGGATGTATCTCTAGGAGTGGGATTGCTGGATCATATAGAATTTCTATTTTATAGGTTTTTAAGGACGTGCCGTATGGTTTTCCAAAATTGTTGTACCATTTTGTATTCCCACCAGCAGTGCATAAGAGTTCCAATCAACCTGCAGCCTCTACAGTAATTGTTATTTTCTGTTTTTTTTTATTCCTGCCAGTAATGGGGTGAAATGGTATCTAGTTGTGGTTTTGATTTATATTTCTCTAATGGTTAGTGATCACAAGCATTTCCTCATGTGCCTGCTAGCCCCTTGAATGTCTTCTTTGGTGAAGTGTCTGTTCATTTCCTTTGCCCACTTTTTAATTGGATTATTTGTCTTTTTGTTGTAGAGGTATTGGATTTTCCTGTAGATTTTAGAGATTAGGGCTTTGTTGGATTTCTCATAGCCAATTTTTTTTTCCCAGCCTATAGGTTCTCTTTTTACTCTTTTGGTGAAGTCTTTTGATGAGCATAAGTGTTTAATTTTTAGAAGATCCCAGTTATCTAGCTTATCTTCTGG
>NW_004444111.1:4705020-4782688 GCF_000243295.1 Trichechus manatus latirostris
AGTCTTTTGATGAGCATAAGTGTTTAATTTTTAGAAGATCCCAGTTATCTAGCTTATCTTCTGGAGTTTGTGTGTTGTTCGTTATGGTTTGTATCCTGTTAATGCTGTATGTTAGGGCCTCTAGAGTTTGATCCATTTTGAATTAGTTTCTGTGTATGGTGTGAGTTATGGGTCCTGTTTCAGTTTTTTTGCAGAGGGACATCCAGCTTTGCAAGCACCATTTGTTAAAAAGACTGTCTTTTCCCCATTTGATGGACTTTGCGCCCCTGTAAAAGATCAGGTGACCGTAGGTGGATAGATTTACATCTGAGTTCTCAATTCTGTTCCATTGGTCAAGGTATCTGTACTTGTACCAGTACCAGGCTGTTTTGACTACCTTAGCTGTATAGTAGGTTCTGAGTTCAGGTAGTACGAGTCCTCCTACTTTTTTTTTTTCTGTAGTGCTTACTTATCTGGGCCCTCTTTCCTTTCCGTATAACGTTAATGATTAGTTTTTCCACCTTGTTACAGAATGCTGTTGGTATTTGGATTGGGATTGCATTGTATTTGTAGATTGCTTTGGGTGGAATTAACATTGTCACAGTGCTGAGTCTACCTATCCATGAGCATGGCATGATTTTCCATTTATGTGGGTCTCTTTTGGGTTCTTGCAGTAATGTTTTGTAGGTTTCTTTGTATAGGTCTTTTACATCCCTGGTTAGATTTATTCTTAAGTATTTTATGTTTTTAGGGACTATTATAAATGGGATTGCTTTCCTGATTTCTTTTTCATAGTCCTTTTTATTGGTGTATAGGAATCCAACTGATTTTTGTATGTTTATCTTATATCCTGCTACTCTGCTGAATCTTTCTATTAGTTCCAGTAGTTTTCTTGTAGAGTATTTTGGGTTCTCTATGTATAATATCATATCATCCACAAATAGGGACAGTTTTACTTCTTCCTTGCCAGTTTAAATGCCCTTTATTTCTTTTTCGTGTCTTATTGCTCTAGCTAGGACTTCCAGCACAATGTTAAATAGGAGTGGTGATAAAGGGCATCCTTGTCTTGTTCCTGTTTTCAAGGGAAATGTTTTCAGCCTCTCTCCATTAATAATGATGTTGGCTGTTGGTTTTGTATAGATGCCCTTTATTATGTTGAGAAATTTCCCTTCTATACCTGTTTCATTGAGATTTTTTATCAGGAATGGGTGTTGGACTTTGTCAAATGCCTTTTCTGCATCGACTGAGATGATCATGTGATTCTTTTCTTTCCTTTTATGTATGTGGTGGATTACATTGATTGATTTTCTAATGTTGAACCATCCTTGCATAACTGGTATGAATCCTACGTGGTCGTGGTGTATTATTTTTTTGATATGATGCTGAATTCTATTGGCTAGAATTTTAAGACTTTTTGCATCTATATTCATGAGAGATATTGGTCTGTAATTTCCTTTTTTTGTGGTGTCTTTGCCTGGTGTTGGTATCAGAGTTATGCTGGCTTCATAGAGTGAATTTGGCAGTATCCCTTCCTTTTCCATGTTCTGATATAATTTGAGTAGTACTGGCCTAAGCACTTCTTTGAATGTTTGGTAGAATTCCCCAGTCAAGTTATCTGGGCCAGGGTTTTTTTTTATGTTGGGAGTTTTTTTTTTTTTTTTTTAATTATTATTATCTTTTCAATGTCTTCTTTTGTTATGGGTCTGTTCAGATTTTCAACTTCAGTTTATGTTAGTTTGAGTAGGTGCTATGTTTCTAGAAATTTGTCCATTTCCTTTAGGTTTTCAAATTCATTGGATTATAGGTTTTCATAGTACTCTGTTATGATCCTTTTTATTTTAACTGGATCTGTTGTAAGGTCCCCCATTTCATTTCTTATTTGGGTTTTTTCCATCCTTTCCTGTTTTTCTTATTAGTTTGACCAGTGGTTTGTCAATTTTGTTGATTCTTTTAAGGAACCAACTTTTGGTTTTGTCGATTCTTTCTATCGTTTTTCTACTCTCTGCTTCATTTATTTCTGCCCTGATCATTATTATTTCCTTTCTTCTGGTGGCTGTGGGCTTTTTTTTTTCTGTTCTCTTTCTGTTTGTTTGAGTTGTGTAGCTAATGTTTTGATTTTGTCCCTTTTGTCTCTTTTGATGTGTGCATCTACTGGTATAAATTGACCTCTGAGCACTGCCTTTGCCGTGTCTCAAAGGTTTTTGTATGATATGTTTTCCTTTTCATTGGACTCTAGGAATTTTTTGATTCCATATCTGATTTCTTCTACTACCCAGTAGTTTTTAAGCAGGGTGTTTTTCAGTTTCCATGTATTTGATTTTTTTTCTTGCTCTTCCTGTTATTAATTTCTACTTTGACACCATTGTGATAAGAGAAGATACTTTGTATTAATCTTAATGTTTTGAATTTTGTTGAGGGTTACTTTGTGGCTAAGATGTGGTCTATTCTGGAGAACTTTCTGTGTGCTTTGGAAAAGAATGTGTACTTTGTAGCTGTTGGGTGGAGTATTCTATATATGTCTATGAAGTCAGGTTGGCTGATTGTGGCCTTTAGATCTTCTGTATCTTTGTTGTGTTTCTTTCTAGATGCGCTGTCCTTTACCAAGAGTGGTGTATTGAAGTCTCCTGCTATTATTGTGGAATTGGCAATTTCTCTTTTCAGTTCCGTTAGAGTTTGTTTTATGTATTTTGGAGCCCTGTCATTGGGTGCGTAGATATTTATTATGGTTATGTCTTCACGGGGATTTTCCCTTTAATTATTATATAATGTACTTCTTTGTCTTTTATGGTGAATTTTGTTTTACAGTCTATTTTATCTGAGATTAATGTCGCCACTCTTAGTCTTTTTTTGGTTGCTGTTTGCTTGATATAGTTTCTCCATTCTTTGATTTTTAACATATTTACGTCTTTGTTTCTAAGGTGTGTCTCTTGTAGACAGCATATTGATGGGTCCTGTATTTTTTATCTATTCTGTCACTCTCTGTCTCTTTATGGGTGCATTTAGGCCACTTACATTCAGTGTGATTATTGATAGATGTGAGTTTACTACTGTCATTTTGCAGTGCTTTTTTTTTTTTTTTTTTGTAGTGCTGACCTTTTCTTTGTTCTTCTTACTCTCCTGTGCTGAATCCCTTTTGTTTATGGATTTTGTTTTTGTTTCTCTCATTTCTGTAGATTTTTTTGTTTACTGAAAGTTTACGTTTTTCTCTTTATTTTGATGAGTACATTTGTTACTTTCCTTTGTGGTTACCTTGAAATTTACCCCTGTCTTCCTAAGTTTGAACCAGTCTTTTATTACTTGATATTGCCTTGACTTCTTCTTCATGTGAAAATTCTATATGTATACTGTTTATTCCCTCTTTTATTGTTCTGATGTTGTCATTTACAGATTAACATCTCTGGTTTCCTGTAGTAAATCTTCTAGTTGTGTTTTATCCTTGAGTGTTCATTACCTAGGCTGGTATCTGGCTGATGCGGTATTGCGTCCTAGATTCGGGCTGTTGTCTGATTTTGGTCCTCTAAGAAAAACACTCCCTTTAATAATTCTCATAAGTTTGGTTTGGTTTTTACATATTTCCTTAATTTCTATCTATCTGGAAATCTCCTAATTTCGCCATCATATCTGAGCAAGAGCTTTGCAGAATATATTATTTTTGATTGGCAATTTTTTTCTTTCAAGGTTTTATATATGTCATCCCATTTTCTTCTTGCCTGCATGGTTTCTGCTGAGTAATAGAGTTTTGCCTTATTGATTCCCCTTTGTATAAGACTTTTCATTTTCTCGAACTGCTCTCAGGATTCTTTCTTTGTCTTTGGCTTTAGCGAGTGTGATTATGATATGTCTTGGTGATTTTCTTTTAGGGTCTATCTTATAACGGCTTCATTGAGCTTCTTGGAGGGTCTGTTTTTCATCTTTCATGATACTGGGAATTTTTTCTGTCAGCAAATCTTCAGTGATCCTTTCTGTGTTTTTCTGTTTTCTCCCCCTCTTCTGGGACTCCAATCACATGCAAATTTTTGCTTTTGATTGTATCCCACATCGCTCTCAGTTTTCTTCATTCTTTTCGCTGATTTTTTCTCAAACAAAATGGTATACAAGGATTTGTTTTCAATTTCACTGATCCTGTCTTCCATTGTTTCAAATTTATTCCTAAAACCTTCTATGGCACTGTCTGTTTCTGAAATCTTGTTGTTTATCTTTTGGATTTCTAACTGCTGTTTTTGTATGATTTATAGTTGTTTGTTTATTTTGTCATTTTGTTCCTGTGTTATTTTCTTGAATTTTTCCATTGTTTGGTCTCACTGTTCCATGATTTTGTCTGTATTTTCCATGGTTTTGTCTATTTTTTCCTTATTTTTGTCTGCGTTTTCCTTCATCTCTTGGAGAACCCTGAAAATTAGAGTTTTGAATTCCCTGTCAGGCAGTTCCAGTGCCTTTCTTTCTACTGGAAGGCCATCTGGTATTTTATTTTGGATGCATTCTGGAGCCATCCTGTCCTGGTTTTTGTATTTTTTCATATTATCTACTGTCTTCAGTACATTCAGGAAGTATTTTCTTCATATATTGATTGTATATTTGTTTGTTTCATCCTGTTTTTTTGTTTTATTTGGTTATGTCTGGGCAGGAAGGCTGGGCATTCTTTGTTGTGTGGTCGTCTGTGGGCACGCTATTTCTCACCATCTTGTTCAAGTCAGCAGGGCCAGTTGCTCAGCTATGGTGCAGCAGGGTGGGTCCAGTGTAAAGGGAGGGGTAGGTATAGGTCCTTTGTGGCATAAACCGTGGCTGATGGGGCCGGGCCACAGGTCAGTGCAGAGGGGGTCTGGTACTCCATGCTTGTGCTGTTTGAGGGTGTAGCACTCACCCTGCTGTGTAGTTAGGTAGGAGGGAAAGGGGAAGATGTGGTGTGTGGAGCTAAGTGGATTTGGGAAAGAAGAGAGAGAAACAGAAGCCAAAAACAAAACAAAATAAAAACAAAAACTCTAAAAACAAACAAACAAACAGAAAGTGGTGCTAAGGAAGTCTGTTGGTAGAGTGGTGCAGGCCCGGGGAAGCTGTGTGCTGGAGCGGCACAGCCTATCAAGAAGGGACAGAGATGTCACACGTGGTTAGTTGGGTGGGAGAAAGGAAGATAGGGACAGATAGTAAGAAACTGAAAGAAAGAAAAAAGAAAAAAAAAAAAAAAGGCACATGCTACCAGGTGGTCAGGAGAAAGGAAAGGAAAGTATGTAGACAGACAATAAACCAAAACAAAACAAAACAAAAATGCCCAGAGTTATCCCACTGGTGTGGTGGTGCAGACTGGGGAAGTGGATCCCCCAGCCAAGTGGCTCAGCATGACCCGTCAAGAAGGAGCAGAGTTGGCACACAGAGCCAGCTGGGCAGGGGAAATGGAAGGAAGGAGATGAGAGAGACAGAAGAAACAAAAAGAAACCAAAACAGCAACAACAACAAAAATGGCACTGAAGGAGCCGGCCCTTAGGGGAGGGGCAAATCCAAGTGGCAAGGAGCCAGCTTCTCTCCAGCCGAGATACCACGGTCCACGGAAAGTGACAGAGGCCGCACTGAGGGAAGAAGAGTGGGGAGTGGGAAAACATGTATCCCTGGTTACTGGGTGTTCTGTCTCCTGCTGGGAGTACTGTAAAATTGCCCTCCCATACTCCCTGTCTGCTGTTCTTGGTGGCTGAGGGGGTCCAAGATGGCGAGTTCGTGCCAAGTTAGCTGGTAGGAGACCTCCACTCAGTACCTCTCCTCGTTCTCTGTTCTCTGTCAGTTTCTTATTCCATTTGGTGCTTGGTTGAGTTCTTTATCCCTTCATTTGATGTTTAGGGTTCCAGGATTGATGTTTGTATCTGTTTTACTTCATTTTTCAGGTCTTTGCTGTAGAAGGACTGCATGGTGCTTCTGTCTATAGTGCCACGTTGGCTCTGCCTCACTTTTTACAAAATTTAAAAACATATATATAAATGAATACATCTGTACCTTTAATACATCTGCAAGCACATAAATACAGCTGCCCATAATGAGAATGTAGATTACATCATGTTACTCTAAATAAGACTTCTAATGAGAAATCAGGGTTACGATGAATCTAGAGGAGAAATTTTTATTTGCCTTGAGAATTCCAAGCTGATCTCCCCTGGGGAGAATGATGGAGCATTAAGAGATTTTAATTTGAAATGAGGTTATGGGATTGTAAATTGCTGACAGATATTTAGTAAATGATTTAGTGTTTGTGTTTACATTCTAGCTTAGGAGAGGTTTTGACTATTTTTACAAACTGAAGAAATGTCTTCAACACACATTTAGCTAATCAAAATGAAGTGTCCCAAGAATGGAGAAGAATCAGCAATTAAATTGTTATATTTGAATTATGCATAAAAATTTAACAATAAAGTTTCCCTCTCTGAGCAGTATTTATTAATTATTTTAGTGCTGTACAATTAATTTATTAGTATCAATTAAGAGCTAATGGTAATATCCTTGGGCAAGTGTCATAACTTATAATATCAGGCTTATTAAAACAATTTTAACACCTCTCTTCATTTCTAAAAGAGACCATAATTGTACAAAATCCAAGAGGATTTTTCTTTTTAGATGCTTTATCAAATACTCTTCCTGAAAACATCCAGAAATTGAAGACAATGTATTTAAGATACTGTGTTTATTGTACACCCACTAGCAGTGAGCTGAATAGCTCATGTCCAACTAGTTCTATAAAAAAGGTAGCCCTCTAGGGAAGATGGATAAGATCGAGATTGATAACACAACTTGCTCTCTTTTTCCTTTTGAAACTTTCATTTTCAATGTGACACCTACTATCATACACAATCTATTTCTTTTCTTTGTGACAAACTCACACAGCTTGCAAAAAGTGATTTAGCCTTCATTAGAGAAATGCCACCCAAAGAGTCGCTTTCAAAAGCTTTGTGTTTTTCAGCTGGAGACAAGACTGAATGAATCCTGCTTTCTATGACCCTACAATATCTAGTCCAAGAAAGACTCCACTGTCATTACAGATATTACAGGAAAATATGCTATTTCTTGCTGAGCTGCCTTGTGGACCAGTGTCATTGGGGAGATATCACAGCCTGGTTTATGGGAGGCTGTCCTATTTTACATGCAGGTACATCATAAAGAACTTTATGCTTGGAAGCCTAGCTAGAAATTCAGTGCTTTCCAGCCTGCTAAGACTCTTCTTTTTATTTCTCTATATGAAAAACTAGCTCACCATTTACCTTTTTATGTCCATTTCTAATTTGGAAAAAAATCCTTATTCTCTAAAATTTCTAAATCTGACACCCTCTCACGGTTTGTGTCCTTCCCCTTTGCTTCTTCGCATACATTTTCTTCTGCCCTAAAACCTGTGCAGTTAACTTCTGTCACCTTAAAAGCCTTTCTTACAGCACATTGCTCCAGCTGTTGAAGCATATGTAATTACATCCTACCCTACCTGTCCTGGGGCATGCTAGTTTCATACAATTTTCATATCACCCTTTTTCAATATTCAAGCAGAGTGAAATTTTGAGGACAGTGTGATTAGGCTGAAATTGGAACTATTCAAGGTTTGGCATTGTGTGCAAAAGCAGGCTCTTTCCTTCCCTATACCGATCTAAAAAGCTATTGTTAAAAATATATATGGTTCAATCAGCTTGGCACGTGTACTGGTCACATATTCAGGACCATCACAGTCAAGACTTTTCATGGACCCGTATTAAAGTTCATTAGTATTTTCACGACTGAGCTGGAGTTTAATCCGGAGGAAATGGTTTTAATGATAAAGCTATTTTTTAGATTTGTATAGATTCTGTCCTAATTTTGGCAACTAGAATCAAGAAAGACACACTGGAGTAACGTGAACAATATAGGCATTTACGCAAATACTTCTGTTGAGCTGCTTAAAGAATATTGAGCATCATTTAAAAAATCATTGTATAAAAAGAGAAAAAAGGAATAAACAGCTTAAATAGTGTTCTCTTTCATCTAAACAAAAGCATATAAGGCAGACATAAACACGGAAAACGACCTCTATCCATTTAAAATTAATAATCATTTCCCAAGCTTTCTAACATTCAAGCCCAGTAGTTCTCTAAGATATACTGTGGTTGGTTTAATCAATAAACTTTTAATATTTTATCTCCCTGGGATTACATTGAGCTACTAGAAGCATTACACTTGTTAAGTTCCTGTGATTTTAATAATCTCAGTTATTGCCAACCAGTTGAAAATACAATGGAAAAATCTATCAATGCAAAGCCTCTAGATTTATTGATTGTCTTTCATATGCAAGTCTATAAAACTTCTATTAATTTGAATTAATTATAAGCCACAAAATCTTCTTGTTTTTATTTATTGATTAAATCCATTATTAAATCACCTAGAATTTTCGGAAGAATTAAGGATGTGTTGATCTTCCAGGGACAAACCACAGACCATAAAGCCATGAGGGAGGCTAGGAATAAATGATGTGTATAAATATGCATTTGTCACAATATGGGAGATTGTGTACTTGTCTGAGCATATATAAGTAATTTTTGGATTCTTTCATTCCTCTTTAATAAATAGCGAAAATAGCAGAGAACTGACTATAATCCTAATTGCTAATAAAAAATCACAGCATATATTTGGTATATTTGAAGGTATTTATTACAAAGGTTTCTTCTAAACATGAGCTACAATCATAAATAATACCAGTGTTTTTACTGTTCACCAGGACTAGAACTTTTGAATCCTATACATTTTGCTCTATCCTTTGCTCAGTAGATATAAATCTGTTCAAGAATATAGACCCATGTTGCAAAAATTAAGAGGTCTCACAATATCAAATGTTGGAAGGTGTGTGGATTAACAGGATTTTTGTCTGTTAATAGTACCTGTGGAAATTGGTACAACTACTTTGAAAAACAATTTGGCATCATCTAGTAAGACTGAAGGTGCCCATGTCCTTTGACTAGGAAATTCCACCCCTAGATACATTACCTAGAGTATAATTGTGAGCATGTGTACCAAGGATGTTTATAACAGCATTGCTATATAAAACCCCTGGAATATGACCCCTAAATCCATTGACTGAAGGTTAGAGAAATAAATAAATTGAGGTGTATTTACAGAATAATATGTTATATAGCATTGAAGACAAATTAACTACAGCAACATGGATCAATATGATTAAACCTCAAAATCTTAATATTGAACAGCAAAAAAAGGTAAGTCTTAGAAAAACACAGATAGTATTATTTCATTATACAAAGGTCAAATTAGACAAAACAAAAATTATATATTGCTTGGAGATACATATTTAGTAAATGTATACAGGAATGTAAGATAATAACCCATCCCAAATGACCAGTCCCAAATACAGAGGTAGTGGTTACCTCTGAGGAAGATGTGACTGAGGTCAGAAATACAGAGAAATTCAAAGGTCATGTATTGTTCAATTTCTTAAGATGGTTGATGGGCTCATGAATGTTAATTCTTATTCTTTAAGCTTCAGATATACTTTACATATACTAGTTTGTATGTTTGATGTATTTTGAAATTAAAAATAAAAGAAAGCAATTGAAAAATTGCACTTCCCCCCTAAGGTTCACCTTAAACATCTCATGAATTCTGCCAGGATGATTCATAAGTACATGCTGTCTTTGTTGTACACTTCAGACAGTTAATCTCACAGCCCTTCCTCTGGCTGATATTTACTATAATCTGCTGATTCTTGCAGTTATTTAAAGATCATAGTAGACAATAAAAAGGGGTAAAGCTGGAGTTACAGACAAGGCAGTCAGACTCTCCTACCCATTACACAGCAGTAAAAAACAAAATATCTCAGCAGCCGGAGAGGTGGCTCAAATCACAGCGATCCGATGTTCGTCAGAGTAGAAATGTGCTACATAGGATTTTCAATGGCTGATTTTTTGGAAGTAGATCACCAGGTCTTTCTTCTGAGGTGCCTCTTGGTGGGCTCGAACCTTTTGGCTAGCAGATGAATGAGTTAATTCTTTGTACCACTAAGGCACTCAAGCTGCTAACTGAAAGATTGGAAGTTTGGTTCCACCCAAAGACACTTCAGAAGAAAGGCCTGGTCATCTACTTCCAAAAAAAATAAACAATTAAAAACCCTATGGAACTCAGTTCTACTCTGGCACACATGGGGTCACTATCAGTGGGGGTTGACTTGACGGCAACTGGTACACTACCTTAAATTTTTTTTGGGTTTTTGAAGTAGCTCTCAATACTACTTCATAGTCCAACTCATTTGCTGTTACAGCATACCCTCAATATATACTAAAGGATTTATTGAAAAACTGTTAGAAGTTTCTAATAGCACTCAAAATACTGTTAGCAGCGTATTGTTGCCATGGCTGTCCCCTCTGAGGGAGACAGAAAAATTGATGGAAGTTAAGCTCTGATAGTGCACTTCATCAAAAACAAAACAAAACAAAACAAAAAACATCTTAAGCCTTTTGGATGTATAAGAGGAGGCAGAGTTAATGGATTTTATTCGATAATTCATTCTTTCTAATCTATTCTTCACTTACTTAAGCAGTTTGTAAATCATGATCATTTTTTTAAAGTTATCATCTACTGAGAACGCTGGTGGCATAGTGGTTAAGAGCTACGTCTGCTAACCAAAAGGTCAGCAGTTTGAATTCACCAGCCACTCCTTAGAAACCCTATGGGGCAGTTCTACTCTGTCCTATAGGGTCGCTATGAGTTGGAATCTACGCAAGGGGTATGTTTTTTTTTGTTTTTTGTTTTATCATCTACTGAGCACTTACTGCGTTCAGTACCATTCCGAGCACTTTATATGTATTATTTATTTAACCTTCAAGCTACACTTTGAAGTAAGTATTACTAAACTCATTTTATAGATGATGAAACAGAGCCACAGAGAGATTAAATAACTTGCCAGGTGTTATATAACCAAAGTCAGGATTTGAACACAGGTCTGTGGACTCCAAAGTTTATGCTCTTAACAGATATACTATACTGCTCTCACTAGCCTCCTAACATTTCTTGTGCTCTGACTTTCTCTGTTAAAGTTCCCTCTTTTCCAAATCAAGTGTCTTTGGGTATCAAACTTTATTAGATTCCTAGGGGTGCCATAAGGAGCCCTGCCCTGGTGGTGCAACAATTAAGCGCTTGGCAGCTAACTGAAAGGTTGGTGGTTTGAACTCACCCAGAGGCTCTGTGGGAGAAAGACCTGGTGATCTTCTTCCATAAAAATTACAGCTAGGAAAACGCTATGGGGAAGCTTAACTCTGTCACGTGGGTTTGCTATAAGTCAGAATCGACCAATAGGGTGTGCCATAACAAAGTATCACACATTAGGCAGCTTACTGATTAAGATCCACCCTACTCCATCTAGTATGACCTCACATTAACTGATAACACCTTCAAAGATTGTTTCCAGACTAGGAGTCCCCGGGTGGTGCAAACGTTAAGTGCTCTACTACTAATCAAAAGTTGGTGGTTTGAACCCACCCAGAGGTGCCTCAGAAAACAGGCCTGGCTATCTCCTTCTGAAAGGTCATAGTCTTGAAAACTCTATGGAGCAGTTGAAGTCTGCACACAGTGCGTCGCCAAGAGGTGGAATTGACCCCACAGCAGCTAACAACAATAGCAACAATTTCTGGACAAGGTCATACTCAAAAATTCAGGGGTTAAGGCTTTAACATATCTTTTTGGGAACACAATTCAATCCATAATATCAATCAATTAATCTAAAACAGAGTTCTCTAAACTATGATTTTTTTTTTTTCCTACGCTCTACTTTCTTACTGCTGAAGTTTTCACTTATGCCATGCCATAAATGCTTAGTGTGCTGACCTGCTTGGTTGCCACTCAATCCTCGGTTCCTTTGTAATCTGAGTTTCAACCCCATCATTCTCTACTAAGGAAATGCTGTGCAATGTAAATAAATTCACTTGTGTTGAGATAGAAGAAGAGCTCCTTACTTAATTTTCTAGTAAGAGTAAATAAATTTCATCATAAGGAAAACTATATCAGTGTAAAGTCACCAAGTAACTTCCAGATGTAAAGTTCATTTCTCATTGCTCAGTTTACTTGACATCTTTTCTGGAATTTACCCCACTGACTACTTTCATATGTTATTCCTTTGATTATCTTGTTCTCTCTGTCTGGAATTTCTTTGCCTCATCTTCACCTGTTCAAATCTAATTTATTTTTCATAACATTCAAATATTTCTCCTGATTCCTCCCGAGAAAAAGTTATTCTTTGTACTTCTGTTATAACACCACGGATTTTCTGAATTAATTATTTTTGTGTTTGAATCTATGCTTTTTCTCCCACTGGGAAAGAAGCTTCAGATTATCAGAAATTATTTTCATAATTATCTTTGTTCCTCCTCATGACAAGCAGCTGAATGGTATATGTGAGTTTCTAATAAATAGTTACTTAACTAACTCAAGGTTTAATATGATATTTTATCAACAATTGGTACCTTGACTAATATATTTTGCTGGGAAAATAGTGAGATTGGGCATTAAAATGAATAGCTATGGTCACTTTAAGTGTGCTTTTATCTGTCTAGTTCAAGACCAGGAAAATGATACAGGTGATAATCAAATGGTAACTTAATTTTATTTTTCCATTGAAAGCAATCTATGGATATCATTATGAAATCAAAGCAATTCAAAAATAATATCCCTCTTAAAGTGAAATTCATCACACGCAGTGCTCTAAACCGTCTTGTTAAAAAAAATGCTATTTGGAGCCATTTGGAGTCAGGATAAAATTATGTAAAATGTAAATGATAAAATCTCCAAAATTTTTTTCCTCCCACATGTGTAACATTTTCTGTGAAGATGTGTTATTGATTTTTCAAAATAAAAACAATAGCATCTAATGCGGTACACTCTCAATTCGTGTCTATAGGATTTGGAGATCTGGAGATGTGGTTTCTCTTTAGGAGTCTTGAAATGAATGTTAATGTTTCAATTAGTGCCAATTCACAGCCCACTAGAACTGTGGAGAGCTACCATCTGGTGGCCTACTACACACAGAGAGGAGATGAATGTCTCCTGGATATAACTAACTTCCTGACAGATAATTTCTCTGTGAATAAATCCTCAGAGCATTTCAAGTGTATATTTATTTCAGCTTTTTGTTGGAATAGATGAGACAGGTGAACAAATATCCATTAAGGAGTTACTGCCTTTCATGGAACTTACGGTGACAAGAAGGTAATATAAGGTTCTCAATCATTCATGGAAGAATTGTGCCACGTGGTTTTAAGAGGGTCAATGGCACATTGGGATAGAATAAATGTCTGTTGTTCCCTTAGACTAATATTCCAAAAATTGAATTTCAAGCCCCAAATCACATGGATTTATTTTATAGTTCAGCTATATAGCTTCCCAAAGTTATAGCCCAGCCAACAAGGAAGGCTTTGAGTTAAGAATTTTGTGGCTCACACTACTTGAGGATGAAAATGGAAATATAGAAGTACACAGCTTGCTGTCAGTTTCTAAAAATCATTATTGTTGTTAGGTGCTATCAGATCGGTCCTGACTCATACGGAATCTATGCCCAACAGAACGAAACATTGCCCGATCCTAGGCCATCATCACAATCGTTGCGACGTTTGAGCCCATCACTGCAGCCACCGTGTCAATCTATCTCGTTTCAAACACAGAAGTTCTATTTGACCCATCAGATATGCACTCTCCTGACTCATATTTCCTAGCTTTGTGTCTGCTTTTCTGCATCACATCAAGAGGTTAAAGCAAGCATTTGCAAAAAACTGGAGTCCAAACGGCAAAAAATTTCAGATTCCTTTCAAAATTGAATGAGATGGGAAAGGAAATGAAAAAATGAGTATATTTAATTAAGTTTCTCAGACCAGACTTGAATTTTATTAAGCTCACCGACTAGTTTCTTTCGGTTATCAGCACTTAGATGACCATTTATTTTCTTTTCCTCTTTCTATGCTACACTGTGACATAGGGGTAGCGGGCACAACCACCATTTACTGAGTACTTATTAAATGACAGCTACCGGCCAAGTCATTATATACATTTCTCATTTAACGTTAAAAATCTACCTCTTGGGTAGTTACTATCTCCATTTTCTGATGAGGAAATTTGCCCAAAGTCACTAGCTGGGAAGCGGCTGAGCCAAGATTCATTTCCAGTTCTCTATCCTATGCCTGTGTTCTTAGACTTTGTATTTATCTTAAATATGTATATATGGAAACTCTTAGTCTACATTGTGGGGCCCTGGTTGCTCAGTGGTTAAGCGTTTGGCTGCTAACCAAAAGGTTAGCAGTTCGAATCCACCAATCACTCCTTGGAAACTCTATGGAGCAATTCTTCTCTGTCCTTTAGGGTCCCTGTGAGTTGGAATCAACTTGATGACAACTTTTTTTTTCTCCTTTTTTTATGGATTTATTTTTTTAGTCTATATTGCATATATCCAAAATAATAAAGTTGACTTGATCTTTATGGTCCCTTCCAAATATTGAATTTATCCTAGTAAATAAAGTGATCATAATTAACTCAGAAATATTTGAAATTTTTTTTGTGCATACATGAAATTTTTTGACACTTTTTTTTGCATGTATGAAACCATAGAGAAAAAAGGTTAGGGTTTATTTTAAGCTAAATATACTCTTACACTGAAAATTCTGCCTCATGCATTATATTTATTTATGTCTGTATATCTTATAGACTAAATTGTATATTTATATAGAGCTAATCAAGTGCTTGCAATGGTATAAAAATTGATTAGTTGCTGCTCTGAAACCATTAATGATATAAGAAAATAAATCCTGGAAGCTATATTATGAAAAGTGTTTCATTTGAGCTTGGCTGAACTTATCTACAGTCTTATTTTTATTATGTTAGCAGACATCATGAAAGACTATTGTATATCTATCAGATTTATTTCAAGTCTTTTTTATATGAAGTGATGCTGCTTTAAGAAAGAATCCATAACAGTTTTCTAGGTACATATTCTCTTTTCCTAAAATCTCATCAAAGATTTTCCAATACACTAACATGGTACTATTAACATGTGATATCTATATTTTCATAAAGGGAATACTTGTCAATTTAATGCAGATGCTGTATGGAAAATGTAAGGGTTTAATATAGGACTTCAATAATATTTATAAGGTAATAGTAAACACAAGAAGTACGGAAATTCCTCAAAAAGGATATGATTGTTATAATAAAAAATGGAAATTTCTGTGTGTTTAGTTAATATAAGCTTTGGTCTAAAAGTATATCCTTTGAGTTTGGCTGAATTTATCTACTGCCTTATTCTTACCATGTTGGTAGACATCATGGAATCAACAAATCCTTGCAAGATTCTATGATCCAATCAGTGTCTTTCTCCTCTATGTTACTTTCCATGTAGGGTGTCACAAAAGGGAGTTCCTGGTGCTAGGAACATTATTAAATGCAATTGAACTAAGGGGACATTGGTGATTTAGTGGCAGAATTCTTGCCTTCCATACAGGATACCCAGGTTTGATTCTTGCTGATGCATTGCATGCACAGCTACCACCTGTCTGTCAGTGGAGGCTTGGGTTTTGCTATGATGCTGAACACGTTTAGTGGCGCTTCCAGATTAAGATGGATTAGGAAGAAATGTCTGGTGCTCTACTTCCAAAAATAAGCCGATGAAAACCCTATGGATTACAACTGTCTGATCTCTAACTGATCATGGGGATGACACAGGACCAGGGCAGCATTTGCTCTGTTGTGCATGGGGTCACCATAAGTGGGGGGCTGGGGGGATTGACTCGATCTCAGCTAATAATAAGAATAATAGAGACAATCAAAGATGCATTATATCCCTAAATAATACCACTCAATAATTTGTAAAATGAAACCAGAGAACTTTCATGAACATAGTCATCTTGAATCATTTATCTCCAGGTAATTTATATTTGATATTGATATTGCTCTTAAGCTATTTTCTTCATTTTATGGCTCCTATACTTAACATGGAGCCCTGGTGGCTCAGTGGTTAAGAGCTCACCTGTTAACCAAAAGGTTGGCGGTTCGAATTCACCAGCCACTCTTTGGAAACTCTATGGGGCAGTTCTACTCTGTCCTGTAGGGTCACTGTGAGACAGAATTGACTCAGCGGCAATGGTTTTTTTTGGATACTTAATGCAACATTTCAGCTTCACCCTACTTCTTTCTGTGCCTGTGTAGAACCATTAAAAGCAGATTAGTAACTATTTATTTTGGTGATAGGTGCTTTACCGTATGTAATAGAAAAGAGATTCAGAGTTCATGATCCTAGGAAATCATTCTGTGTTGTGCTTTCCATCCCAACCCTGAGGGAAGAAAAGCAATCAACGTTGATGAGAAGGATTGTTCATTCACATAGCACCTCCACAAAGCCGATAGCCAGTTTTCTTTTTTAATCTTTTAAAGATTATTATTAGCAGTTTAAAAACAGTACTAAGTAACTATTTTTATTTCACGTTGTTTATTTCCTTTGTTCAATTACTTAAAGGATGGAGATTGTTATTGTTTGATAATTTATTTTAGCCTAGTCATTGGTTCAGGGTGCGCTATCATTTTGGTCTATGCTTTCTTGCTGTTTAATTGTGATACATTGTAAACCCATGGACCACCACACATATCAAAAATACAGTGCAGCCTGTATCATATTTGTGAATGAGTTCTTCGTTTATCTGATCCTCATGGCTCCTTTCCTGTTACATAACCACTATTCCAAACAGTGGGTTAACCATTCCCTTGTGTGTGTATAGTCATTATAAAAGTTGTTCCAATCATCTTTCCTTTTTCTCCACGTCAAGATTTTTGTCTTTAGTGGTTTTTTCAGTTTTACTACAGTGTCTTGGCATACACCTATTGCTGTCAAGTCAATTCCGACTCATGGTGACCCTATAGGACAGAGTAGAACTGCCCCATAGGGTTTCCAAGGAGCGGCTGGTGGATTCCAACTGCCACCCTTCTGGTTAGCAGCCAAGCTCTTAACCACTGCGCCACCAGGGCCTTGTCTTGGCATAGATTTCATTTTATTTAACCTGATTAGGATGCATTGAATCTGCATATCTATATATTTACAACTGGAAAATTTGCCACCGTTATGATTTTAAATATTACCTCTTCTGAGTTCTGTCTAGTCTTTATACCTGGAACTCCAATTAGATACATATTATGAATTTTCATTCTATCCTCCATGTCTCTTAATGTCTCTCATTTTTCTCCTTTTAAGATTTTGTTCTTGCTTTCAAAGTAATTTTTGCATATATTTTCCAGTTTGTAAATTCTTTCTTCAGATGGATCTCATCTGCCACTTAAATGTCCACTGAGTTTATTTTTATTTCAACAGATATGTTTTCCATTTCAAGAAATTCAATTTATTTTTTAAATCTGCCAATCTTGTTCTAGACTCATCTTGCAATTGCATTTTGTATTTCCTTAAATTTTTCTACATGACTATCTGTACTCTGAATCTGTTATCCTTGCTTTCAAATCCTTCTATCTTGTTTCCTGCTGCTTATCACTCACAGAGGCTTGGCTTCTAGTTTGTTTGGTAATCTTTGTCTATGATCTTAATCCTGCAGGTGATCTTGGGCAAGTGTTCCTACACATATAAACTGCAGTCAAGTTGATTCTGACTGATGGTGATCCCCTGTGTGTCAGAGTAGAACTGTGCTCCATGGCATTTTCTATGGCTAATTTTTCAGATGTAGATCACCAGGCCATTCTTCTGAGGTGCCTTTGGTGGATTTGGACTACCAGCCTTTCCATTAGTAGCTGAGTGCTTAACCATTTGTGCCACCCAGAGACTCCAGTTTCTTGTAATTCTGACAGTGGCCAACACTGACCTACAACCGCTTAAGCATTCTTCAAAGATTCTGACTCAGAGCAGGTGTCTCAGGTTCAGCTTCCTCCTTCCTAGGCTCAGGGCAGCTCTCCAGCATGTAGCTCTACTCGTCGCTGCTCTGTATTTTGATCCCTGCCTCTCAGCCTCATCTCCAGTCCCAGCGTCCTGGTGCTCCAGCTACAGGCCACTGAAGCTCTAAGCCCTGTCTGCCCCTCTCCTACTCCCCATGCTGGTCAAGTTTGCTTGTTTGTTATGGGAGAGGTGCCCCTGGAGATCTCTCTTACCATTGATGAAGAGAACAATGGTACAAAGAGACAATCTTATGTTGAGGAATTTTAGTGAGACATGACTATGACGGTGAAGTGTGGATAACTTTTCAACCTTCTTTTTAAACATACACACACACTATAGGTATGTATATATATGTATATATACATACATATACACATACATACATATATATATATATATACACAGCTGCTGCCGTGGAGTCAATTCCCACTCATGGTAACTCTATGTGTGTCAGAGTAGAACTGTGCTCCATAGGGTTTTCAATGGCTGATTTTTTGAAAGTACATCTCCAGGCCTTTCTTCCTGGACTTGAACCTCCAACCTTTTGGTTAATAGCCAAGTGTATTAACTGTTTGCATCACCCAGGGTCTCTCTCTCTCACTGTCTCTGTCTCTCTCTGTCTCTGTCTCTCTCTGTATATATATATATATATATATGTTTTTTTTTTCCTGGCATTTAGCTTTCATGTACTTTAACAATAAACTATGCTATGCAAGGGAGTTATTTTCCCTAGCTCAAAAGAGTACTATAGAGTTTAAAAGCATTCCTACAGTTTTCATAATATTCAAAGTTAATTTTCATTTTTATAATTTTACACTTCAGTTTCTGTTTGTTTCTATAAAATAATTCTTCATATAATTGTAGATAATGATCAAAGACTCCTGAGTTTACATATTATATCCATTCCTTCCATTTTAATAATGTTCTCTTAGCTGAACTTAGCTAAAGTTTTATTAAGGATTTTTTAGAGTTAGAAGTGAGAATGGTGAGACTTTGTCACACATACTTTGAATATGTTATCAGGAGGGACCACTCCTTAGAGAAGGACATCATGCTTGGTAAAGTAGAGGGTCAGCGAAAAAGAGGAAGACCCTCAAGGAGATAGATTGACACAGTGGCTGCAACAACGGGCTCAAACATAGCAATGATTGTGAGGATGGCGCAGGACCGGGCAGCATTTCATTCTGTTGTACATAGGGTTGATATGAGTTGGAACTGACTCAATGACACCTAACAACAACAACAGAGTTTCCCAAACATGGTTAACTACTTAGATGGCTCTTAGAAGGAGACAAGCAGTGGGAAAATCATGCCTTTGTAAAGAAATCATTGGAAACACCACACAAAATATAGTAAGAAATGCAATTACTCCAAAAATGGAATCTGTGAACTAGGTCACTGAAAAGTTATACAGAATATTTCTTTTGGTCTCTAACTTATCAGTAACACTATTTTAAAAGAGAAGAAAGTGAAACCATTGTCTACGAGTTAAAGAAGCTAAAAAAACATGGCATTATAAGAAAAGCTAATGACCTGCATATGCCTAGATTAAAAAATATATGTGATGATAAATTATATATATGTTTACTCCGTTGCAGCACCCAGATAAAAAATGCAAATGCATTCTGTGAAGCCATAAACAGTACTTAATTAAATAATGACTCAGTGCCTGGAGAACAAAGAGACCTATGCAATAAATGTGTTTTTTTCTTCCTGATGAAAATGCAAATTAAATCATTAATAGTTTATAAATGAGCCTAGCTAAAAGACAGCTAATGTGTATCCTGTACTAAATTAAAGCAATGTGTTCCATTAAATATATTGAGGTAAACTCCCAAATCACTTTATATTTATAAAATATAAGTTTTAAATGTTCATCTTATTTTTTTCTCCCATGAAACCTTTGTTTATGCTACTGTGATTGTACCATGAAAGAAAAATCAGTGGGAACATAAATTTCTTTCTTTATTCTATTAATTCTTTTCCTTACTTTCTCCCCTCTCACTTGCTACGTTTTTCTCTCTGTTTCTAGACACACACACACACACAAACACACATTTATGTAAGAAGAAAGAAGATAAAAGACACAATTAAATAATACCAGATCATAAGCTTTTCAGACCCAGAATTTGGTGACTATGTTCTTGTCACTAAAGGTTATTGGCCATATTCAGAATAAGAGGTCGGTATTATACATTCCTGTTTAGTATTTATAGAATGTGGTTACAGCTGGCCCCTCTACTCAAGAACATTATAATACATGAAGAAATGGAATGAACAAAAGCAAATGTGTTGTGCAATCAACTCTCAAGGATCAGTACATTTTAAAATTGTGTGGCTTCTCCATGATGGAGTTTTTTATAGCCAAACCATCTTTTCTCTGTTACTGAGAATACTTCACAGCATTTCCAGCTCCCCTGCCCAAGGAATACAAATGAATTTTAATTCTAGCAAAGAAAAATATAATTATGAAAGCAAATCCTCTGAATAAAATGTATTCCAAAACCAAATATAAACCACCCTCAACACTCTTTTGAATTATCAGTATCCTGTTTCCCTTCATTACAACTAATAGCTGAATTGTCTGTAAATAAATTATTTGAATAAGGTTATATGTAGCAAACAACATAAATTATAGAAATGAATAAAACCTGCCGTTGTTGAGTAGATTTTGACTCATAGCAACCCGATAGTACAGAGTCGAACTGCACCAAAGCTCCACAGAAATGAATAAATGGTGTCAAATATACTTTGAAATTCAGATTGGTTAGTACAGAGAGATTTGAGGGTAATAAACATAATCATAAATTAGGGAAAGCTTTTCAAGGGGAAATACATTTGTTTTTATTTTTAATCTTGGTTACTTTTATTTGAGTTTTTTATAAAAGGTTGTCATGCCATAAGAAGATGATATGCTGTTATGAAATGTCATAAAGATTGAACAAAGATCTTTCTGAGTGAGAAAGGGTAATGTTCATAGAGAAGGTAAGAGGATCCAAAACAAAATAGAACAGTAACAACTCATACTTGTATAGTAATCTGTAGCTTGTGACAAACTTTAGCATCCATGATTTCATCTGATACATCATCTTATTTTTTTTCATAAGGTAGATGATATTAATCCAAATTGAAATATGAGGACACTTAAAAAAATACTGTCATGACAAAGCTACCAAATAAGAAATTTATAGAAGTGGGACAAATAATATAGTCTTGAAGTATATGGTAAAGAGTTTGATGCTTTTCATGGCACAACCCAAAAATTCAGACGAAGAGTTTAAACTTAGTAAAGTATCAAGATACCATCTCCCAGGCAAGTACCCACGTTGTAGAAATTGATTGCGGTGAGGGAAGTAAGAGTAGCAGGCAGTTACTCAGCCACTCAGCATACCAAGACACCATGAATGACATTACACAAGGTAGAAGACTGTGTTCAAAGGTGGTTGTAACAATTCCTCCCGTGTTCCGCTCATCAAGAGGCGGAGCTGGCTTCCCCATCCCCTAAATATGGGCTAGCCTTGTGATTTCTCCACCATGTACTTTGTAAACTTTTTTTTTTTTTTTTTTAGCATAAACCATGTTGCTGGAACAAAATTTGTAAATATTATTTTATCATGTCTTCTTTCAAGACACTGGAAACAACACTGTATTCACCTCTGAACTCTCCATTTTCGCTATCTCAACTGATGCAAAACATTTACCCTAGATCCTTTCATAATAAATGTTTATTAATAAATAACCAGACTGCAGTTTTGACTAGTTTCTTACTCAATATTTATTCTTCCCTACCTCCTATTAACAGAGCTCTGATTTTATTGGAGATGCAAGACACCACCTTAAAAATATATATATTTCCCAGCATCTCTTGTAAATATGTGATATAGTTCTGTCCAGTGATATCTAAGGGGAAGTATAGGCTGTACCTAGATACCTAAAAGGTTGCTAGCTCAGCTAGAATAAATTTAACCTTTAGTTTTTCCCTTCTTTCTGTCTGGAATATGGCTGTGATATTGGAGCATCAACAGCCATCTTGTTACCATTGAGATGAACATGCTACGGATGGCTGAACAGGGGGGCAGGAGGAAACTGGGTGCCTGGTGGTATCATGGAACTATTAGGCCTTCCCTGAATTACCAAATATAAACTTTCCATTACTTGAAACAAAAGTAAATAAATCCCCTCTTGTTTAACTCTGTTACATACTTGGATTTTCTGTTATACATGACTGAAGTCAATACATTATCATCATATAATGTATCTTTTTTTCCACTTCCAGATAAATAAACTGAAGCACGTAGAGCCTAAATGATGCAAAAGATCACTAACCAAGTGGATCTCAAAGTGGAAGGAAGAATTCAGGTCTCCTGAGATTTTGTTTTCCCCCAAACGTTTTTTTCACAGTGACACAGCTGGAGTGCTTATGGAATAGTGAGAACCTTCAGGGCAGAAAGTTGTCTTTATTTTTAAAATATACTTAAAAATATATCTTGGTATATTTTGAATATGAGCAAAGATACCAGGCATTCTTTTCAGTCCTGGAAATGCAGAGGGATAAAAATAAATACATCTCCTATTTGCATCAACATATTCTAATGAGTGAATGAATGAACGTGTGAATGATCAGTGCATTGCTTTCTCCTTCTTTCTAAATGACTAACTTATCAGAGATGGTAAAGATTTATTTCATTTCTCACATTTAGAACAGAACTTAAATTTAGGAATTATCTAATATCAAGATGTCTACTTTCTGACCTCCATGTTTTTGTGGTTAGGTGCCGTCAAGTCGATTTTTGACTCACAGCCATTCCATGTGACAGAGTAGAACTGCTTCATAAGGTTTTCTGGGCTGTAATCTTTATGAGAGCAGACGGCCAGGTCTTTCTCCCACAGAGCTGCTGGATGGGTTCAAATCGCCAACCTTGAGGTTAGCAGCCAAGGGCTTAACCATTGTGCCACCAGGACTCCTTTGCCCCATTTTACCAGTGAGTAATTTGAGACCAACTGATATGAAGTGTTACTCTTAAGGACACACAACCCTCGAGGAAACTTTAACATTAAGTAACAAGTTGATATTACCATCAAAGATCATAGAGCAAAGCAAGCCCATCAGGATTAAGGTAACCAGTTGTAGAGACATCTACTAGGCTAGCTGGGGCTGGAAGCTGAAGGGAGGCAGGGTTTCTAGTCTTTACTGGCCACATGGTGGTGAAATGAATGGTGTTTACTCTAAACAGGCTGGCAGGAAACTAATCTCCAAAAAAATAATAGTTTCAGAATGTTTGTAAATGGAAGGGTCTAGACCAAATTGTGCAGAAACAAAATAGTTTCCTTTCCACCAGAGGAATAGATAACCTCCTGGGACCAAGGGACTCAGCAGAGTCTAAAACAGCAGGCAGATACACAAAAAACAGCAGCAGTTGCAAGCTACAACTCAGCAGTTGCAAGACAGCTCGCTCAGACAGCAACCAAGTACACACAGGATCAGCCCTAGGCAAAGTTGCTCCCTTAGAAGCTTCTCTGATAAATGACTGCTTTTTGTTAGTTTTGGTGGATGCTGAGTGCAAAGAAATGTACCAGAGCTGAGGTTTTAAAAAGTACTTAATCCCTAACGCAATAAGTTAACAATGTGGATCAAGTCTGACATTTCTTTTTCATGGGCCCAATAAGGTTTAAATCAAATATTTCTTAGCTGTTTGAAGAAAATCAATACTGTTTACAGTTATAGTAAAACTTAGTGGGGATCTTAAATCTTTGCCCTCCTGTTTATTAGTTCTTATTAGGAAATCCTTTAAGACAGGCTATGTTCCTAGAAGTTTGAGACCATGTAGGTGACCATGTATTTTGGATGGAATAATAGATTTTGTTTTGACTTTTATCTATTTATTTTTAACTAGTGGAACCAATTCCAGCGTAATGCACTTTATTGATTTGCTGTCATCCAGTTTTTAATACATGTGCCTTGTTGGTGCAATGGCGTAAGGATATCGGAAGCACTTTCAACTGTTTTCTTCTGAAGAGCATTGCATTAATTCAGATTTCTAGGCTTTTGTTTTACACTTTCCCCGGTTTATGAAGAAACCATAGCGGACAGGGCAGAATAACTATAGAAGACGTTGTAGAGAAGCGTGTTGTCGATATGAGAAGAAACTTTTGGAAGAGTTACTGTTTGCACGATGTTTAGACTGACGGTTCTGTTCACATAAAGAAAGGAGTCACTTTAGAGAGATAGATGACATTCCTCATTTTAACCAATGGCATTTATTTTTGTGCGTGTGTCCTTTACATGGTTATAAAAGGAATGCAAGAGAACAGTTTACTGTTGAGGGAATTTGTCCTTAGATATCATTTTTCTTTATTAAAAAAATGGATTTTACAGAATTCTGAGACATTGAAAGCTTCTCCATACCTAGATAACTTCTGTACGTTTTTATATGAATTTCCATAATGTCTAATAAAAAATTTTATTACATTCATTTTATATAATTATCATGGGAATGACTACCTTCATATGGAGTCTGATATTGGGTATAAAATTATAAGCTTTATAATTTTCAAAAGATAGACGACAATATATGGTGTTCAATATCAGATTACATTTTGAAATCCAAACTATCTTATGGAAACTGTGAAATTCACCCCTACAAGAAAGACATTTATGTTGTAGGCTTATATTTTTGCAGCTTTTAGAAATTATTTATCTTATTATGTATATATTAATCTTTTTCATTTAATACATTCTAACTGTAACACACATGTTTGCTGAGGTCACCCTGTTCCTGGAGGAAAAAAAGAAGACATATATGATATATATATGTATGTATGTATGTATATATATGCTTATATGTATATGAGATATGTATGTGAGATCTTATATGTGTGTGAGATACACACACACACACACATACACACACAATATTTTAAGTAGTCTACATAGTGGTTAAGAGTTCAGGCTGCTAACCAAAAGATCGGCAGTTCGAATCCACCAGCCGCTCCTTGGAAACCCTATGAGGCAGTTCTACTCTTCCTATAAGGTTACTATGAGTCGGAACCAACTCAATGGCCGTGGAGTGGGGATCGTTGATTGCATATTATTTTCTCACAGTGATGTCCCCAGGGTAAGGAGGTGGGAGTGCCACCCCAGTACTGGCAGTAACAGAATGCATTGTTGTTGTCTTTTAATAATTTAAAAACAATAATAAAACTGACTCAAAATTTATCATTTTTTTTTATTATCACCATATGCCAACAATTCCAAAAAAAGCCCATGATAAAATTATCCTCCCTGAAAATATCTTTGGTTGATCTAAGTAATAAACGATCGCTAAGGTTACTGTTGATTTTAAAATACATGTGTGTGTGTTTTTCAACTTAGCGCAATAAATTACTTACCCTCTAATAAACATTGTATAGCTATACAGTTGGCTGTGGCACGTGCAAACTCAGCTACATGCACTCATTCTAGGGGACATTGTAAAGGATTTGGAATTGCTTGTGCTTTCTTTGAGAGTAATTGATATCTCCATTTTTGTACTGTTTATGTTCCTGAGTTTGAGTAATAACCAAAAACCAAACCTGCTGCCATCGAGTCTATTCTGACTCATAATGACCCTATAGGACAGAGTAGAATTGCCCAAAGGGTTTCCAAGGCTGTAATCTTTATGGAGGAGCCCTGGTGGCATAGTGGTTAAGAGCTTAGGCTGCTAACCAAAAGATTGGCAGTTCAATTCCACCAGCTGCTCCTTGGAAACCCTATAGGGCAGTTCTACCCTGTCCTATGCGGTCGCTATGAGTCTGAATCGACTCAGTGGCAATGGATTTTAATCTTTATGGAAGCAGACTGTCACATCTTGCCCTGGCAGAGCAGTTAGTGGGTTTAAATTGCCGATTTTTCAGTTAGCAGCCAAATGCTTAATCCTTGTGCCACCAGGGCTCCTTGTTTGAAAAATAGGTTCAAAATAATCAGTGATCACACAGTAAGGGTAAAGTTGAAGAAACAAAACTTGAGTTACTTTGACTCTGTAATCTATGTGACCACTTGCGGTTTTTTTTTTTTTTTAATTTGAAAATAGTGAATTACAAGCTGTAATATTTTGTTTGGTAAGTGAAAAGATTAGTGCATACATGAAACATTATTTGCTGCAATTCATGAGTATTGTTGAAAATAATTTTACTGTGCAGAGAAAGGGATAGTAAAAAATGATCCGATCTGAGTTTCAAATATATGTCAGATAAGCAATTATCTTCTATTTCTTCGTTCTCTGTCCTTTGTCTAACCAGATACGGAACGTTGGCCCATTTATCATGCTATTTTCAAAAACAAAACAAGACAGTTTTCACACAACATGTTTGTGCTTGTGGCCTATTTTACTGAAGAGATGGTCAATGATGTGGTGGTGGAGGGTGGTATTTATATGGCTGAATCACTCTGCCCATTTTCTGCCTCATGACCTCCTGCGTTTCTGTCTGCCTCTCCATATTCATATGCCTTCATGAAAACTTTAAGCTTCTTGAAAACTCAATTCTATTTGTTTTAACATACAAAGAAGTTTAGTTCCCCTTCGCTTCCAGTTCTATCTGACCATGAAGAAGACTCATTCATACTCTGCTGTATAACTGGTAGATTGACTACCTCGGGTTCCGATTTAGCAGCACAGAAGAAAGGAAAGGAGCTTTGACATTTGCAAAAGAGAGATGTATTTCCAACTGATATGAGTTGTACCATTCCCAGAGATGGTGGAAGTGACTACTGCCAATTTGAGTCATAAATAACACGTCTACTCCATTATAGAAAAATTTAAAAAGAGATTTCATTTTCGTAAGTGTAGGTTTCAGGACACTCTGGCTTTGGGAATAAAGTTAACCTTGAAAAAATTATTTGTCTTTTTAATTTATAGCCTCATGACCTGTAAAAGGGAAGATCGTTTCAGAATTCCCTTTAAGTATAAATGTTGATCTTGAGGGACCTTGCACTGGATTTTCTACAGCTGCCATAGTCACGTGATAGATCATGTTTCATTTTCACAGTTGTATAGCCTATCAACACAGCCAATCCAGTAGTGATAACAATAACAAAAACTGTCATTGATTAACTATTTTTATGCTTTGTGCTAAATGTGTACGTGCATTTTCCCCATTGATTTGAGCCTTTCCCTTTTTTTTCTTCTCAGTAAGTGAAACTATCCTCCTTTGACTTGCTTAAGCCCCAAACATTTGACACTTTTATGTCCCTCACCCCTACATCAAATCCTTCAGTGTGTCCTGTGAGCGCCACGCTACTATCACCTCTCATCAGGATTAAAGCAGTAACTTTGTAATAGGTTTTTGTTTCTACTCTGCTCCCCCTCCCCTACAATCCATTTTCTATAGAGCAGACAGAGTGAACTTTTAAAAATGCCAATTAGATCATGGCACTGACCTGGTTTAACCTTTCGGTGGCTCAAGGCTTTCACTAAAATCCGTTCCTTACCTGCATTGACCTGCAGGACCCGACCACTGCCTGCCTCTCCGGCCATCTTGGTCGTTTCCCTGTTCCCCACTACAACCAGCACACAAGCCTTGTTCTGTCTCTTGTAGACTCCACGTGCATTCTCACCTCGGGGGCTTGGCACTTACTGGTTCTTCTTGTCTAATAAACTGTGCCCCAGTGGATCACACTGTTGACTCTTTCTTGTCAAATGTCACCTCCTCAATGCCACCTGGTCACGAGCACTCCTGGAGGATTACCACAAGGGCACATCTGTTGCTTTTACTACACCACATCTCTTTAGCGTCAAAATCGTCTCTCAGGTGACGTCAGGTTTTGTCTCTTGTATACAGTCCCATGTTGTGTTACTGTGCAGAGATGCTAGGCCAAAACAAACACATAATCCTTTAGAGTGGAGGATTTATCCCAGGGCCTTCTCTGAGAGAAACTATCCACTTTACAAGAGTGAAACTCTGTCACAGGAAATTTTATTAGACGAAAAGCTAGAAATATAGGATAACCGTTCTGAATGAACTCGTGTGTGTGTATGTATGTGTATATATATATATATATATATATGGTTCTGCTGGTGCAGTGGTTAAGCATTTGGTTGCTAACCAGTCGGCAGTTCGAATGCACCAACTACTCCATGGGAGAAAGATGTAGCAGTCTGCTTCTGTAAAGATTACAGCCTTGGAAACTCTACTCTGTCCTATAGGGTCACTATGAGTTAGAATCAACTCCATGGCAATGGGTTTGTTTTTTTTTTTTGGTTCATTTTGTTTTATGTATATATATAAATATGTGTGTATATATACGTAAAGGGGCCCTGGTGGCACAGTGGTTAAGAGTTTGCCTGCATATAAAAAGGTTGGCAGTTCGAATCCACCAACCGCTCTTTGGAAACCCTATAGGGCAGTTCTGCTGTGTCCTATAGACTCGCTATGAGTCGGAATTGACTCAAAGACAGTGTTTTTTTTTTCTTATATATGTACACACATTTATATAATGTCTATATTTGAGTATACATACATATACGTATATAAAAGCATAAAGTACTAAAATCATACGTTATTGTTTGCTTAATTTTTATTGAGTGAATACACCCATGAAACCAGCACTGATATTAAGAAAAAGCATTGCTGGCACCAGAGAAGCCTCTTGCCCATCTACCCCCAGGTGCTATTGGCCACCGAGGCTAAACCCTATCCTGACTTCTAAGATATTAGATTCATTTTTCCTGGTTTTGTCTTTATAAACAGAATCATACTGTATGTACTCATTTGTGTTTGGCTTTTTATTTATTTTTTTGCTTGAAAGTAAGTTTTTCAAGATTTGTCCATGTTGTTTTGTATAGTTTCAGAGGATTATTTGGATTAGTATTTCATTAAATGAATATATCAAATATAATCATCAATTTGGATAGGTTTCAGGTGTTTGGTTATTAAGACAAGCGCTGCTATGCACATTATCTACTTTCTGTCTTTATAGAATTGACTATTTTGGGTATTTTATATAAATGAAATCATACAATATGCAGTCTTTTGTGAGTGGCTTCATTCACTTAACATAATGTCTTCAATTCTATTCATCTATTCATCAGTTGATGGCCATTTCTGTTGGTTCCACTTTTTGACTGTTATTAATAATGTTGCTATGAACATTTCTGTACAAGTTTTTCATGTGGACATGTTTTAATTTCTATTGGGTATATACCTAGGAGTAGAAGTGCTGGGTCATTCTACTGGTTAACTCTATGTTTAACCTCTTGAGGAACTTTCAGATTGTTTTCCACAAATGTACTATTGTACATTCCCACCTGTAGGGTATGAGTGTTGCAATTTCTCCACATCCTTGCCAAGGCTTTTTACTATCTGTCTTTTTTATTATAGTTATTCTAGGAGTGAGAAGTGATATCTCATTGTGATTTTCGTTTGTATCTCCCTGAGGCTAATGATGTTAATGATGTTTACCATCTTTTTGTTTGCTTATTGGTCATTTGTATGTCTTCTTTGGAGACATGTCTATTAAAATCTTTTGCCCATTTTTTTACTTGAGTTATTTGTCTTTGTATTGTTTACTTGCAGAAGCTCTTTAAATATTTGGAAGGAAATTCCCTATCAGATACATGATTTGCAAATATTTTCTCCGATTCTATGGTTTGTCTTTTCACTTTCTTGATGGTGTCCTTTGAAACACAAAAGTTTTAAATTTTGATGTAGTCCAATTTATCGATTTTAATTTTCTTTTATCACTTGTGCTTTTTATGTTGTATTTTAGAATCCATTATCTAACAACAGGTCATGAAGATTTACTTCCAAGTTTTCTCCTAACAATTTTATAGGTTTAGCTCTTACAGGTAGGTATAGCATACATTTTGAGTTAAATTTCATATATTGTGATAGATTCATTCTTTGTGTGTAGATTTCCTGTTGTCCCAGCACCATTTGCTGAAAAGACTATTCTTCACCTATTGAATTGCCTTGGCAGTCTTGTAGAAATCCATTGATCGTAAATCTGAACTCTCAATTCTATCCCACTGATCTGTGTATCTATCCTTAGCACACTGTTTTGATCACTGTAGCTTTGTAGTAAGCTCTGAAATTGGAAAGTGGGTCCACCAACTATGTCCTTCTCTTTCCAGATTGTTTTGGCTATTTTGGGTCCCTAGATTTCCATATGAGTAGGATTGGCTTGTCAATTTCTGAAAAAAAAAAAAAAAAAGAATTTCTTCTCATCTATAAACATGGAATGACTTTCCATTTATTTTGGCTGTCTTTAGTGTCTTTCAACAAGATTTTGTAGGTTTCAGAGTATAAGTTTTGTATTTCTTTTATTAACTTTATTTCTAAGTATCTTATTCTTTTTGATATTATTGAAAATGGAGTTGCTTCCCTAATTTAATTTTTGGGTTGCTCATTGCTAGTGTATAAAAAATGCAATTGATTTTTGTAAATTGATCTTTTATCCTGCAACTTTGTTGAACTCATTTATTAGTTTTAATAGTTTTTACTGAATTCCTCAGGATTTAATATATTCAAGGTTATGTCATCTGCAAAAAAATAGTTTAATTCTTCCTTTCCAACCTGGGTACTCTTTTTTTTTTTTTTTTTAAATTTCTTCCCTAATTGTTCTGTCTGCAAACTCCAGTACAATGCTGAATAGAAGAGGTGAGAGTGGACATTCTAGTCTTGTTTCTGATCTTAAGGAGAAAGCATTCATTCTTTCACCATGAAGTGTTATGTTTCTGTGGGCTTTCTTTTTCTTTTGTTTGCTTTTTTTTTTTACATATACGTATATATATATATATATATATATATATATATATATAAAACTTAGGACTTCTGCTATGATTTTGCTTCCATGAAGGAAGCCACACTGAGGCTGAAAACTGAAAACACTGAAAGATCTAAAGAGAAATAGAGCTGGAGATCTGCTCAGTCAGTGCCTGAATCCAGTTCTACCTTTGGTCTATTAATGTTTATTTTAAGCAGTCTAGTCAAACCACCATAACTGACACATTGGCTAAGAAAGAATTAATACTGCATTGATTTGGATAATGTAATATGGATAAGTGTAAAGAGCACAACAGATTTATGCAACATTATTTTATTGAATCAAGTCACATATTGAATCCAATTTTTAAAATTTTATCTCTTGTGTGTTTCCTTAACCCACACCTGTTTACGTGGGGTGGAAAAAAGCAAATACTAAATGCAAATCAAAATTCATTTATTTGCTTATTTAATATTAATTTATTCATTTATTTAATAAATATTTATCAAGCACTTACTATATGCTGGGTCCTCATCTGGGTGCTTTAGGTGTATCAGTTAACAAACAAAGAGCCCTGCTTTTGTGGATCTTATTGTATTTAATGAATGGGAGAGGCATGTGCAGAGGAGACAGACAAGATATAATAAATATAATGATTAAAATTACATACATTGCTAGAAGGTAATACATTCTATTATTATTATTTTTTAATGTAGAGGATGAGGGATTGTGTGGGAGTATGAGCAGGTTGAATCATCTCATAGAGTAGGCCTTATCCAGAAGGTGAGCTCTGAGCAAAGATCGGAAGGAAATGGGAGAGCTAGCCATGAGGATACCTGGGATAAACTCATTCCAGACGCTAGAACCAAGAGTAAGGCTGTAGGTGGAGTATATTCTTTCAGTTAAAGGAACAGCAAGGAGGTCAATCCAGCTGGAACAGAGTGACCGAGAAGGAGAGTAGGAGCAGAGGTGAGAGGCAAATGGTGTAGGGATGGTATATGGTATTATAGAATCTTATGAGGACTTTTGCTTATGCTCTGATGAAAATGGAAGCCATTTCAAGGTTGTACTTTTGGGCAGAATAATGACATGATCTGACTTTTTCCAAGGACACTTTGACTACTGTGTTGATAATGGACTGTAGTGGGGGAAAGGATAGAAGGAGGAAAGAGTGGTTGGAGGTTCCCACAGTAATCCAGACAAGAAATGAAAATGTCTTGGTTCTGGATGGCAGCAGTGGAGTTGGTGAGAAATGATTTGATTCTGGATATATTTTGAAGGGAGAGACAATAGGGTTGATGATTCTGGGCATGGGATATGTCAGAAAGACTGAAGTCAAGGATGATAAAAAGGGTTTTGGCTTAAGCAGTCAAAGCATATTTTGGTTAATATTGGTGCTGAATCCGGGAATCCGGGAACATCTCTTGAAAATTGTACTCTCCTCTTACTGGATAGTACTACACTGATATGTCACCTTCTTGTCTCTAGCCCTGTAGACATAGACAGTTTTTTCCTAGGTCCTCTAAAATGTTTTTCCTGAGCTGCTAATGACCTACTACTATACTAGACTTACTTCTTCATGCTCCTTCTTCCCATACACGGTGGAGATAACTGTAAGTCTGGATTTCTGAAGCTTTATCTTCATACGATCTTTTTAACTTTCATTGCTCACGTTGATCACAAGGTTCAATGACTTTTTGTTATTTTTCTCTACTCTAACACTTGGCTCTGGAGATTATCTTGATGATGAGAAATGATTTTTCCTTGAAAACCATCCTCATCCGCATTAAAACAGTCTCTTTCAATGGCCAGGATCAGCCTTCTTGTTTCTTCTTATTTCAAAGACTATTACTTCTTGCTGTGTTATGTCTCAAGATAGACCAAAGTTGACAGACAGATACTGGACTCAATAATGCTGACATTTTCTCTCTCAAACTTCTTATTCCACTTACTTTCTCTGGTTCTTACTGATTCATTAACTTGATTTTCTCCCTTTTCTGCGCTTTCCCATCATCTAAGTCAGTAAGAATCTTATCATTAAAAATTCACAGGGTAAAACCAGAAATATATAACAGATATGGCAGGCAAAAATAGTTGGAGAGTTATTTCCTCATAATATGTTACTGCCTACTAGTGCCATCATTACTTTACGAATTTGTCGGTTTTTTTTTTCTTTGTCGAAATTCTGGATTAGAAAATATTAGCTTTATGGTCTCTTATATTCCTCTGCTTCAATGTTTTAAAGACTAAAATGACATATGTGGGTTATTTTTTCCATCTTTTGCAACTTCCAAAATGGATAAAAAGAAAAAGGATAAATTCTTGGAATAGATACAAATGCAAAAGCAATCCATAATAGAAAAGAAGGCAGCAGAAAAGGCTAAGAAAGAACACACGTGTACAAAGCAAAGCATGAGTGAGCTGTGTTGTAGAAACCAGAAGAAAAAAGAATTTCAGGAAGGAAGAAGTGCAAAAATATGCAGAAATGTCAATCAAGCTGAAACTTGGAAAGAGATGATTACATTATTACTTTTGACAATTAAAAGATCTTATTTAATGTTACGTACATATGATGCAATCACATACGTAGTACAATGTTTAATGATATCTTAAAAAAGATCATGAATGAAAGCATCTACCCTCAGGGCTACCTGCCCTCAGGCCAATTTAATGAACATAAAAACTTGCCCATATTTCTAGGGCAAATTAAATATTAGTATTCTTTTATATGTAAAAAAAAATAGACCAACCCATTGTTGTGGAGTTGATTCACCTCATGGCAACGCCATGAGTTACAGAGTAGTGCTGCTCCATAGAGTTTTCTTGGCTATAAATTTTATGAGAGCAAATTGCCAGGCCTTTTTTCTGTGGTGCTGCTGAGTGGTTTGGTTTCAAACTGCTAACCTTTAGGTTAATAGTCCAGAGGAAACTGTTTGCACCAGCCAGGGACCTTCCTTTGATATCTTCCGTTGTTGTTGTTGTTAATTGCGATCAAGTCAGTTCTGACTCATGGTGACCCCAAATGTGCGAAGTAGAACTGCTCTATAGAGTTTTTTTTTTTGGCTGTAATCTTTACAGAAGCAGATCTCCAGGCCTGTCCTCCAAATCTCCTGTGGGTGGGTTTGAACACCAACATTTCAGCTATAGTTAAGCACTTAAGAAATTGCTAAAAAATTCTTACAAACTAGATATATATATCTTCCATATTTCCAAACTATAAAATTAAAAAAAATTAGTCTAGCAATGTCTCTTTAGTCTAGCTCATTTACAATATAGATAATAAAAATATAATTAAAATAAAATACATTAGAAGGAACAAATTCCCCATGTTTCCCCTACTAGCTATGACTCTGTGTTCCAGGGAAATTTACAACAATGAGCAAAACCAAATGGGAATAACACAATCATAAGTAATATCAGTAAAGTTATTTACTCCCCACAAGACAGTGCCCAATGATATCAGTAGGAATTCCATAAATAGAAGAGGCTTAACAGTGTTAGAGTCTGGCCCATGAGGAATAATATGCTTCCTGCTTAAATCTAATTGTTTTGAGATACATAAAGTATTTGAATAGAATGTTATACATAGTATATACCTAGATTTTAGCAAACTTTTATCTACTTTTTGAGAGACACGGCAATAAAAATAAAGTAATTGTGGCCACAAAGTTTCATTTTTTATAAGCAGGTCACAACTTGACTGAATATATGCAACCTAATGAACTTATGAAAAGTCAGTGGCAACCTTAAAGGTGCCCATTTTGCAAAATACCTAGTAAGATACAAATTAATAAGAAGTGAGATTAACAACATTATTGATGATTTTTTTAAGTGATGGTGTAGATTAGCTATTGCTTTAAGTGAATTAATGACAAAACACTCCCCACTGATAAAGTAGCAATTTTTAGTGAGAAGATATGATGCTTGATGATTAAGATCACAGGCTTTGGAGTCAGTTTTGGCTTAAAGACCCAGCTACATCATAACTAGCAGTTTGACCTCAAATATTTTATGTGAATTCTCTAAGACTCAGTTTCCTCATCTGTAAAATGGAGATTACAATGCTATGGAGAACCTTGTGGAGTTCTCATGAAGACTAAACAAGTTAAAGTCTTTAAAGCACAGTGCTGGTGCGTGGGAAGAGTCAGTAAGTTAGCTGTTGTTGTTACAACTCTTATTCAATAACCTGATAAACTTTTTAACTATTGTAACTCAGTTTACTCTCCTTTCACTTTTTCTTGCATTGTTGTTGTTGAGTCGATTCTGACTCATGGCGACCCCATGTGTGTAGAGCAGAACTGCTCCACAGGGTTTTCAAAGCTGTTACCTCTAGGAAGCAGATGGTCAGGCCTGTCTTCCAAAGTGCCTTTGCATGGTTTGAAACACCAGCTTTTAGACTGGTAGTTGAATGCTTAGTTGTGTTACCCAGGGACTTCTTTTTTTCTTGCTATAGCAGTGCTGAAAAATGAAAAGTGTTGAAAAGCAAAGATGTCACCTTGAGGACTAAGGTGTACCTGACCCAAGCCATGGTATTTTCAATTGCCTCGTATTGTGTGTGAAAGCTGGACAATGAATAAGGAAGACTGAAGAAGAATTGACGCTTTTGAATTTTGGTATTGGTGAAGAATATTGAATATACCATGGACTACCAAAAGAAAGAACAAATCTGTCTTGGAAGAAGTACAACCAGAATGCTCCTTAGAAGTAAGGATGGCGAGACTACATCTCACATACTTTGGACCTGTTATCAGGAGGGATCAGTCCCTGGAGAAGGACATCATGCTTGGTAAAATAGAGGGTCAGTGAAAAAGAGGAAGACCCTCAACGAGATGGATTGACATAGTGGCTGCAACCATGGGCTCAAGCATAGTAACAATTGCGAGAATGGCACAGGACTGGGCAGTGTTTCGTTCTGTTGTGCATGGGGTCACCATGTGTCAGAACGTACTCAATGGCACCGAACAACAACAACATAGCAGTGCAATACGATTCTCTGATCAACGCAGGCTTCAGAGATGAAATGCATGCTATGGTTTATCATTCGACTGGAGAGGTATGTGGTATGGTGGGAAAATGCCAAGTCTTAGAGTCAGTCAGAGGTCCAGAGCTCTCCATAGCGTTGGCTAAACAGTGACTGGAGCAGTTCTAGCAAGTGGGGAAGTGGTTGCCCCCACTTGCTAGCAGGGAGGACTTGGAAGATTCACTTAACTTTTAAAGCATCTGTTTATTCCTCCATAGAATGAGATTATAATAATGCCTAGCTTATTGAGATTATTAGAGCATAACATATGCAAAGTATCTGATAAATCCAACACCCGACGGTCAGTTTGTCTTACTGTGGTGGCTTGCGTGTTGCTATGAATCTATGCAATTGGTATTTCAAATACCAACAGGCTCATTCATGCCAGACAAGCTTCAGCAGAACTTCCAGACTAAGACAGACTAGGAAGAAAGGCCTGGTGATCTACTTCTGAAAATTAGCCAATGAAAACCTTATGGATCACAACAGAATATTGTCACATTTAGTGCCGGAAGATGGGCTCCCGAGATTGGAAGGCGCTACACTATAGTCACAACAATGGACTCAAACATACCAACAATCATGAAGATGGCATAGGACCAGGCAACATTTTGTTCTTTTATACATAAGGTCGCCATGATTTGGAGCTGACTGAATGGCAATTAACAACAAAAGCACGCTTCTTTCCCTGCAGACGTCTTTCCTTATACGCTTGGACTGGAAAACAAGCATGTAAAATAAATGTGAATAGAACATAATAGTTGCTCTGCTAGAAGGGTACATGTAGTCCACATGAGCACACATGAGAAGGTGAAGATTTCTACGGCTGTGTTGTTCACAGTGATTCTGTAGCCTCGTTTTTCTTCCTTGCCTAGGTAAATCCTACACGTTTGTTCATAACAAACTCAAGATTCAACTCTTCAAGCGAACTTTTATTGGCAAGTTGTCTCACTTTGTTATATAGATTTTCACTGCCAATAATGGATGTAATGGTGGTTAATGTTATGTGTCAACTTGGCTAGGCTATAATCTTCAGTGGTTTGGCAACACTGGGCTGGTTACTCTTCCATAATGTAATATAATGTAATCCCCTTCCATGATGTGATTTGATGTGATCAGCCAATTGGTTGAAAGGGGCATTTCTTTGGGGGTGTGGCCTGCCTCCAGAATATAAATGGATGTCTAACAAAGCTCTCTCTTTCTCTCTCTCTCCCTGCTCTCCCGACCCTGTACTCTTCTTGTCACCTGACCTCTGATTTCTGGGATGTAAGCCTGCAGAAGTCTCCAGCCTGCTGCCTGACATGCGGAGTTTGGATTTGGCAGCCCCCACAATCCCGTGAACCAGTAGAGGTCGCCAGCTTGCCACCTGAGCTACAGATTTGGGATTTGCCAACCTCTACAATTGTGCGAGCAAGCCATTTGCTTGAAGTAAATCTCACTCTCTCTCTATGGTTTTGCTCCTTTAGAGAGCCCAGACTAAGACAATGGAACTCTTTCCAGTTAAAATATCATTACCTTTACATTTCATTCAAAATATGTGCCTGTAATAGGCAATGTATAAGGTACAGAGTTTCCCAGAATTGACTGGAGAGATGATCTGTATAAGGTAACCATTCTTCTGAGTTTCCTAGTTGTCTGTCCGCACAACTTTCTGGAAAGTATATAAATGGCAGTAAGAGGTTTCAAGATAAAAGAAAATAGGCAGGTTCCTTTAGGGCAGGGTTCATTACTTTCCGAAGATAAATAATATTGATTTCTACAACCTTTCTAAAATGTTCTTTCTCTTTCCATATCTCCAGATGAAAGCAGCAAGGAAAGTTGGGAAAATAATAAAAGTTAACTTTCACCTTAGCTGCAAAAATTTCATTGATTTCTCCATTACTAAACTGTTTTACCTATATCAACATGGCACCATATCTTCTTACCCATAATCAGTGCAACAAAGTAGGAGCTCAATAAATATGGAAAATGAATTCTTAATAAATGAATTAACAGAAAATCACCTGGCATTTTCTACTGGAAATCTCAAAATTATACTCTTCGATAAAGAGCATTTATTGCATGGGTCTGCTGTGGGCAGGCAGCCTGGGTGGTGCCAACGATTCATGCTCAGCTACTAACTGAAAGGTTGGTGGTTCAAATCCATCCAGAGGCACCTCAAAACAAAAGCCGAGCAATCTACTTCCTAAAGATCATGGCCATTGAAAACCCTGTGGAGCACAGCTCTACTTGGAAACACATGGATTTGCCATGAGTCATGATCAACTAGATGGTGACTGGCATGCTGTGGGCATGACACGCTATAAGGTTTTACTTCTGAGCTTTTAGGGCCAAAATGGATAAAATTTAGAGTTTGGTAAAATAAGACAAGGTTGGAAAGTAACAAGCCACATTCCATAGTTTTGTGAAATTGCTACCATATCCCAGCAGAAGCAGCACCATATACAGAAGTTCTACTTTGCACCTTTTTCCATGGGTAACTGAATTTTTAGAAATTATATATTTAAAGCTGATCTGTACTTTTATATTTTAAGAACATTTCACTGATAAATTCTGCCAACAGCCATGTCTAAATCACCATTCGTGTATGAAGTTATTCTAAAATTAATACTACACTCAACAACTGTTTCTATGTTCTCAGGCAATATTGCAACCATTTGAAGAGAGGATATTTAAGAAAATTATAGATATTCTGTTTCTGATGCACACACTAATCAATTACCCTTACCAAGACACTTAAACATAACCTCAAATAAGTAAAATTTCTTGACGTTTTCATTATAGGTGTGGGTTACATTAATAGCGTTGAAATAACAAATTGCAGTAAGATGATTGCTCTACCACCGTTAGACTCCATAAACTCTGAGACAGAGCAACCTGAGGCTTAACCCCATGTGCTTTTCCACTGCAATGGGATTCTTAATGATTGTCCAAGACTTTTAACAGAGCATTGATAGTATAATACTTAGTTTGAGCTCTGCAGGATTCTGGAGTCAGTGGAGAATTCAGGGTTGAAACAGCACAGTAGGATTAGGAATAAAGCAATGATAAGGGTGATAGACTCAACTCTAATTCTAACATTTGAATTCAAATGTGATCCTATACTATTCTCTCTAGCAGTTTACTGCTTACAGTTTAATTAACCCAGATAATTAGTAATTAAATGAAACCAGAGAAAAGGAACTCTGCTATGTCTATAGAATGTGGACAGGTTAGCAGTGATCCAATTCTATAAAGTCTCCTTTTCCCACACTCCGCATCTGCCTTTTTAATACATTTGTAAACACAGGAAATACCAGTATCACTAACAGCATCCTCAGATGTTCTTAGGAAATTGGAAAAATATAAGGAGGTGTTATGGATTGAATTGTGTACCCCAAAACGATATGTTGAAGTCAACCTGTGTACCTGTGAATGTGACCCTATTTGGAAATAGAGTTTTCTTCTATTATGTTAATGAGGGCATACCAGAGTAGGTTGGATCCTAAAGCTAATCTCTTCTGAGTGGTGTCTATAAACCAAAACCAAACCCATTGTCATCAAGTCAATTCTGACTCATAGTGACCCTAAAGGATAGAGAAGAACTGCTCCATAGGGTTTCCAAAGAGCAGCTAGTGGATTCAAACTGCCAACCTTTTGGTTAGCAGCCAGATGCTTAAAGGGGAGTACAAACACAGAGAGAAACACACACAATGGAAGACACCATGTGAGGAGCTCTCTATAAGCCAAGGAATGCCAAGAAACGCCCAGGGCTACTGACAAGGAAGTACCCTCCCTGGAATCCGTGTCCTGATTTAGACTTTTAGCCTCCAAGCCTGTGAGACAAAAATATTCTGTTTTTTAAAGCCACTCACTTATGGTATTTTGTTACAGCAGCACTAGAAAACTAAGACAGGAGGTAAGTAAAGAAAGTGTTCTTTCAAACAGCATTAGATTTTTATCTCTTCTTTTTTATTTTTTCAGAAGGCCTGGTGGCACATTGGTTAAGCACTCGGCTGCTAACCAGAAGGTCAGCAGTTCAAACCCACCAGCTACTCCACGGGAGAAAGAGGTGGAAGTCTGCTTCTGTAAAGATTACAGTCTTGGAAATTCTGTGGGGCGATTCTACTCTGTCCTATATGGTTGCTATGAGTCGGAATCCACTCAACAGCAGTGAGTTTGATTTTTTGTGTTGTTTTTCTAGGTTTAGAGGATGGAACACTATGTCACTTTCTTTGAAAGGAAAGAAAGAAGAAGGAAAAGGAGAGGAGGAGACAGGAAAGAAGTTTTATTATTTTACCTTTCACTGATCCTCCTGAAATAAGAAAAGCCATGGTTTAAATCCCAGCCCCGCCAGTTAGACAAATTACTTTAACTTTCTAGGTTTATTTTCTTACCTGTAAAATGGAGATAATAATACCTCTTTCACTGGGGTTTTATGAGAATTATATCAGATAATGACTGTAGAGTGTTTAGTGGAGTGTGAAGTACAAAGTCAACCTTCAATATCTGGTGGTTATTATTACTGTTGTTTTTGATGCTATCATAGCATATACTGTTTATGCCTTACTATTTAGCAGTTATTATCTTTGAATTAGTTCACATTTATTTATTCATTGATTTAGCATATAATGTGCCAGGCACATTCTCAGCACTTTACTCACCACAGCTCTGTGAAGTAGCTGCTATTGTTATTCTCATTTTACAGATGAGTACACTAAGACACAGAGAAATTCAATAACTTGTTCCAGGCCACACATTATGAGTGTGATAGAATCTGGATTCAAATCCAATTATATGGACACCAGAGTTGATACTCTTCGCCATAATATTATGATTATCTCACATCATAATCATCTCTTATCTCCTGTTAACTTTCAAGTTCATTGAAAACAAACTCCTTGTTTCAAATCTGCTTTCATATCTCATTTTGCACCTAATATAGTCCTGAGGACAGGGCTGGTATTCTCAGCACTTATTAATGGATTGATCTCGATTGACCTATTTCTTTTGGTTAGACTATAGCACCGGGTTTCAGTTGTAAGGAACAAATGAATTTGCAAAATTTACATTTTCAAAGATACAAAAATCAATGCTTTGCTAGATATTTAGTCATTGTATGTTAATATATTCTGTATATTATCCTATTTGATTGTGGTTGCCATGTTTTTGTAGTCAATACCAGACATTATGTTTTTGTATTGACGACTTTGCAACTTTAGGGAAATTGTTAACTTTTCCTTAACGTGGCTGAATAGACCTGGGGCAAGAAACCTCTAATTGATTGGAGTAACCACTGAGAGACCAATTCATTAGCAGTCAGCTCTTTACTAACAAAGAAAAAGTAAATTAGTAATGCCCACGGTTGTGATTGCTATGGTGTGTGACTTTTGTACCATTCTGTCTAAAAGAAAAGTGTAGTAACAGACACACGTTGTTATTTAAGGTACATCTATGCAGTCAGCTGACCAGCTTTTTTCCCCTATGACCGTAACTAAGTTTTAATTGATTATTGCTGAATACCCAGGATAATTCTGTTGAAAATTGGCTCCTGAAAGGGCATTGGGTCAACATAGGGAAGATTCAAAACAATAGTGTTGTGATCTAAAAAGAAAAAAAAAAAAGAAGTACTTTGCTATTCAATGACTGGCTAAAGGAACTAGCTGTATGGAATCCCAGTGCAGTCATTTGAGAAGTGTCTTTGCACATATCTCACTCTTCTCCTCTACTACACTAGATTTTCAACTGTTTCCCAGTATGGACGATAACAACAGTCATTAGCCTGTCTGCACTTTTTCTTAGTCCCTCCCCCTTTTGGCATCATCCCCTGTATTATAACACCCCACTTCACATGTACATTTAGGTATTTATCTGTTCTTCCTTTTCAGTGTCACTTGGTAGGACTGGGGTACTGATGTTAGTTTCTGTCTTAGGCTGGGTACTCTCGAGAAGCAAAACCAGTAAAGCTTATAAATCTTTATATATATTTATAAATCTATATATATTTATATCAAGAAAATGGCTCACCTTGTTGTAGAGGCTGGAATGTCCCAAGTTCATGGATTAGGATGGAGGCTTCCCCTGATTCACGTAGCTGCAGGGGCTGGTGAACCCAAGATTGGCAGGTCGGAAAGCAGGGCTCTTGCTCACAGGCTGTGAAGATAGACGAATCCCAAGATCGGCAGATAAGCTGATAGCTCAAGTCCCAAGAACTCGAGGTCAGATGAACAGGAGGCAGCTGCAGGATCTAGAGTAAGCAAAAAGCCAGAACATCTGCTTATATTTGGATGCAGGCCACACCCCCAAGTAAACTCCCTTTCAACTGATGGGCTACTCACAGCAGATCCCACCATGGGAGTGATCACATATAAACACCAAGAATCATGGCCCAGCCAAGTTGACACTCAGTCTTAACCATCACAGTCCACCCCTTGTCAACTTGGCACATGTACATAATCCATGAATAAAGATAATTATAAAGTCATACTTGTGCCTTACATGATACAACTAACACGAGTTCAACCAAAAACACACTAGTCTCATTTATGTCTTATATTTTATAAGTGAAGAAAACAAAAACATTTGATGCACACATACAAAGCAGAAATATTCATAACAATTATAGTCCTCATTTCTGCAACTGGTCACATGGCTGTAGACTGGTATTTAGAACTCCCTTCTTCCACCACCCATTCTGTATTCCCTTTGCCCTCAGCAAGCACCTCAGCTGGTCGTGGTTCTTTGCCTGACAGGGTGACCCAAGCCTTCATTCCTGTAGAGTCTGGGTCATTAGTAGTCATACTGGAATTGGGTTGGTGTAGTTTTCCATTGACTTTAATCAAAGGGCATGGTAGTACTAAGAGACGCCCTGAAGGATCTCCTGCATTCCAGACATAATCTTCTTTACCTCTATTATGTAATATCAATCTGATTTCCTCTTGGTAATCAGGATCAATCACACCAGCCAATATGGTAACTCCCTTTTTCCCCTGTTAATCCAGAGGCATAAGGAGCTGAAAGTGGACAGGTGGCATTCTTAGCTTCCAGTTCAATGGAATTAGTGATGTGTCTCCAGGTGGGAGCATTCCTCCCTTTGGAACTAAGACCTCTAGACCTGCAGAGCATAAGGTGGCGGGGACAGGACAGGAAGCAAAAATCTCATGAGTGGGTCACTCTGGATAATACTGAGTGGTGCTGCTCCCATTTCCACCCCTTGATTCCTGAACTCATGAATCCTGGCTATAGGAGAAACAGCACCATATATTAGATGCTGGTTTAGAGCATATACAGCCTACTGGAGAATGTTGCCCCAACCCTGCAAGGTATTGCCATCTAGCTGGTGCTGTAATTGTGTCTTTAGAAGGCCATCCCATCATTCTATCAAGCCAGCTGCTTCAGGATGATGGGGAACATGGTAAGACCAGTGAATTCCATGAGCATGGGCCCACTGCTGCACTTCATTTGCTGTAAAGTGAGTCCCTTGATCTGAGGTAATGCTGTGTGGGATACCATGACAGTGGATAAGGCATTCTGTAAGACCACAGATGGGTAGTTTTGGCAGAAGCATTGCTTGCAGGGAAGGCAAATCCATATTCAGAGTAAGTGTCTATTCCAGTAAGGACAGAATACTGCCCTTTCCATGATGGAAGTTGTCCAATGCAATTAACTTGCCACTCTGGCTGTACTTCTTCCAAGACAGACTTGTTCGTTCTTCTGGAAGTCTGTGGCATATCCAATATTCCTTGCCAATGCCATAATACAAAGGCATCAATTTTTCTTCGGCCTTCCTTATTCACTGCCCAGCATTAGCATGCATATGAGGCAATTGAAAATATCATAGCTTGGGTTAAGCGCACCTTAGTCTTCAAAGTGGCATCTTTGCTTTTCAACACTTTAAAAAGGTCTTTTGTGGCAGATTTGCCCAATGCAATGCATCTTTTAATTTCTTGACTGCTACTTCCATGGGCAATGATTGTGAATCCAAGTAAAATGAAATCCTTGACAGTTTCAATATTTTCTCCATTTATCATAATGTTGCTTACTGATCTAGTTGTGAGGATTTTTGTTTTCTTTACATTGACATGCAATCCATACTTAAGGCTGTAGTCTTTGATCTTCATCAGTATGTGCTTTAAGTCCTCTTCTCTTTCAGCAAGCAGAGTTGCATAATCTGCGTAATGCAGGTTGTTAATGAGTCTTCTACCAATCCTGATGACGGGTTCTTCTTCATTTAGTCCAGCTCTCTGATTATTTGCTTAGCATACAGATTGAATAAGTGTGGTGAAAGGATACAACCCTGACACACACCTTTCCTGACTTTAAACCACGCAGTATCACCTTGTTCTGTTCGAACGACTGCCTCTTGGTCTATATACAGGTTCTGCATGAGCACAATTAAGCGTTCTTGAATTCCCATTCTTCTCAATGTTATCCATAATTTATTATGATCCACACAGTCAAATGCCTTTGCATAGTCAATAAAACACAGGTAAACATCTTTCTGGTGTTCTCTTCTTTCAGCCAAGATCCATCTGACATTGGCAATGATATCCCTTGTTCCACGTCCTCTTCTGAATTCAGCTTGAATTTCTGGCGTTTCCCTGTTGATGTACTGTTGCAAACCACCTTTGAATGATCTTCAGCAAAATTTAACTTGTGTGTGATATTAATGATATTGTTTGATAATTTCTGCATTCTGTTGGATCGCCTTTCTTTGGAATGGACATAAATACGGATCTCTTCCAGTCAGTTGGCCAGGTAGCTGTCTTCCAAATTTCTTGGCATAGACAAGTAAGCACTTCCAGTGCTGCGTCCTTTTGTTGAAACCTCTCAATTGGTATTCTGTTAATTCCTGGAGCCTTGTTTTTCACCAATGCTTTCAGTGCAGCTTGGACATCTTCCTTCAGTACTATCAATTCTTGATAATATGCTACCTCCTGAAATGGTTGAATGTTGACCAATTATTTGTGGTCCAGTGACTCTGTGTATTCCTTCCATCATTTTTTGTTGCTTCTTGCATCCTTTAGTATTTCCCTGTAGAATCCTTCATTATTGCAACTCAAGACTTGAATTTTTCCTTCAGTTCTTTCGGCTTGAGAAATACAGAACGTGTTCTTCCCTTTTGGTTTTCCACCTCCAGGTCTTTGCAAACGTCATTCTAATACTTTACTTTGTCTTCTCAAGCTGCATTTTGAAATCTTCTGGTCAACTCTTTTACTTCACTGTTTCTTCCTTTTGCCTTAGCTACTCTTTGTTCAAGAGCAAGTTTCAGAGTCTCTTCTGACATCCGTTTTGGTCTTTTCTTTCTTTCCTGTCTTTTTAATGACGTTTTACTTTCTTCATGTTTGATGTCCTTGATGTCATCCCACAACTTGTCTGGTCTTCCATCATTAGTGTTCAATGTGTCAAATCTATTCTTGTGATGGTCTCTAAATTCAGCTGGTGTATATTCAAGGTCATATTTTGGTTCTTATGGACTCTTTTTAATTTTTTTCAGCTTCACCTTGAACTTGCATATGAGCAATTGATGGTTGTTCCACAGTCAGCCTCTGGCCTTGTTCTGACTAATAATACTGAGTTTCTCCATTGTCTCTTTCCACAGATGTAGTCGATTTGATTTATGTGTTTTCCATCAGGTGAGGTCCACATGTACAGTTGCCGATCATGTTGTTGAAAAAAAAAAACATTTGCAATGAAAAAGTCTTTGGTCTTACAAAATTCTATGACGTGATCTCTGGTGTCATCACCAAGGCCATATTTTCCAACTGAGAATCCTTCTTGGTTTCCAACTTTTGTGTTCCAATCACCAGTAATTATCAATGCATACTGATTGTATGTTAGACCAATTTCAGACTGCAGAAGCTGGTAAAAATCTTTGATTTCCTCATGTTTGGCATTAGTGGTTGGTGCATAAATTTCCTTGTAGGTGTGTGGCTATTATCCTATCACTGACAGCGTTGTACTGCAGGACAGATCTTGAAATACTCTTTTTGACTGAATGCGAGGCCATTCCTCTTCAATTTGTCATTCCTGTCATAGTAGACCAAATGATTGTCTGATTCAATATGACCTAAACCAGTCCATTTCAGTTCACTAATGGCTAGGATATCGATCTTTATGGGTTCCATTTCATTTTTGACAACTTCCAATTTTCCTAGATTCATACTTTGTAAATTCCATGTTCTGATTATCAATGGATGTTGTAGATGTTTCTTCTCATTTTGAGTCATGGCACATTAGCAAATGAAGATCCTGAAAGCTTGACCTCATCCACGTCATTAAGGTTGACTCTGAGGAGGCAGTTCTTCCCCAGTTGTCTTTTGAGTGCCTTCCTGAGGGGTTCATCTACTGTCACTACACCAGACAATGTTTTGCTGCTGTTAGTAAGGTTTTCACAGGCCAATTTTTTCAGAAGCAGACCGTCAGGTCCTTCTTTCTAGTCTTAATCTGGAAGCTCTGCTGAAATCTGTCCACCTTGGGTGACCCTCGTGATATTTGAAATACCCGTGGCATAGCTTCCAGTATCACAGCAACATGCAAGACACCGCAGTATGACAAACTGACAAACATGTGGGGTTGATACCTCTGCTGATTTAAAATACCACATTTACTGTAAATTTAATTATGATATAAACATAGTCTACTCCTAGATTTGTATTCTAATGTCTTAATCTAATTTTATATTTTAGTATTATTTTTTAATAACTGGCTTTATGACATAATTACTATCTAGTATAGTTTTTCACAATTTTCCTAGTATCACAAGTTTATTTCTCCAGATTAATTTTTATAATCATTTTATGCAATAAAAATAAGTACTTTGAATATGAATATGTTTAAGTAAAAAACTAATATAGAAAGGTTTTGTATCTTTACAATGCTGAGAATTCCTACCTACACACAAGGTATATTAGACAGTCAAAAGATTAATCTAAATACAGAACTGCACTTTCTAATAAATAAGATAAAAACCAACATCCAGTTTAAAAAGCAGGCAAATTACATGAACAAGAATTCTACAGTAAGTAAAAACAAATGAAATTAAATTTATAAATTAACGATCAACCTCATTCATGAAAAAGAAACATGCTATATAACAACAATAATGCCCCATTTCTAAACTACCAAAACGACACAAGATAAAATCCTGTGTTAGTAAAGCAATAATGGAATGGATAGTGTCATCCATTGTTGGTGGGATATATCTAGTTTTGCAAAGTAATTTGAAAGCATAGATACAAAACTTAATTGCAAATCAATACACCAGCAAGTGCGCTTCTTTCCCATACTCAACAACTATAGAAGCGCAGGTTTCAAAGATCTAAATATATGAAAGTTCATTTCAGTATTAAAAACAACCTTAATATCAAAAAATAGGAAACAGATGCAATACATGATACCTGTACAATGGTATATTACACAGGGACTAAAAAGAAGGTGATAAATTGACATGAAGTAGCAAATAAAATTGATTGTAATAAGCAATCACTAAACATAAATAAAGATCAAGTCACGGGATGGCTTGTTAAGAGTGACTCTGTTGTATAAAATAAGTTATTTCTGACTACGTGTTCTAGCCTACAAAATTAGCTAACTCTGGGGAAAGGAGGAAAAGAGCCCTGGTTGTTCAGTGGTTAAAGCCATTGGCTGCTAACCGAAAGGTCGGTGGTTCACAACCACCAGTCACTCTGAGGGAGAAAGATGTGGCAGTCTGATTCCACAGAGGCTTACATACAGCCTTGGAAACCCTACGGGGTCGCTATGAGTTGGAATCGACTTGACAGCAGTGGGGTTTTTTGGGGGGGGTGGAGAGGGGAGGGAGGAGGTGGTCAGGAAGACTGACTTTTGGATTTTTCCTCTGTATGTGTCCTCTGTATCTTCTTATGTGTGTTGTTAGTTTTTCATGTACTGAAGCATGTATTACTTTTATAATAGGCCATTTAAAACCATTATAAAATAATCAATTATGAAATTCCATGCAATATGGCGAAACTACAGGCCGTTATTGACTTGGTCAAACTTCTATTTCTAGTCTTATCCAAAATATAAACACTGTAATCAAATGGCTTTTAAAATTCAAAATAGAAATAATACCATCGAATATACTGGTATTTTTATAACTGTATCTCTTGATATCTCTTATGCTAAAAAGGCACTAAAGTTAAAGATAAAAATATTTTCTGTCGTAAGTATAGATTAATCGGTAGTACTTAAGTAATAATAACAGCATTTATAACATCTGACTTTTTTAAAGTTGTCAAAGGTTCATAATATGCATTATTATCTCATTTGAGCCTCACAACTACCCTGTAAATTATGGATGAACATAATACAATTGTAATGGGAGTTACACAAAAATCCTCAATATTCAGAAATGTAAACAGACACAAACAAAAGGTTGCATTTAAAAATATATTGCAAATATAAACTGAAACACAGATTTAGAATATGTATCTATCTAAAACTATACCTCAGTAAGCAGTTAGAAGACTAAAACACACCACATTAAAATATTCTATGTACAACAGCATATTATTTATCTGTATTTATTAACAAATATAAATTAAGTCTAGTTTGCTCCACATGCAGTGAATCTGTGTAAACTAGGGTAAAAGAAAATCCTTTCTTCCTTTCGCAGCAGTAGGTAAAGCTGCTACAAGCCACTCTTGTGAACGGAACATCATACAAGCAAGACTTATAAGATGTTGAGGCAAATTTACATTTGTGTTCCACAGTTCCTGCCAACATTTTTAGTGCAACTAAATTTTCTCCGTTTTTTGGATGGAATCTCAAGCAGAGCCTGTAACTTTTTCCATCATTGTCTGATTTCATGATGTTTGTCCCTCCAAGTGATCCATTCCGGTAACTGTAATGTTCAGGCTGAAGTAATAGTCAAACATCCAAATTTCATCCAAATTCAAACCTTCTTCCCTCCCTCTTCTTGAACATGGTCAGGACAAACACTTGGATGGGAAAGGGGTAGGGGACTGTCTGTACCTCTCCTCATTGTCATATACATCCTCCCTCCCACTCCTCCAAGGTTGGAGCAGGCAGACGGAGAAAAAACAAAGGATCAAGGGCGTCTTACGTCTGTGCTCCTGATAAGAAGGTGGTAAGCTGTCCACAGATTCCTCTTGCTTCCCAGTATTATCTCTCTTCTAGCCTTTTTTGTCCTTCCAACATTCTTCATGAGATGCCTAAGGACTATTGGGTGAGAAGCATATAATTTCTTTAATGTGGTAACTCAAAACATGGCATGGAGAAGTGTGAGAGTGAATGTGATGGGATGTGGCAGGTTGCGGGCAGGAAAGGCAGAGATAAAACCAGTTGTTTTCTAGTGGACCCCGACTCATGGATTCTCCATTCATGTCAGAATGAATTTATACTCCATAGGGTTTTCAATGCTGGTTTTTTGGAAGTAGATCACCAGGCCTTTCTTCTGAGGTGCCTTTTGGTGAACTCAAACCTCCAACCTTTCAGTTAGCTGCTGAATGCTTAAACATTTGCATAGCCAGGGACTCTGAGTTGGGGACGGGGGTCCCTAATGTATAATAGGGGATCTTTAAATGCATAAACCAAATAAGACTGACGGGAGAATCGTTTTCACACACCGCTACACCTAAGCCATCATCTTTGCTTACACTCTGAAAGCTTTCTTAAAAAAAATGTAGTACTGTATCTAATTTCATCTTAGTCATACTACTTCTCAAGTACTCATCAATGTTATTTTAATCTTGCTTGTAATTACATATATATGTATAAATATGTATTTATATGTTTGCTTTATGCATATGTATTTATTAAAGATACATGATATCTTTAAATGAACTCTTAAAATGTTCCTTTAGTGTTACCTTTTACATTTAATGGTATATAAGAAATTATTTTAAAATATTTTGTGGGTCAGGAAAGACCCAAGAATAAACTATTTTAATATTCTTCCTATACACACATACATTTAGCCTATCAGGGGTGTTATTGGAAAATGACAAATAGAAAAAGAATCAGTTTATCAAGTGAAACATTTTTAAGCCTAAATAAGTTGACACTATCATTTCATATTAAAATGATTGTGAAATTGCTGTTTCAAATAACTGAAATTCAAGTTTCATAAGTGTTGACAAAACTAACTAATACAGTATAGGGTGCATAAGATAATGCTTACTTCCTCCATACCTAGCAACCACCTCAACTCTATGCAATGTAATCTTTCAGTAAGTTCACTATCCACTTGCCACAATCTAAGTTTATGTTTTTAAAATTGATGCAGATCTCTTCCTATTGCTTATAGGGCAAAGTAGAGCCCTGGTGGCGTAGTGATTAAAGAGCTCAGCTGCTAACCAAAAGGTCGGCAGTTCAAATCCACCAGCAGCTCCTTGGACACCCTCTGGGGCAGTTCTACGCTGTCCTATAGGGTCGCTATAAGTCAGAATCAACTCGTTGGCAATGGGTTTTTAATTAAAACATGGGAGTCAGAGAACAAATATAAACATCTGAATTTAGGATGTCTACATTCTAATAAGTAATATTCACCAGCTGATATTTATCCAGCAGCCGGTGGGAAATAATTATTTTATCACTTTTTATTTATCACCATCGGCAAATAGTGCGACAATACAAATGTCCTATATAGTTGGTTTTTCAGAAGACCAAAATTTTAAAACTTAGCATTGACGATGTGGTAATGGATAAGGAATTATTTAGCCTTAGTCACATTTTGGGGCATTGGTGGCACAGTGGCAGAATCCTTGCCTTTTGTATGGGAGACCCAGGTTCGATTCCCGGCCAATGCATTTCATGCACAGCCACTTCCCATCTGTCAGTGGAGACTTGTGTGTTGCTATGATGCTGAACAAGTTTCAGCTGATCTTCCAGACTAAGACAGTCTAGGAAGAAAGGCCTGATGATCTACTTCTGATAAATCAGCCAATGAAAATTCCATGGATCACAATGGTCTGATCTGCAACCAATCATGAGGACGGCTCAGGACCAGGTAGCATTTTGTTCTGTTGTGCATTTGGTTCTGGGGTCACCATGTGCCAGGGGCTTACTCAATGGCAGTTAGCAACCACAACAATCACATTTTGGAAAACCCATAATGTGTTTATCTATCCTTGCATTCATAGAGGAGATTATTTGACACATTCATGTATTCTACAAAATATGTACAGTATGTCTACTGTATTCAAGCTCTATATTAGGTAATTGCATATAAATATGGGGAAAACATTGCCTCTGCCTTCTAGGAACTTATAGAATGGAGATAGGGATGCTAACCAAAAATTATACTGCAGTGTATTATTGCTATAATAGTTACATACTGTGTGCAGGAAGAACTTAAGGCAGGATGCTGATAGTTATCTGGGAGAATTCAAGATGTATTTAAGGAGCAGGAGATCCTTGAGCTAAGACTAAGAGGATGAATAGGCACTTGGGTGACAATTGGCAGCAGGCATGACAGATGAAAGAAATATCAGATGTGAAGTCTCAAAGGCATGAGGGAGTCTGACAGGGTCTGACAACATTAAGTAAATTCAACGAGGCAAAATGGAACTAGAAGCAGGTGAGGTACAACATTTATGTAAGGGTCATACTAAGGAGAATCGGTATATTACACAAAAAACCTCCAATTTTATTTTTTAATGAACAATAATAATAATAAACTGATAGATTTTCATTTTGCAATTGCCCAAACAGTTATCTGTGTTGGGGAGATCATTCTAGAGGTGACATTGAGGATGAATTAGGGTAAGCATAAAAGCGTAGTCCCTGGGTGGTGCCAAAGGTTAATGCATTTGGCTATTAACTGAAAATCTGGAGGTTCAAGCATACCCACAGTTGCCTTAGAAGAAAGACCTGGCAATCTACTTTCTAAAGATCAGCCACTGAAAACCTTGTAGAGCACAGTTCTATTCTGACACATATAGGGTCACCATGAGTCAAAATCAACTTGATAACAACTGGTTTTTAAGGCTTATGGAAGAAAAATAATTAAGGAGAGTAATACAATATCCAAGTGAGAAGGATGAGGGCCTAAAATTAGGATAGTGACCATGAGAACGTAGGCAAGGGACCAAGGAAAGATGTTTAAGACAGCGCCAATGTGCTGAATGACCAACGTGGAAGCTAACCAAGAGAAGAAATCTAGAATGAAGTTCCTCTGCTTCTGGACTGGGCTAATGAGAGGATGCTGGTAACAAGATAAGGTCTATGAGACAGGAAAGAAGTGTATTTTGTTTTGATTTGATTTGTTTTGTTTTTAGTAGGGGTTTGAGGGGAACAATGTTCTCTTAAGGTTACATTGAATTTGAAGTTCCTGTGAACATCTTTGTCAATTTTTCCTATTGTGGAATAAAACATATTTATAAACCTGTATTTTTTCTGTATTACACAATTAGGAAATATTTTACATAAGCACTATAAACGGTAAATTAAAGTTGATATCTTATTTTTAATATTGAAATCACTGATATCGGGGTAATTAAGTCCAAAAGCTGAGTTAGAATTACATAGTTTAAAAAATATATAAAAGTGTGGCTCTGTATGCATTGAGAAAGGCTGTTTGTTAATGCCAGGTCATCATGTTCAATATTATCCTCTAAAGCTTTGCATCTTAAATGTTTTTGAACATGGCCCACCTACTGCATTCAATCATGGTTTCCAGTGGGAGGAGGGGTAGGAATAGAAAATTTAGGGATAACAAGAGTGTCACCACCATCACCAAATTACTGCAGGGCCAGTAGGAAGCTGACACAGCCCCTAGAGGGTAGTAAGATGGATAGCACTGAATTTAGGAAAGCTTATCTTGAGCAGGGTATTGGATATGGTTGGAAGGAAAATGTTGATAAATCATGTAAGGGTCAGGGTGGCGGTTAATGAAAATCCCACAGGCCATTCTTGAATAACAACATATGGTTGCTGTATAATCTTCCAGAAAGGTGGGCCCGATGAAATTCAAGGCCTTTTTGGAAAAGGGCATGCAATGTCTGAGTCAGACTTAATTTGTTAGTGATAATGTAGAGGAGGGCTGGCTTGGTCTCTATGATCCTCCTTTTCTGCCTTGGTCTCTGTCTGTCCTCCAAAATTGTCCCATTTTTATTTATTTTAAGGGGTGCCACATTATTGTCCTGCCTGAGGCAACCTACTCATTACTATTCTAGGGGTATGCATATATTTAGTCCAGTTAGTCCAAAAGATGTATCTCAAGTGTTCTGGTTATCTGAAAATGGAAGAAAAAAAAAAAAAAAAAGCCTCAGTGGGCTGAAATTTTTCTTTATCTTCCTGGTTTTTTTTTTACTTCTATCCATTTACTGTTATCTACGGTGTGCTTGCATGTGATAGAAACACCTCTTTTAGGGTCAGCATGTTTTATATTGGCATATTTACGTCTGATATCTAAACTTAAACAGGTTTATGATTATGAAAAAGAGGCAATATGCTGGGGATATTAGTACATACATCATTGTCAGAAAACCAATCCTGTGTTTCAAAGCAGCAAACAGCTTTCAAAGTACTGATAGAGGTCCGGCCAAGAGAGCGTGCAGCATTTCTTTCTTTTGTTCTTAGTGGATGTCTCCTGAAGATGTGATATTTTTCTGTATCAAGAAATTCAACTGATTAAACATTCCTATAAATAGATTCACTTAGCAGATCTTTGATTAAAGAAAAGGTGTCAAAACTGAGGTCCTCTTCTTAATAGCTGTCATTTAACTTACGTTTTATGCAACATTTTTTTTCTGTTTTAGAGTTAGAAATGTAAATTGTTCTTTTAGAACTAGAGCACTTAACGCAAACAACAACTAAAGCATTTTTCCAAAATAGCAGAGACGAAGGCAATCATCCTAATTCATGTTAAGAATTTAGAGGAGTAAAAGATTTATTGCTAAGATTGGTCGAATTCTAACGTATCAGTTATGTTGAGACATTTGAATAGTGTGTGTGTGTGTGTGTGTGTGTGTGTGTGTTCTTTTTTAACATCATTTTTAAAAGTCTTCTTTAAAAACTTTACATTTATCCTATCATTTTGTCACTTGACTTTAGAAGTAAGTTTTCTGGGTGATGTAGTGAAAAATGATACAGATGACAACACTGAACAGGAATCCTTAGGTCACAATTGCTTCATTTTAAGATATTTTCACATTTTCTTCCTATGTAAGACAAGCTCAAAAGAACAGACACCAGTGGACATAACAGGAAAGTATTTTAAAATGTCTAGTTAAGTAAAATTAAATTAAAAAAAATCACTGATATTGGAAAAAAAATTGATACCTGGTTCTGCTATTGACTGGTTGTGCCTTGACTTTGAGCAAATTTTAAATCCTTGGATATCAATTTTTCCCAAATATAAAAGAATGGGAATAAACAAAATTATTTCTAAGAACCCTTCCTATTCTACTGCTTTATAAAACCAAACCAAACCCGTTGCTGTTGAGTGGATTCCTACTCATAGAGACCCTAATTCTAGACAAAAATAAAATCAAGTAATGAATTATTGTTTTATTTATTTCCAAATACTCTATACTCTGATACAACTCCTTGTTTTTGTTTTTTTTTGTGTGTGTGTAAGAAACTAAATAAAATAAAGTTAACATTATAAAACAATAATTCTCTTTTCTTCAAGGAAACAGTCATTGTTATATATGATTAAGATAAAAGACTTAGACAATAAAAACTTTACCTGCTTAGATACCATGGTTGTATCTGTGTAAAACTATGTGTAGTGCAGGTGAAAATTTTCAAACATGGAAGCACTCATCTCAGGACAGAAATGGCAGGATCAACATGCATTCCCAGGAAGCAAAAGGTCAGGAAGTAAACAATTTGTTCCTGGGAAGAATGTGTATAACAGAACAGACCGGCACCACTCATTAGGGGGTAAAACTCACTGGCCCCTCAGCCAAATGGCTGACCTTTACATTTCAAAAGACTCCAAAGCTAAAGCTGAATCAATCATTAACCCCCTGCCTTTTTTATTTTTGTTCTCTGTGCATAAAAACCTCTAACTTGATAGGGACAGCAGAGGACTTTGTATTTTTACTTAGTGCTGCCCAGCTCAAGCTGTATCATTCCTCAATAAAACTCCTTTTCATTCACTTCTAACAGACTATGAGATTTTCTTCTTTGACAGAAGGAAAGAAACCCACATCAAAGAAAGCACTGGAAGAAGTAGAAAGGGAGAATATTAATTGGAAATATTTCCTGTGCAGAGGAAATAGTACAACAGAGTGATTAGCAGATGTTAGAAATAAACTGGATTTTAATTAATGTGCCATAGTATGACCTTAGTCAGATAAATTACTCATCTCTTTAAACCTCAGTTTCCTATTATATACAATGAGGATAAAAATAGAAACCACTTCTGAAGTTCCTTTGAGAATTAGATAAAATAATGCATTAAAGTTGCTTAGCACAGTGCTTAGTAAGTGCTCGATAGCTGGAATGGATCTCAGTCATGATTAAAGTTTTTACACCTGGTATACATTTCAGGGATGATTGAGAAATCAGTACTCAGTTTACTAGTTTAACAGTTGTTGCTATTGCTGCCATCAAGTCGATTCCACTCATGGCAAGCCTATGTGTACAGAGTAGAACTGCCCTATAAAGTTTCCAAGATTGTGACCTTTTGGAAGCAGGTCTCCAAGCCTGTCTTCAAGGCACCTCTGGGTAGTAGAAGAGTGCTTAACAATTTATACCGCCCGGTAAATACTCAAGAACGAGCAACCATAGTTTTCTACCATTTCTTTGCTCTTGGTGACCAGGCATACATGTAGCAGCATCTCCAGCAAGGCCAAACTCACGACAACTAAGAGAGAATAGGAGGAAGCAAGCCTCTTCTAGCTGTTCCCTGTGGAGAATTGTGAGGGAACTGAGAAGATTGTACCTCTATCTGAAATCATGATCCAATATATAAAAATTAGCATCAAATTAAGATATAGTCTTGGGGCAAAGATAAAATCAAGGGCCTTAAGGATGTAGCTTAGGGGTATTTACCAAATCAAGGAGTGACTTTCCTGTGCTTTGTTAAGATGTTTGAAAAAATTAAGGTGATTCCTAGTAGATCCTCTCTGTGATATAAATAAACTTTAGAAAGTACAGCTGTACAGAATCCTGATGGGTGAATAGTACTCAAAGCATCCAAAGATTTGTAGCTTTTATAAATCTTGTTGAAGGTAGCAGAATACATAATAAAACCCACAGAGTTTGTCACTTTTATACATATAATTGGCTGGGATTAAATACAAACAAACCTTAGGGAGTTTAGGAGACTTGGTTAGAGCACCACCAGCCAGGGCTAAAAGCAAATGAGGCTGTTCACTATTTAAAATGACTTCTGGGTCTCCAATTTTGCGGTGGAAGGAGGCTAAGAAAGCCGCTCAGTTGCCAAACAGGGCATATTTTCTAATGACCTCTTAGATAAGACATGATTATCATGCCTTAGACAAAGATGACAAAAGAAGAATGATCTCCCATAGGGCTGAGATAAAAGCCATGGACAGCTATAGACTGGAAAGCTTCACCCAGGAAGCAGAACTGGGGCCTAATCAAGGAATACGCCTTAAGAACAGAATAAAGGGACATAACAACATTTGCATAGCAGGAATTCTGAATTGCTGTTGGCTAGTTAGTTCTATGTACTTCCTTTGTCTTCTTCTTTTCAAATGGGAGTGTTTATTGTAGTTATTCTGTCTCTATTCCACAAATTGTGTAATATATATGTGGAGCCAAATAATTAACTTACTTATTTGTTTAAATTCATGGGTTTCCAGATCAAGAGGGTGTATATCCAGGCCTGATATAAATCACAAGATCCCAGACTTTGAGCCTGATACTATGATAAGACTTTTGGGGATCTTTGGATGGGAAGGTTTTCTGTTTTTTGTTTTTTTTTCCATGTGGGAGAGTGTGTATTAGTATTACCAAAAGGGCAGACTAAAACAGAGTCAATTTTGGTCCCAGTTCTTCACCTCTCTCTATGTCCTTTGCTGTATTGCTTTGTGGTTTCTTCACCAAAATCCAGACTGTAATTCTTGACATCTGAGTTGGGACTTGGCCATGTGACTTGTTTTGATCAATGAGATGTCAACATGTGACTTGCAAGGTTGGATGAGTTCTCTGGTGCCTCTGTTCTTGCCATAAGAATATGTCCTAGCTAAGTCCAAGGATGATGTAAGATATGTGGAACAGAGCCATCTAGCTGACCATTAGACCTTTCAGCCTTAGACAAGCCACCCAGCAAATCTCAGTCTAAATCAGCCCATCTGCCGATGTGTGAGCAAACCCATCTAACATAGATATACTCCAGCTAACGTGTGAGACACAAGAGAAGTAAATGTTTACTGTTGAATGCCACTGAGATTTTGTAGTTATTTGTTCTGGGGTAACAACTGACCAATAAACCTCATAAAACTTGTAGTAAGTTATTATTCATTTAGTATTATAAGCCATAAATCTTGAGACCTTTTGTAACTCGTTCTTTATCTCATTAAAACAATCCAACAAGTCAGCAATTCTGTCAATTCTAACTGAAAATTCTGTCAATCTCTTCCTTACTGTCTCAATTATCATAATAGATTCTACTCATCTATTATCTGAATTAATATTGAAATGGATTTGTAATTATAAATCTGCCTCAATTCTTACTTCTTTCAATCTATATTCCATGTTTAATTTAGAGTTATCTTCATTAAAAACAAAATTGATAGGGAAATGGCATACTTAAAATATCTCCCTTGAATCCTCATTCTTGACAGCATAAGCTAAAAGCTTAGGGTACCATATAAAGTTCTTCTCAATCTTACCCCAACCTGCTGTTCCAGCCTTATTTTCTACCAAACGCATTAAATTGTTAGAGAAGGATAGAGATAGCCCCTCTTCAGTCCCCAGGTTTTCATGAGCAAGAATTTTCCCTAAACTCTCCAAGCCTTTCCCTTATTTATCACTCCTATCCTGGGAAGTAAGTTTAAATGAAGGATGAGTTTGAGAGACAAACTAGGCGTGATTACCCCAGACGTGTCTTTTCCCATTCTCTTTGGGATCCATCTGATATCAGACTGCATACATTCTGGGTTTCTCTTGTCTCTGGGTAATTTTGGGATGAAGGTTCCTTCCCCTGTGTGGAAGGCCTATGGTTTTCCAGAGCTATTTGTAACTGTCTAGGTAAGTCGTTATAATGGGATTCAGTCTTCTTGCCCACAAATATAGACTATATTTTTCCTTATCAGCTTTGTCAGTAGTACAGGTAATATTTTGCTCTGCCTTATTCTTTTGTCTATTTATATTTGTCAGTTCTATGTTAAGTTATAATTTATATACAATAAAATGCAAAAAGATTAAGTGTACAGCTTGATAAATTTTTACATATTTATTTATCCAGGTGGTCTCTTTGCTAGAACATATTTACATTATCTGGTATATGACAGGTGACCATTGATTTTGTGCATGTGATTTTTGTCTATCTTTAGGATCAGAATCAGTCCACATGCACATGGGATGGACAATGCTATACATTTATGATTTTTCCTTAGGGCTGTGTTAATTCTGCTGCCCTATGTCATAACATGGACCAGAGGGATCTGGACCTTCAGAACATTCCATACAGCATTGTCACACTATCTCAGTTGTATTGTACAAATTTGAAGAAAACTGGAAAGTCTTTGGGGGGTCTTGGTAGCACACATGCACCCCAGATAGTGGATCTTATGAAGATTCAGAGGCCTGCTGCATCAATGAAATAGTTAAGGGTCCAATGATCTGGAACATGCTTAAATATCTTTTCCAAAGAAAAAGACAAACTACTGCATTTCTCATCTCTCACTTTAACAAAGCACAACATTTGACTGGCTTTTTCAGGTTCGGAAGGCAGCATATTCTGTACTTGAGAATATTGCTCCAAACAATTTATCCAGTGATAGAAAGCTGACAGCTTTAGTAGGGCTCTGAAGTAGGTCCAGTGTATGATACAAGTAACTCTGTTGCCTGGGTCATAGACCTAGCCAACCCTTTTGTACTAGGGGTATCTGTGGTGGGAAAATATGCCAGGGCAAGCCCTAGTAGAAAAATTACATATATAGTAGGGAATACTGTCACGGATTGAATTATGTCCTCCCAAAATATCTGTCAACTTGGCTAGGTCATGATTCCCAGTATTGTATGATTGTCTACCATTTTGTCATCTGATGTGATTTCCCTATGTGCTGTAAATCCTATCACTATGATGTAACGAGATGGATTAGTGGCAGTTATATTGATGAGATCTACAAGAGTAGATAGTGTCTTAAGCCAATCTCTTTTGAGATATAAAAGAGAGAAGTGAGCAGAGAGACATGGGGACCTCATACCATCAAGAATAAAGAGCAAGAGTGTGGGTCCTTTGGATGTGGGGTCCTTGCGCTGACAAGCTCCTCAACCAGGAGAAGATGGATGACAAGGACCTTCCTCCAGAGCTGAGAAGGGAAAGACTTCCCCTGGAGCTGATGCCCTGAATTTGGACTGGTAGCCTACTAGACTGTGAGAGAATAAATTTCTCTTTGCTGAAGCCATCCACTCTGGCATTTCTGTTATAGCAGCACTAGATGACCAAGACAAATACATATATAAGAAGAAAATTACACACATATATACATATATATATAGGAGCCCTGGTGGCACAGTGGTTAAGCACTTGGCTGCTAACCAGAAGGTCAGCAGTTCATATCCACCAGCTACTCCTTGGAAACTCTATGGGGTAGTTCTTCTCTGTCTTATAGAGTCTCTATGAGTCAGAATCGACCCCACGGCAATGTACATACATACATATGTGTGTGTGTGTGTGTGTGTATAAACACACACATACATATGAACCATTTGGTTTCCAGGCAAATGCCTCTTGACATGTGCAGCATCATTCAAAAAGCTTCTCCTGTGGTTCTACTAAACCTTGATATGGATGCAGGGTGAGATCATGTGACATGTGTCTGTGCAATTAAAGATGCCTACCATGAACGTGTTCTACCTGACCAATCAAATCAGTTTAAACAGGTTCTGCAGCAATCCACTGTAAGATGGTAGTGGTACATCTAGGATAGGCATGTAGGGTCAAAGGCACAAGTAAGGTGCATTAATAAGTGGGCCAGACTCCCATGTCATTCACCAAAGTTACACTGATGTTTCCCCTCATCTCATACCTAGGGCTAAATGGAATCAGTTTTCTTATAAGCAGCTGACAGAAAAAGAAAAACCCAAGCCTGGTTCATGAATGGTCCGTTTGGTATGTTGGTGCTAGCTAAACAAGGATTGTTGATACACAACCACCACACTCAGAGGTGGTTTTGAATGATAATAACTGAAGGAAAATCTTCCTAAAGGGAAGAGTACCAAGCTGTGCACTTGATCATCAACATAATATAGAAAGACAAGTGGTCCAAGTTAATAATATAGATAAACTCATGGGTAATGGCTCTCTAGTTCTAGGATTGCATACAGGATGTGGAAAAGCTAAGTCAAAAGAGCTGACACTTTGTTCAGGGGTCTATGGCCTCTGAGAGACCTTTGCAAATATGTCCAAAGGAAGCGAGTAACCTGGATAACCTGGCAGTGGTGGGGTTTTAGTTTGCATACTAAACACAGGGCCTACTGCTGGTTTCTCCCTCTCCTTTTTGGTAGTATTTTCCAGATTTCTGATGGGCAGGAATTTGGGAGCCACACAAGGGAATGACAACAAGAAATGGATTAAAGGTAAAGGATCTGCATCAGAAAACAAACAAATGAGACACTTAAGTTTGGAAGATAGAGCTTTAAGAGATTCCTAGATGCAACAGGAATCAGTGTAAATAAGCCTTTTGTGGGGCACTTACCCTGGAGCTTTTGGTTAGAAAAGAGCTAAGAAGGCCACTCTGGAAAGTACACCTCTAGGTATGGCTTATATTTCTGCCTATAATTTATATCTGGCTTCACCATAAAACAATATATATAATATACAACTGGACCCCTTCATACAAATGTCCCATAAACATATCAGACTGTACATGCCCCAAACCAATTTCTCTGTCTTCTTCTAAAATCAATCCTGCTCCTGTGACTCCTATTTCAGTTAAAGACACCAGCTAGAAACCCTGGTGTCAATCTCTTTTTCCCTCTATCTATCCCTATATAATTTAAGGTCTCATTTTTTTTTTTTAACCCCCCATTTAAATAATCTCCTAAATGATCCCCCTTATCCCAGTTCCTCCCTTGCTATAATGCTCACAGGATCATCCTTCTAAAATAAAAAATGGACTTGCCCTTTTCTTACTTAAATTCCATAAGTGACTCCCCACTGCTAATGATAAAATTCATGTCCTCTCTATATTTGTAACCTTATGCATGCTATTTTCCTCTTGCTTCAGTCACATGATACACTCAGAGTTTTCTGAATGTGCCATTTGATTACATGCTCCCATGCTTTTGAATATATAGGCAACTCTTGCAGACAACTCGTACTTAAGAATGGACTTCATAAAGGCTATTATATTAAAAATTTGTATTCATGAAAACATTGCACAGCTTGGAAGTGTTTTTTAAGTGTTTCAGATGCATAGAAAGGTAAAATATATACTGTATACTAAGACAAACATTGGACTAACTGAGAATCGTATGTACCTGTTCAGATTTACCTGCAAATTCGATTTAAAGATTTTGTAACCCAGAGACTGTTTGTATTGTTCTTCACCACATGGAAAGCTCCATCTTTCATGACAGCCTGGAAAGCTCCTATGCTCAACACTGTGTAGTAAAGAATTAACCTTGCCCAAAGAGAGATGTGGCCTTTGCCCTTGGCTCCTGGTATGTAACCTCTAAGTCCATGGAAGTCCCTGACTAAAAAGAGTGTCTGTGGGCCACAGCAGATAGTCTATTCTAACAATATCATTTATGTTAGGAAGCTTTGGACCATGTGCTATCAGCTCAACCTTTTGAGAGGCTGGAGACTAAGGCCAGCCACACTGACAGTCAGTCATGTCTATGCAACCCAGTCCTATAAAATCTCTGGATGTCAAGGTTCTGGTGAGTTTCCCTAGTTGGCAACACTCCTTCCATATTATCACACTTTGTTGCTGAGAGCAAAAGGTATTTTCTGCATGACACAGGGAGAGGACAACTAGGAGCTTGCCCCTTATGACTCCTGGACTCTGCACTATGTTCCTCTTCCCCTGACTGATTATAATTTCTACCCTTTCACTGTAATAAACAGTAATCATGAGCATAACAGCTTTTCTGAGTTCTGCAACGTCTTTTAATGAATTACTGAACCTGAGAGTGGTCTTGGGGACCCCCAAACTTTCAGTTGGTGTCAGAAGTGAAGATGGCCTTACTGACTGCAGAACTTTATAAACACTCAACTCAAATTTCTTCTGCCTTTTCTGAAGCCTTGATCACTGTCTCCATATGTTACTACTCTGTCTTTTAATACATCTTTTATAGCACATATAACACTTCATTTCAATTGTTTGGTCAGTTATTTACAGTCTACCAAACTATAAGCAACATTCTTGAGGGGAGGGATATATCTCATTTATCTTTGTATTGCCAGTGCAAAGCATAGTGCCTAACAAGTGAGGGAAGCTTAATATGTTGGTTGAACAAGTGGATGAATGGATGGATAGATGGATAAATGGACGGATGGGATAATTTTTTTTAAATCATAGAAAATTTTATTAAAAACTAGGGGTAATAAGAGATGAACTTATTCTGCCTCTTTCCCAAGATCAAATTATGTTTCTTTTTCTTCCTGTATATAATGTAGTTTCTGTTTCCATTGTTTATTACAAACCTCTCCTCCTCAAAAGAAGAGAATCATCAGTTAGCAGAACACCCTGACAGTGACCATTTTGTTAACATGTAATCCGAGGGTATTGTGAAAATTGGAGAACACGGTGTACATTTGGACATCTACATGTTCTGTGTCTGCTTGTTTCCAGGGTCTATATATTCTTCTATTCAATAAACCTTCCTTAGCATCTACTACCTTCTTGATACTGCTGGTGGATGGGCTCAATTCGACTGCTTTGAATTTCATGTATCAGGAGACTGTTTATGAACTAGATTTGTTATAAAATTCTACCCTTCAAGTGTTCCTGGAAAAATAGTTGATAGAAGAAAAAGAAAAAACAAAACAAAACAAACAAAAAACCTCTGTAATAGTGATAAAAAAGTTGTTTTCTGTTTGTCAAATCTAATTCAGCTCTTAAAGACATCATTATGGTTTTTGTGTAGATCGTACGTCCAGAAGTTATACGCTCTTTTTATTTCCAAAGTGCTCTGAACAAAGCAGACATCTTGTGTGTAACTGAGTCCTAAGGAAGGGAATACTACCTTATTGAGTACCATAATGCTATGTACCATCATATACATTGTCTTCCATTATGCCCTCTGTTGTAGATAGAGAAGCAAATAGAAAGTTTCTTATTTTAAATACTTACTATTGCTTCTTTAGAAAGACAACTATATTTCTAGAAGACATCTTATCTCAGAATGTTCCACCAATTCAGAAAAATTCTAATGCTTTTAGTTTATTCAGTTCTATCATTAACTTTATAATCAGTTATGTGCACCATATTTTAACTATAAAATATATTAAGAAGGGTTTTTAAATTAAATTATTAAAATAAATAACAATTAAACTTGGTTCTGCTTACAAATGGAACCAAGGCAAACAATAAATTGCTCTTCTTTAACCAGAAATTCTTTTCTAGTCACACCTTCATTAGACTTGAAGCCTTTACTCTTGAGTATTAACTAAGTTTGATAGGATCAAAGTGATATAAATTCAAGAATGGTAAACATGAAGTAAAGATCTAAAGTTAAAGTAATTTTATTCTGCTCTTTAATATCAAACTAAAATTGTGCTCCTTCATTTCTCTTGCAGACTGGGAGACAGATGGGAGAAGAACTTTCCTCAACCCCCTCCTACAGTCTTGATGCTACAGGGTAGCACTGGAGTCCCTCAGCCTCTAGCTTCACAGCTGTCAGCTCTGATATTTGCCTGAATATCCCAGCGATGTACCGCAAATTTACCATAGGGATCCTCAGAAATGGTTGCTCTACTCTAAGAGATTGCCTGGGAGGGCTTTTATTGACCTCCAAGGAATGCCATGCATCAGGAAAGCAGAACATCTGTGCTACCACTTAGTGCCAAGAATGCTCCTTCACTCTCAGACCCTATGAAAGGTTTCCCTTTATGGGTTTATTGCTCGCTAATTGGTTCCAGAGACAAGATGTCATCATAAAACTCTGTTTCAACCTAAATGGAAATTTATGGCATGTAATCAGGACTATGATAGCAATACAAAAAACTGAACAAAGCATAAATCTTACATAATGAGATACGTAGGAGGTGTCTATGTAAGGCCTATTTCTGTGCTAATAGAGCTCAATAAATATTTGTGAAATGAATGAGATTTTGCCCTTATTTCTTTTCGGAAACTTGGAAAGTTTAGCCTGTATTACTCATTATCCAAAACACTGAATTTTTCACAGCTGCACACTTGCAGGTTTTGAAACTGAGACCAGGTGGTTGAATCTAGGGCCTTACATTTGGGATATTGGACTTCCCCAGGGTAGCAGTCTGTCAAGACTTTATGTGACGCTGAGATAAGCTTACATTCTTGTGCCAAGACTTGAAGGAAGTGAGGCTCTCTGCAAGAACTAATCTAATGTTCTAACTGTGCTAATGAGTGGAACACGGTGAAATTATGAATGCATAGTTGAACGATGAAACCATTACTCCTGTTAGAGACTTCCGCTTTCATTTTACTCCAGGGATAAAAGTTCTGGAATATTTTTTCACCAGTTTAGGTTATTAGAACAGTGTAGAAATACTCTTTTGGCAAGAAAAATATTTCCCATCTGCGAATTTGTCCAAGTTACCAAGATTCATTTATCTTGACGGTTCACTAAGATTTGTCTCCATCGTCAGCTTTTCACATGTGTTGGCACACCTTCATAAATCCTTAACTTATCTAGCCTATTTTTGAAGACTTTTTTTTTCTTCTCTAACCTCTCTAGATTTTTAACTCATTTTGCTTCCATTTCAAAAAAAAAAAAAAAAAGAAAAAAGTTATCAAAGTCATTATTCTGGAATACTTGCTGAAAGCCAGAGCAGGCATTTACTATGTGGTGGATTTATGGCTTTGCATTACATTGCTTGGAAGCCATGGTAGCTCCGACTGAATTTCCAAACAGCCTTGATATATATGACCTCAGAATGCCCGTATTTTCAGCCTGCAGCTAAAATCTAAAATCGATTCTATCCATTATGAGGAGTTTGAGAGGTGAAAAACTAGAATTTGATCCAGTCCACTTAGCCAGTGGTGTCATGAAATAATAGTCCTATAAACAGGCGGTACGCACAGCAACCACACACTCCTAGAGTAACTTGGTTATTGTGTGACTTCAAGTCCATTCCGGCTCATAATGACCCCGTAGGATAGAGTAGAACTGCCCCATAGTTTTCCTAAGCTGTAAGTGATGGTCATAGGAAAAAAGTAAAACCCTCAAGGAGATAGATTTGACAAGGTGGCTTCAGCAATGGGCTCAAATATTGTTTAGCAATGACTGTCAGGATGACGCAGTACCCAGTAATGTTTCATTTTTTTTTTTTTACACTGAACGTCGCTATGAGTCCAAACCTAACAACAACAACAGCAACAACAATCTTTACTGGAACAGATAGCCAGGTCTTTTCTCCTACAAGAAGCTGGTGGGTTGGAACCACCTACCTTTGGATTAGCAGCGGAGTGCTGAACCATTTCACAGCCAGGGCTCCTTCCTAGAGTAATTAGGAGTAGAAAAATAATAAGTTTTGATCCTAAATGATTATAAGAGAAGGATCACTTTAGTGACCCATAACAAATGTTTATTTTCTAAATTCATTCCATATCTAAAAAGATGTCAAAATTTCCCACCCCAGTGTAACAGATGTCTTGACATTACAGGTAAGGTTTAACACAATCTGACCCCAACCCAGCTCTTAAAATATCAACCGTCACTTTTCTACAGAAACCCTGAGCTCTGAGCATCTTTCCTTGTGCCTTCACTTTTGTTGCCTGTCTAATTTTTATGCCCTCTGATATTTATGATGCTTTCTTCTTCTTTGTCTTGGTCTACATGAGATGTTACCTTCTCCATGAAGTCTTCTTGAATGACTTAAGTTTTCCTTGATCTTCCCTATTTAGGTTTTAATGTATAGTGTGGTTTATACATTTTATATATCTGTGCTGTGAATCCTGAAATATTGAGACCATTCTCTTTGCTTTTGTAAAAAAAAGTCTTTCTCCAAATCAGAACTGATTTAGTCTTTTTTGGTTTTTTTTTAGGACAGAATCTTCTAAACCAATCTTTCAATTCATTGGAGTGGAAATTTATGGCAGAGTAATTAGCTGATACTTCTTGGCCAAGCGTTACCGTAATTCTCCTAAGTTTAATCACTAGCGAGCTTATCGGCTTGTCTTTCAGTTTGTATCCATTCTTAGTCACCAGCTGTGTTAGAATTATTGAAAAATCCAAATTGATGTAGTGACCTAACTGAGAAATGGGTTACACACTCAGGGATTTAAGCTAATCTAAAGTCAGTGAGCTGTAGAAATAACTTTATTTGATCCAAGTTTGAGTTTTCCTGAAATTGGATTCTTGGCAAAGAAATCTTAACGGCAGAAATAATGGTGGTTAAGAAAATAACTCATCAGCTTCATTCTCTCCTAAGATAAATAGCTCTCTGAGGAAAATTACTTTTCCTTCCTTGAAGTGATGGTAGTAACGTGGCACTTAAGTATATCCATTTATTCTATGAAATGATCCCAAATGGAATTTTATTTTTCACTTAATAATTTTACCAAATTAGAATTTAGGTTTTACAAAGTTGTTGTATCCACATATTTCTCTAAGTTTAAGTTTTGGACAGTTGTTTGAGCCTCTGTTTTTCAAGGTAAATGGAAAATAAAGATGAGTTTAAAAATAAACGATTGTTTATCTTTCTATTGTTGGTCTATTAGTTATGAAAACACGACATTTGAAAACCAAAATTAAAGCATGTCAGAGTGACACGGGATTAAAATGTCATTGTTTTGAGTCATTTAGGAGAAAGGAAGCCTGCTTTTTTTGAGAAGCATAAATCTGAAATGCTCTCAGCTCTTTAAAAGGAAGCTGATTAGCAGATGATTTGGAAGGGAGATATAAAAGAATGGTTGCAGCAACACGAGAGAGAAGACACAGATGTTGTTGGTTTCTTTATATTAACACTATTAGAAATTTCATGCATAAAACCTACATTCTGAAGCATTCAGACTGTGTGAAACTGTCTACTAAGAAAGACATACTATCCAACTCTTCATATAAATTGACTTATATTCTATAATTGTACATATCAGGAACAGTCTATGCCCACATACTGAAATTTTTCAGCTTGACCAATTTAATCAAAATTTGATAATATTATAAGCAACCTAGTGGGTAGGGCAAAGAATAGAATCTAAGCACATAGTCAATAAATAATCCACAATTTAATTACCATTTTACAACAGTCGTTGTAGGTGTTTATTTAATCACTCATTTATTTGATATCTGCTACACTGGAATGTAAGCTCCATGAGGGCAAGATCTATGTTTGTCTTGTTCCTCATTATATACCTAGCACTAAATCAGCATCTGGTTTATAATATCCACTCAAGAATATTTGTTGATTGATCTAGTGAATGCCTGGATATTAAGTAACTGTGAAAATAACCTTGTTTATTCATTTTCTTCTATTATTTTTCTTTTTACCAAGTAAGTTAATTTGGACTTTAAAGAATATCCGAGTCTTTTGTTTTTCTTTAAGTTGTACTTTAAATGAAGGTTTACAGAGCATATTAGTTTCTCATTAAACAATTAATACACATATTGTTTTGTGACATTTGTTGCCAACCCCACAACACGTCAACACTCTCCCCTTCTTGACCTTGGGTTCCACATTACCAGCTTTCCTATCCCCTCCTGCCTTCTTGTCCTTGCTCCTGGGCTGGTGTTCCCATTTAGTCTCGTTTTGTTTTATGGGTCTGTCTAACCTTTGGCTGAAGGGTGAACCTCAGGAGTGACTTCAATACGAAGTTAAATGGGCATTCGGGGGCCATACTCTCGGGGTTCCTCCAGTCTCTGTCAGGCCAGTAAGTCTGGTCTTTTTTTGTGAGTTCGAATTTTGTTCTACATTTTTCTCCAGCTGTCTGGGATCCATTATTATGATCCATCAGAGCAGTTGGTGTCGGTAGCTGGGCATGAACATCCAAGTCTCACGTAAAATTTGTTAACCATCCACTTATCAAATTATAAAAGCTTTTGGTCAGAGTGAAAGATAACCATACCCTGAACCACTTTCCCCTCATCATCCAGGATCTGCTACTGAACAGTTAGACATCTACTGGTACTACTAACAATTATTTCTAGATACTTACTCTGTACCATATATATGTCAGCTCTTCTCAAACTTTGTTTCTATACAACCGTTATAATTTTTTGCCATATTTCTGAATTGACTAAACAATTTTTTACTTAATATTTCTCTTTAAATTAACTTCAAACCAACCCACTATGTTTTCTTAGCCTCAAACTGAGGAACCTTCAAATTAAGGAAAAATGCCCAGTAAAATCATGGTTTTGAGGTACTGGTTATAACTGTTCTAATATTTAAAAAAAATGAATACAGAACTATTAAAATTAATACATTCTTTCACATATCACATAAAATCACCTCAAAGCACACTTATCTTCTGCTGGGACACTACATTATATTATTTATCCTGAATTAATTCATATAAAGCATTTAGTAGCTGCCATTTGATTACATCATTATTTAGAATAAATCTAGGAGGTAAATATCATTTGCTCCATTTCACAGAAGAATGTAGAGAATAAGTGGCTTGATGAATGTCATAGAACTAGTAAATGTGGAGCTTAGATTTAATTCTAATTCTGGTGTTCCCCAAAGCTCAGGCTCTTAGCCACTATCCACTGAGTCCCTGATTGTACCTTGATTTCAAGTAGTGGATTTAACTCTGGGATAAATATCTTCAATACCTACTTTTCTTGAAAGTACTATTATAAAAAAAATTTTTTTTTTGACCAAAAAAGTATTAATGTTGGTATCTCGGAAGTAGAGTACAGCACACAGTCTACCAAGTCAGTCACGTCCTTCCAAAAATACTGCATTTTATAAGGTCAAATAAATAATCTGCCCACTACAAAGTTATCATTCTGTGGACAAACGTTCCTTTTTAACATATTTCTTCTGGGGTAAATGGGAATTACACATACTTGTATACCTTAAAATGTAGTGAGGGTCTGTTATGGATTGAATTGTGTCCCCCAAAACTATGTGCTGTAAATCCTAGCCCTATTATCTGTGGATGTAATCGTATTTGGGAAGAAGGGTCGTTATGTTAATGAGGTCATATCCAGATAGATATATTTTAAGTCAATCACTTTTGAGATATAAAAAGAGCAGATTAGGCACAGAAGCAAGAAAGCACAGATGAGGGAAGATAGATGCCAGATCATATGAAGATCACCAAGGAACTAAGGAACAGAAGCTGAAAAGAGACAAGGACCTTCCCCCAGAGCCAAGAGAAGGAGAAAGCCTCCTAGCTTCTAACTGTGAGAAAATATTTTTTTGTTCTTTAAAGCCACCCACCTGTGATATTTCTATTATAGCAGCACAAAGAAATTAAGGCAGAGTTCCATGACACAGCATATGTAAAGACACTACTCCCTGGGAGATGCAAACAGTTAAGCACTCGGTTGCTAACAGGAAGGTTGATGGTTTGACTCCACCCAGAGATGCTTTGCAAAAAAGACTTGATGATCTACTTCTGAAAAATCAGCCATTGAAAACCTTAAGGAGCACTGTTCTACTCTGACACACATGGGGTCCCCATGAGTCAGAATCAACTTGATGGCAACTGTTGTTTTGTTTTCCCAAGATATGACATTGTTAGAAACAACTGTTTCGATTACAGATAAGTCATCTTTAGCGTGTAGTTAGTATAAGCCTCTGCCATTAAATACAGGTTTAAGAGAAGCCCCAAGAAAGACAGCGTAGCAGTAGATTGAGAGGTGAGACCTTGGACCTATAGTCAGGGGTTCGATTCTTGCTCTGCACTTACTTTCTCTGAACTGTGGGCAAGATATTTTAACCTCTCTGTGCCTTAGTTTCTTTCTTTAAGGAATGGGGGTAATAGCTCCTAATTTATATGATTGTCATGAGGATTAAAAGAATTTCTAACTGTGTTTGGTGTTTGGTAGACACTCAGTAAATGTTAAGCATTATTATTATTTAAGTAAGTTCCTTTTTACTTTAGAAATTTCTACTGAGTCCAAGAATTACCTTATAATTAGCTGTGACAATGATTAAGAAGCATTTTTTCCCATAGTGGATTGCAATCCAAACATTGTAAGTCTATTCACATTTACTGAATTTCCTTCCTCTATTATTATTCCAGTAAGTAGTATGTTAACATAAACTAGGCATTTTGATATGTATAGTATATAAACAAGGCACCTGCTCATTTTCATATTGTTTCTTGGAAGAAATGCCTGCTTTCAGCCAATTATTCAGTTAATTAATGACATTAAGAATTGTGATTACTTAAATCTTTGAGAATAAAAAAGCTCAGTTTCTGTTTTAAAGCCACAAAGGAATATCATTGTGAAAGCAAAGACTCACACTGTAGATGAAGTGTGATGAAATTGGGTGCTACTTAACCTTTTGGACTTCTTTTATTGCTCCTTTCCCATATGGTCACGTTTCATTCATTTTTTAAAGCTCAGCTCAGATGTTATTTCAATGATCAAGTATCTACAAATGCCCCACAGGCTGATTTAACCATTCCTTTATGCCACCTTAACAAATTTGTGCATATTTATTATAACTGATGGTGTATAATCACTTATTAAATCTTGAACCATTGATATTTGGTCATTGGAGTTAAGTAATATCAGGATAGGTTTTCACTTGAATTACACGATGGAAAGAATGCTGGTGATAAAAACTGAGGTTGTAGTTACGTTCTAGCCTTACCATATACCAAATTCCTAGTTAACTTTAATATCTACCTCCCAGGATTACTGTGAAGATTAAAGGAAATTATATGATGAGCACAGTGTAAACCACAAGGCAAAGTAGGTCTGAATGGAACTCAAGGAGTGTTGTTGGGTTAAATAAATATCCAGAGTCCTTTTCATTCATACTATGTTAAGTATTTACACTTCAGTTTCATTTGGGATTTTTTTTGTATTTATGCTACATGGATGCTAACCTTTGTGAGTGGAACCAGATTAATTGGTATCCACTAGTGATGTCTCAGTGATTTATTTAAAATTGGAAATGGGCCTAAATGGACATCTGGTATGAAAAACAAGTTGAAAGAATAATATTTCCTTGGTGATAAAATATAGTAGCTGTAGAATTACTGAAAGTTACCATTCCCTAGAGGTTTTTTAAGTTTTTCCAAAAACATGATTTTACCTGGCAGAGAAACAAAGTAATAGGTTGTATTTGGAGATGAAGTATTAACTGTTTCTTAAATTATTTTTCCTCTGTGAAACTTAAAAGCATCATGTAAAATATTGATTTCATTTCCGGACACATACCAGAGAAAGCTAACAGTATTACTTTCTTGATAAAGAAAAAGGAGGACTTTTCATCTTCTACAGACTATATTCTCTTGAACATGAGAGCATATGCTTGTTTATAGTAGGCAAATTAGAACACCTGCCCAAGAAGGCCAGGTGTACACTGTCTTCAAAACATATTTGCAAGCAGTATTTATGTTATAAATCCAGTTTTAGAAAATTTTAAGTTCTATTTTTGCTCAATATATTTTTTTCTAAAAATATCAGGTTCAGTTATAATATCTAGGAGTGTAACCTTTTATCACGTGTATTTACATTAAGAAATTCCAATCTACAGTCAGCCTGATAACATATTTAAAAAAAAATTGCCAACAGAAAAACACTTTTTTCGTAGTACCTCATGAAGATCAAACCAAAGATGTTTTAAAGGAGGATTTTAGCAATAATTTTTTCATTTTTGGAAAGTCTATCTTTATTTTATACCATAAATAATACCATATTATTACTTAACACGTGTGAATTCTAATAGTGGCATTTTGGTGTCTGAGTTGGATTAAAAAATTATTTTTTTAAATTTGAAATTCAAAATATCAAGTACTGAATGTGAGTAGGAAAATGTCTAATAAGAAAGCTAAATGGTTAAATCTACCAGGTTAAGATAAAGCAAACTAAGCTATCAAGTAATGTAATAGGAGAAAGTTTGAAAGTAACATGACTAATTTTTTATATTTAAATGCAATTGTGAAAATCTCATGATTTTAATTGTAATGCGTTAGGAGCGTCATCTTGAGACCAAGTGAGAATCAGATGTACCTTTATGTGTCTGGCAAACTGGAGGGGGCAGGAAGCCTGGATTGTTGCCAATGTTCTAGCTACAGGAGGAACGAGAAGTCTTTGAGGAAAATTCATTCAGCCGGAGGGGAGGAGGATCCACTAACACTGTGTATGGTTTTCTGAGAAGGATATATTCCAAATACATCCTTTCTGATATTATTGAATTGTTGGTTTAAGACTAGGACTGTGGTGTGTGTATGTGTGCTTTGTTAGAAAAAGGAATGTAAGTAAAAACTGAAATCACTGTTTCACTAAACTATGTATGATACAGGTACAGAAGCAACATTACCATGAGAGGCCATGAATAAAGCATAGTGAGAAAGGAGAGGTCAAATGCGTTACTTTCCCCTATTTTACCTGCCACTTGCTCCCTTCAGATGACTCTAAGTAGCTGAAACCACAGAGATCACCACAGGGACACTGCTGTCATGCCTAGTGGTACCCTGGAGACCCTGTAGTGCTCAGAAGGGACCACCGCCCCTGTTCAGGCAGCACTGGTGCTTGATGAAACAACTGATACATTGCTAAGCCTATGTGAGGAATCACAGAAATACTTGGGGCTGGAGGGACTGGCAGAGGGCTGGGGATACTTTGTTAGTAAAGCAACGGTGGGAAAACATGGAGTTATTCCTTTTACTATGACACCATCTGTATGCACAGGGTAAGCCTCTGGAAACCTGATGGACTCTCTAGTAAATGACTGAATGTCCCTGTACTCTGAGAGGAAATAGTTTAAACAGGTTCTGACAAAAAGCCCTTTGGTCACTTGTATAGAGATCCAACCACGTGGGTACTTAAAGGGAGCTGATGGAGGAGGGCTGGAAGAAAGTTGATGCGTGGGTTGAAATGACTCTACCTGAGTGAGCTCCTGGAAGGAGCTATTGAGGCAAACACATATTGCACAATATGGAGTTTCCCAGTTCCACACTACGTCTTGTTCATGACAATGAATCTAAACTCACTTTCTAGGGTTTGATTCAAGTACTTGGTGATGAAGAAGATTGCAGCTTAAAGTCTACCAAAACTCGGGTTCATGAAAGGACTCTGTAGGTATTGAGGGCATTGATAGATAGGGTTAGGGAAGCAAGTTCAATAACAGAGCTACTTCTCACAACAGGAAGGCTTAGAGTACTAATCTCTAAGTGTAAGTGGGTGTGATGATCCTAGGTTCATATTAATAATAACAACTGAAAAAAAAAACACTTACTAAAGTTTAGTATGTGCCTAACAATCTGTTAAGTACTTTCTATGCACTATCTCCTTTATTCCTCACAATCACCTTATGTAATAGGTACTATTACTACTCCCTTTTGACGGATGAAGAGACCAGGCTCCTAGAAGACAGATGACTTATATAAGCTATCATCATTTTTTATGTGCCAAATACTGTGCTAAACACTTCACTAGCATTATTAAATTTAATCCTTGGAGGCACTATTTAAAATGATGACTTCTTAGATTTGAAATATATTAATTTACCTAGAAATATTTTCTTAAAAATTTGTTTCTTTGAGATTAAGACTTAATATTCAGGTAAGGTGGGCATAGTATGTTAGGATAATGACTAAACTTCTCTGAAGTTGACTGGTTGCAAATATATCTACTTTCTTCTTATAGAAATAGAGCGCTTATTAAAATCAGGCAATTCTTAAATGGTAACCACTAGAAGAGGTATATATTATAGCATATAGAAAGTGGTTGAAAACAAGAAGGATTGGTCATAAACAGCTGGCTATTCTCTAACTTCTTTTTTTCTGTCACAATTATCCTGTGTAGGCTTCTGGTATGTTTCCAGAGCTAATCAGCTATCACCTTGTCATTTCTCTATGTATCTGGAGTTTCTCAGCAACGTTGTTAGCAGTTTTGGTGATCATCAATATTTTGTTAACCACAGCTATTAAGAAAAACTCTTTATGACCTTATTGTCCAGGCTGAGAAAGCTTTCCAGCTCACAACTTTCTCACAAATCCAGGCAAACAGAATTTGAGACTCACGATTTATCTTCCCTGCTTTTTAACAATCTATGTATTTCATGGTACGTTTAACCCAGCTATGGTTGACTGTCCTTGGAAGCAGCCTCTATTTTTACACTGTGCCAACATTGAAGCAACATTTTTGTTACATTCCCAAAAAGTTGATTTTGCAAAATACTACTAGTGAATAATGTAGATTATACTTAAGAATTCTTAGGGAAACAAAGTAGAAGAACTTAGGTCGTATGAAAAATACAATTCTAATTTGCCTCAAAGGCCCTCTATGCTTTATCTCTCTTGAGCTTCCATGTGCCTCTGCCATTCTGGAACAAAGAAAATGCTTCCTTCCAGCTTGCTGGGAGACAACCACTGGTGCAAGGAACTGAGACACAGTCTCTGAATATTCCTATCAAAATACCACCCTCTCGACAGACACACAGTGGGTTTTTCCTCCAGAGGATTTTACTGCTAAGCTAGAGAAGATAGTTCCCTATCAATGATTACATTTAGATCTTTCTTCTCTAAATGTGAATAATGCTTTTGCAGTTGAAGAACTTTTCTCAAATTTATAAAAACTCGATATAGAAGTCCCAAGGAATGAAAGTACCTACATAAAGTTATCATTCCTAAGACCCTGAAACTTCTAGCCAAGGCTAATGACCTGTGATCCTCCTGTGAATTCTAGCTCTTCCTCACTCATGCATAATTTAGAAACATTTCTTAGCTTCTCATGATTCAGATTCTGCCAAAGTTCCGAGGCAAGTCAACTCAACCTTTCCTAAGAGTCCTTCTTGTAATGTGGCCAAAGCTGGGTTTTGTTTCCCTCTAGTGAAGAATTAAAATATAGATTCTATCAAACAAGTCAAACCATAGAAAATTTTAAAACATATCATAATAGTCCAATGACTTCACAAAACCTTCACACTTTTATTACTTTTTAAAAGAAGCTGATAAAGTAAGCTTCTATTGTTTATTTAATGAAACTGCATACAAAAACCTAGAAGAGATTGAAGTATTATGACTTTTCAGAGATATGTAATTATCAGGTATTTTCAGAGCATCACATAGTTATCCAGCATAGCTACAGTGTTGCAGGGTCAGATCCTATTGAGCTTCTGGGCAAGAAGTTGTACCCCAAAAAACCCAAGAATAGATGAAAGAATAAAATCCTAACATCACAGTGTCTTGAGATTCTAAGTGTCAATAGTATCACAGTTATAGAATGAGGGAAAGATGCTTTCTTATGCTCAATAGTTCACATCTTCTATTCTCTTTGAAATGGAAATTTTTTAAACTTTGTTTTTATTGTACTTTAGGTGAAGGTTTACAGAACAAATATTTTCTCATTAAACAGTCAGTACACATATTGTTTTATGACATTGTTTAACAACCCCATGACATATCAACACTCTCCCTTCTGGACCTTGGAGGACCTTTTTTTTTTTTGTGAAAATATACATAGCCAAGGTTACACATGTCAAAAGTTTTTACATGTATAATTCGGTGACATTGATTATATTCTTCCAGTTGTGCTGATATTCTCACTATCCTTTTCCAAATTATTCCATCACCATTATCTTCATCTCACTGCTCCCTAGGCTTCCCATCAAACCTTCTGAGTCGCTGTTGTCAATATGATCTCACATAGATAATTCTTTTTTTGTACCTTAGCTGAAGGTTTATAGAACAAACAGTTTCTCATTAAACATTTAGTACACATATTGCCCTATGACAATGGTTAACAACCCCACAACATGTCAACACTGTCCCTTCTAAACCTTGGGTTTCCGGTCACCAGCTTTCCTGTCCCCTCCTGCCTTCTAGTCCTTGTGCCTGGACTGCTGTGCCTCATTAGTCCCATTTTGTTTTATGGGGTTGTCTAATCCCTGGCTAAACGGTGAACCTTGGGAGTGACTTCACCACTGAGCTAAAAGGGTGTCTGGAGGCCATACTCTCGGGGTTTCTCCAGTCTGTCAGGCCAGTAAATCTGGTCTTTTTTTGTGAGTTAGAATTTTGTTCTACATCCTTCTTCAGCTCTGTCCAGGACCCTCTGTTGTGATCCCAGTCAGAGCAGTCAGTGGTGGTAGCTGGGCACCATGTAGCTGTACTGGACTCAGTCTGGTGGAGGCCTTAGTAGCTGTGATCCTGAAATGCAATTTTTTAAGAGCGTTAATGATTGGTTGAAAATCTCCTACAGGGAAAGACAGCTCCCAATGTGTCAATTGTTTTCTAAGGACAATTGAATATTGTATCATTAATGGGTTTACGTTTGCAGATAAATACAGATATGCTGCTTTACTCTGTGATATAACAGGTGAAGTGTATAGATACATTAACTTGTAATGAAATGACATCCATTATTATTATTTTCTCCTTCAAAACATCACTATGACAGCCAAGCCACTAAACAGATTACTAACATACAGGTCCTTGCCTTGCTAGACTAATTGCACAGGTATAAATTGTAAGAAAGTTTCAAGGGGATAATTTAGATTAACTAGGTAGCCTAATCCCTTCGATCTCCCATTAAATATCAGAAAAGAAGAAGAAAGAAATAGAAACAGAAAGATAAAAATTCCAAAGGAGAGTGATGCTGTGGAAATAAAAAATATAACTGTGGATATTTTATTCATTTCATTTGAGGAAATTTAAAGTAGTGTTCATTCCAATGAAGGCAAATGGGAAAACTGATATTTGGTATTACAAGAGAACAGAGTGGTGTTCACCAATCATCTTCTTGCATTGCTATCCATTCAATTAGCCATCTTATCAGAGAAGCAAACAGAAAAGTGGGGACCAGAAAAAGGAAGCATTTCTCCCAAGAAAAATGAGATGTACAAAATATGGCCAGTGACATCAGTTTTGGGGACGGGAAAAGGAAGAGCAGATTAAGAAGGAGGAAAGAGTTTTATCCAGCAGATCTATATACAAGCAGAGGGGGTGGAGATAAAACTCTACAGGAAATAAAAGAAATATAGAGGAAGAAATAAAGGAAAGAATAAATACAGCTCTGTAAGGGCATCATCTCGACCAAATACCTTCCTTGCAGCTTTGCTAACGTGGAGAATGTAAAGGAAAGACACACAGAGGAAGCATCTCTGTGGAATCAGTACAGAAGCATTAACAGCACAGGGAAGAGGTGATGGCTGAGAAAGGACTTGAAGGTGAGGACATGGCAGCCAAGATGGTGTGAAATGAATTTTTGAGGATGGATCTCATTTGCATGTTAAGAGCTGCCTGTGAAAGTTGATTATAGTAATTTGAATTTTAGAAACCAATTTGATAGACAATTCTCATATAAAGACACACAGAGAATGTAACAAAATTTCTTGAGTATATTTGTTAGAATTTCTACCTTTTCAGAAATGTATTATATAGTACAGTGTACAATGTAGATGTATAGCAAGGAGTTGGGAAACAAAAAGCATATAATTAGTGAAATGTTGCATGGACTATGGACATTCTCATTATGTTTTGAAGTAAATTTTTAAGTCTTAATTTTTTCTCACATTTTTAAGGGAGATTCATGTACACTGCATTCTAAAACATTTGGAATACATTAGTTGCTTCCAAGCTGTTTATAAGTTAGATGGAAGGTTATTTATATTTTTATTCCTCAGACTTTTATA
>NW_004444111.1:4790990-4856377 GCF_000243295.1 Trichechus manatus latirostris
GGATTGTTGATTCTCTGTTTGGCTTAGTTTTTCGGATCTTTGTTGTGGAGGGACGGCGTGGTGCTTCTGCCTAGACCGCCATCTTGCCGGAGTCTCCCAAAAAATGTTTTTGATGTATTGAAACATTTATTTGTATGATCTTCATTCAACATCATTCATTGACATAATTTTAAATAGTTCTTCAGTTTAGCCTCAAATAGGAGAAATATTGGAAGCTGCAACGTATTTCAAAATCCAAGTGGGATTCATACCCTGTAAAACAATAGAAAGTAACATGAGTAACACACAGTAAAATTTTCTAAAAATATCAACCTATTTCCCACGTAATTTTATATGTGAACTTAATGAAAATAATTTAAAAAAATCGTAGAAGGAATTAAATGCTTTTAGAAATTGTTAATGAAAATTCTCTTTGCAAGTATAATCAATTCTGCAGATTTTGACTACAAAAATCAAAAACCAAAACAAGAACAAAAAAACTAATGTTCACTTTTAAAATATTAGAGGGGTTTGGTTTTTGCCTTGAACTTTCAGCCTTGTATAACACAGCTGAGGTGGATATACATATCTCCATGACTCATACACTGATGAATGTAGTTTCTTTCCAATAGAATGAGGGCTGTTTAGAACATTTCACAGCAACTAGATTCCACAAGTGCTGCCGTAATTAACATAACATTCTGCATCAGAGAATGGGATTGTCTTTGTAAACAAAAAATAACATTTAGAAGAATACATTTTAATTAAAGCCAGCTTTGTAACTTGAATATAGCAAATATATGCGGAGACTCAACTTTTCTCCCACGAAACTGAAATTTATATGACCTCGGCCATGGGTTGAAATCAACTCTCCCACCAAATGGGTTTGGTTGTTTTTATTTGTCTACTGGGCTTCCCCATGGCATATTCTTCTTTAATAAATAACATATTCAATTTAACAATGTTACAAAAAGAATATTTAGTCAAGTTTAGCACATGCATGCTTAAATCAAATGTAAATTTCAATATCAAATCAATTGTGCTAAGGCTTTACCCCTACCCCTAGCTTAAGTCAACTAACTTTGTCAGAACACAAAGGCGAGCACTGGTCCAATGAATTTGGTGGTGGCAAGTAGAGGTAGGTGGCACTTCCTCAGTGGAATGCAGCTGTCAATATTGTCTTTGTATAAAACAAGTTATTATGTCTTTTATTTTTAGTTTAAGAGCAAGAAGAAACCCATGCATCTTATGGTATTTCTTTGCTAAGATTTCTGACGGTAGGGAAAATTCAATTAAAATGTTTAACTGCCACTAGGGGCCCAGAAAATGAATCATTGTGCTCTCTTGTAGAAGCTGGTGATTTCTATTTTAATTTTTAAATCATTTAATTGGATTTTATGGCTTTAAAATATTGTTTCCCCTGTTGATAATAAATTTATAATGGTGAGGATGGCAGTAAATGCTATTAGGTTTTCTGTCTTTTTTAATTTATGTTTTTATTAGTTTTTTCACAGTAACAATAGAAAATCCACTGGTAATAATTCAAGTGGTATATATTAATGCCTAAGAGAGTGAAGAAGAGATCCCAAGATAAAATAAATTAGACTGGTGTAATCATTACATTTACATTAACAGAGAAATTTTCTTCTTCATTCTTGGCTGGGTTAATCATTATGAGTTAAAACAGAGACTATAATCAGAATCATATTTTGGAAGTGCATCAAGCCTGTATTCCCATACAGCTATAATTGAAATTAGGGATTTGAAACTTTGTACCATCTCAGCTGTTTTCTTAAAAATCACAATTATGTTTAAATGTCATGACTCAGAGGTACATTAAAATAAATGTACATGATCTACACGATATTCCCTGGTTTACATTGAAACGTCTAGTGGCAGAATAACCAAATATGCTTTTATTTTTATTTTGCTGTAAACGAAATAATCTGGATTACTTGGCTTAATCTGTCACTCTATGGGCAGAGTAACTGTGTTGTAGAGTGTTTGTTATATAGATGTGCAAAAAAGAAAAGATGACTTCATAACCAGCTTCAAATAAATAGTGGGTTATTTATTTAATAGATCTCTAATCTCAAAGAATTATAATATAGTTTAAAAAACCAAAAAACAAGCTTGTTAAACTCTCCTCTAGTGTTAAGAGACAGAAAATAATGGTTGAGAAAGCGTTTACAATATCACAGCACAGTGTATGTCATGGTGACTAGCGTGTCTGGTATTTTAACTGCTATGTATCACATTGTATGAATATGCCATAGACAAGGTCATACTCCTGTACTCTTGTCAATGGATATATAGGTCACTAGTTTTTTTTTTTTTTAATATATAATGTTACAATTCACACTTCCGTAACATCATTTCATGCAATGTGGGAGTATGGAATTTGATAGGACATATGACTTGCATTTTCAACTGCACCAGCTACTGACAAATTGATCTACAAAGAAATTTACTAATTTATACTTCACAACAACAGCTTGAGAGCTGAAATTACTCTACATCCTCACAGTACTTGGTGTTATTTAACATTTACGTATGCATGCAAAACACAATTATAAAACACTATTTAGGTTTCGTTTTTTTTCCTAATTACTAGAGCCAAGGCATTTTTTTCATTTATTAATTGGCCATTTAGATTCCTTTTTTTGCAAATTCCCTGCTAATAGGCTTCTTTTATTTTGCTACTGGGTTATATTTCTCTTATTATCTGTGGGAATCCATCATATATTCTGAATATTAATCCTTTGCGGGTTAGAAGATTTGAAAATACTTTTCCCATAAAGCTGTTTACGGGAAACATCGTTTCCCAAAATGATCGTGCCTATTGCTGTCTCCCAATTCACTAGTCTTTTTTAGGCTTTCTCTAGTGTTTGATCTGCTTTTAATCCCATTCAGTATATTTTTAATTTCAGATATTATAGTCTTCATTTTCAATTTGAGTCTTTTAAAACAACTTTCATGTCTCCACTTAACTTTTTGACGGTATGGCATACAATTATAGTAACTATTTTTAATGTCCTGCTCTCCTAATTTTAATAGCTGTGTCAGTTTTGGGTTAATTTTGTTTAATTGATTTTTCTTCTCATTGTGGGTCATCTTTTGCTGCTTCTGTGCAGGCCTGGTAATTTTTTTTATTAAATGGGAGACATTGTTAATTTTAACTTGCTGGGTTGGGTATTTTTGTGTTTCCAATAAATATTCTTGCACTTTATTAATGAGATGAAGCTAGGTGACTTGCAAACAGTTTGATCCTTTCAGTTTTTACTTTTAAGATTTGTTAGGTAGGACCAGGCCAGATCTCAGTCTAAGGCTTAATTATTTCCCACTACTCAGGCAAAACTCTTCCAAGTACTTTAATCAGTGCCCAGTGAATCAGGCCTTACAGTCTGGTTAGTGGAAACAAGCATCATTCCTTGGCATGTGTACTCAGCTGAAGAATTGATGGGGGCCCTTTGCATATCTCTAGACTTTGCTCTATGTGAAGCACTCTCCTTTCTGCTGCTCTGTCCTATGAATGCTGGCCTTTGTGATCTCCCTGGACTCTCAGCTCCTCAACTGAGATATTTTACTGAATACCTGGGTTTTCACTGCCTGCACCATGGCCTATAAACATTTTCAAGGCCATGTTGTTAGAGAATGAAGAAAAGCATACATACTGCTCTGTGATGGGTAGTTTCTGTGTGACCTTTCTCGTCATGGTCTTGTAGCTACCACCCAAGTGATTGGGTGGGAGTGTGCAGATAGGATAATTGTGTCCCACCAAGGAGAATGGTCAGTTTTGCCATCCTGTTGGGCTTGAAATGAGCCATCCCAGAGGAGGGAAAGAGAAGATCCTTCCACCATCAAGGAAGGAGAACCAATAGTGGAGCATGTCCTTTGGACCCGGGATTCCTGTGCTGAGAAGCTCCTGGAACCAGGAAACCAAAAGGGACAAAGAGAGAGAGAGAAAGAGAGAGGGAGAGAAACAGAGAGAGAGAAAGAGAGATTGAGAGAGAGAGAGAGAGAGGAGCTGTAATGCAAGATGACGAGAAGCGGTGGCAGAGAAACTGTGGCAGGAGAGAATGGCAGTGGGTTTCCTTAACCACGGAGCGAGAAAGCTGAGTGATTTTGGGCCGAGCCTTACTAACTGAGTTGGGTGCCTCTGGGTGCTTACTGGCAGAGCTAAAAGAGCTTTGTAACACTTACCTGAGCAGGGGAGAGGTTGAGGGCCAAGGAGAGGCCTGCCTGTGGCACGGCTGGGAAGAGGCTGTCCTGATGGAAGAATGGTATCCTGAGTGTTCCTGAGCCTGAATTGTAACCTGTTACTTCCCTAACAAACTCCATAATCTTGAGTACTGTCTGTGAGTTCTGTGTTGCCGTTGCAAAGAATAATCGAACCCTGCAGAGAAGTAGAGAGTGCCGCAGGGAAGGCTGGTGTCAGAACTGGTAAAAATGGAGAGGAAGCATGTCTGACCTCTGCCTCATAGAAATCAGCCTTGGGTTGTTGATCTTGATTCTCCTTCCCCCTTGTGAAGTTAGAGGAGTCCGATGCTGCCCCCACACCATATTTTTTTTTTTAATATTTAAACCTTTAAAAAAAATTTGCATTATCTTGCTTAAAAAAAAAGCACAAAATGATCTAGATGGCATTTTACCTTCCATATTACCTAGAATTGCAAAGCTTGCAGTGAACAAGCAGACAGCATGCTCATCAGTATAATATGACAGGAAGGTGAAATAATCTTTCATGCTCAGGGAATTTTGTCTTTTAAATAACATCATTTGATTTGTTTTGATATATTTAATCAAATCCTTCCCATTTGGCTTTTTAAATATTCCTTGATTCACACATGGATATTCATTTTCTAATATGACTTCCTAATTTGACTTTTACCTCACCGGTGATTGATCAGTTTTCCACAGTTCTGCCAGAGATATTCTTCAGTAAAGTAAAACTTCCCCAGATCTTGGTCTCTAAACATCATTCTCCAATAAAAGGAACAAGAGCTCCTTGGTGAAATGATTGCTTTAACCTTGGAGCAAGAAAAATACAAGAAGAGTCTAGAGTATATTGTGGTACCAGAAGGTAAAGAAATGCTCAAAAAGGATTAAGGATGGGTCATGTCAAAAGGAGTCAACTCGAAGGTTTCTCCGATGTCAAATCTGGGACAATTTGAACAATAAAATAAATAATGATAGTGATGGAATATAATTCACAGAGTATGCTAAATATGAACAATTCTATCCTGATATAAATAAATCATTGAAAGAATAAAGGAGAGGAGAAAGGACAGCTCATTCTTATGATAGAATTCCAGTCAATCTGTATCTATAATGTTAACATTAGGGGAAGCTGAGTGAAGGTATATAGGAACTCTGAATTATTTTTCAATTGTTTTTAAGTCTAAAATTATGTCAAATTAAAAGTTAGAAAAAGTAAAATCCAGATCCTGGGTTATCTACTCCCCGCATGTTTTGACAGACTCATCTACCATCAATGATTCTGAAAACCAAAATACCAAACCCACTGCCGTGGAGTCGATTCCAACTCCTAGCTACACTATAGGACAGAGTAGAATTGGCCCATAAGGTTTCCAAGGCTGTAAATCTTTGTAGAAACAGACTGACACATCTTCTCCCACTGAGAGGCTGGTGGGTTATAAATGCCAACCTTCAGTTAGCAGCAGAGCTCCTAACCACTGTACCACTAGGGCTCCTTCAGTCAGTCTAGGCAGCATCTCTTATCCTCTGGCTACAAAAATTGCTTGCAGTTTTCCCAATGCTTGATTCTGTCTCTTTCCTCTGGGCTTTGTAACATGTCTTTCTCCATCCAGAGGCTCACTTTCTCCTATTCTTTCCCTGGTTAGCTTGAAAGATTCTTTAAGACTCAGTGCCACGTTTCCCTCTTTGCAGTCAGGGTTAAAAAACCATCTCTGTTCTCACAATACCTGTGATTACCTCTATCTGAGCATTTATGCTGAGTTGTAATTTCCTCCACTACCCTAGAAATTATTTGAAGGCAGGGATAATATATTTTATTATGACATTTTGATGCCCAATGTTACCTGGATACAGTAATGACACAATAATGATTCATAAGGAAATGTTTGAGCCTTATATAAAGTCAACCAATGATAGAGAGCAGTGCTTTTATTTCATCATTTTTATACAGGAGAAAGGAGCCCTGGTGGTGGAGTAACTAAGAGCTTGGCTGCTTACCAAAAGGTTGGCAGTTCGAATCCGCCAGCCACTCCTTGGAAATCCTAGGGGGCAGTTATACTCTGCCCTATAGAGTCACTATGAGTTGGAATTGACTGCATGGTAACAGGTTTTTTTTTTTTTTTTTTTTTTGATATAGGAGAATTATCTTTATGATTAAAATCTCACTGAAAATACAACTGAAAACCATTTTAAGATAATTCTCAGTTTCTTTTCTCCCTAATCCTACAATTTTGTGGCCATGTGACCCACTCTACAGAAAAATATTCCTTCCAATCAAACTCTTAATTGATGGTTAAAAACAAAAAACCTGTTGCCGTCTAGTTGATCCCAGCTCATAGCCCCCCCCCATAGGACAGAGTAGAACTGCCCCTTAGGGATTGCAAGGAACGCCTGGTGGATTCAGACTGCTGACCTTTTGGTTAGCAGCCATAGCTGATTGATGGTTAGGGGTTTTAAAAGTTTCAAATTCAGGTGAAATTGCATCAAGATAACCTTAATTCTGTATTAGCTCAATTGTGTTATCTGACAATATGTACTGACTTTGTTTCCTTGTCGTGTTCCTTCTCTTTGTTCTGTTGTATTTGGGTTATTGACACGGTAATTTGCTTAGTAATAGGGTGTCTTGTTTTGTTCCATCTAGTCCTCTGGAAATTCTATAGAGCTAAGCTTAGCATGGCATAGTTGATAAGCATACAAACTATGGATCCTGCCTGGGTTCAGATTTCAGTTCAGTCCCTTTCTAATTGTGTAAACTTAGGATGTAATTAACCTCTCTGTGCTTCAGTTTTCTCATTTACAAAATGAGTATACTGATAGTACTTTGCTGTAATTGTTGTTAGGTGCCACAGAGTCACTTTCATTTCATAGTGACCCTATGTACAACAGAATGAAACACTGCCCGGTCTTGCATCATCCTCATGATTGTCGTTATGCTTGAGCCCGTTGTTGCAGCCGTTGTGTCAATCCATCGCCTTGAGGGTCTTCCTCTTTTTCACTGACCCTCTACCAAGCATGACGTCCTTCTGCAGAGACTGATCCCTCCTAATAACCTGCCCAAAGTATGTGAGACAAAGCTTTGTCATCCTTGCTTTTAAGGAGCATTCTGGCTGTACTTCTTCCGAGATGGATTTGTTTATTCTTTTGGCAGTCCATGGTATATTCAATATTCTTCACCAACACCATAATTCAAAGGCATCAATTCTTCTTTGGTCTTCCTTATTCATGGCTTGGGTAAGGTGCACCTTAGTCCTTAAAGTGATATCTTTGATTTTTAACACTTTAAAAAAGTCTTTTGCAGCAGATTTGCCCAGTGCAATGCATCCTTTGATTTCTTGACTGCTACTTCCATAGGTGTTGATTGTGGATCCAAGTAAAATGAAATCCTTGACAACTTTAGTCTTTTCTCTGTTAATTGTTGCTTATTGGTCCAGTTGTAAGGATTTTTATTTTCTTTATGTTGAGGTGTAATCCGTACTGAAGCATGTGGTTCTTGATCTTCATCAGTAAGTGCTTCAAATCCTCTTCACTTTCAGCAAGCAAAGTTGTGTCATCTGCATAACGCAGGTTGTTAATGAGTCTTGCTCCAATCCTGATGCCGTATTCTTCTCCATATAGTCCAGCTTCTCAGCTTAGTGTGTAGTAACATTTAATTTTCACAATAATCCTATGAGCTAAGTACTATTGACACTAATGACTGAAGACCAGATGAGTTGTGGAATGACATCAAGAATATCATACATGAAGAAAGCAAGAGGTCATTAAACAAAGACAAGAAAGAAAGAAAAGACCGAAGTGGATGTCAAAAGAGACTCTGAACTTGCTCTTGAATGTTGAGTAGCTAAAGTGAACACAAGAAGACAAAGTAAGGTATTAGAATGACATGTGCAGAGATCTGGAGATAGAAAACCAAAAGGGAAGAACAAGCTCAGCATTTCTCAAGCTGAAAGAACTGAAGAAGAAATTCAAGCCTCAAGTTGCAATACTGAAGGATTCTGTGGGCAAAATACAGAATGACTCAGGAAACGCCAATGGGATGGAAGGAATACACAGAGTTACTGTACCAGAAAGAATTGGTTGACGTTCAATCATTTCAGGAGGTAGCATATGATCAAGAACTGATGGTATTGAAGGAAGAAGTCCAAGCTGCACTGAAGACATTGTTGAAAAACAAGACTCCAGGAATGGATGGAATACCAATTGACAGTTTCAACAAACGAACACAGTTCTGGAAGTGCTCACTCATCTATGACAAGAGATTTGAAATACAGATACCTGGCCAACTGACTGGAAGAGATGCATATTTATGCCTACTTCAAGGAAAGGTGATCCAACCGAATGTACAAATTATCGAACAATATCATTAATATCATAGGCAAGTAAAATTTTGCTGAAGATCATTTAAAAGCTATTGCAGCAGTACATCAACAGGGAACTGCCAGAAATTCAAGTTGGATTCTGAAGAGGACGTGGAACAATATCATTGCTGATGGATGTCAGATGTCAGATGGATCTTGGTTGAAAGTAGAGAATTCGAGAAAGATGCTTGCCTGTGTTTTATTGACTATGGAAGGCATTTGACTGTGTGGATCATAACAAATTATGGATAACATTGAGAAGACTGGGAATTCCAGAACACTTAATTGTGCTCATGCAGAATCTGTACATAGATTAAGAGGCAGTCATTCAAACAGAACAAGGGATACTGCATGGTTTAAAGTCAGGAAAGGTATGCATCAGGATTTTATCCTTTCACCATACTTCTTCAATCTGTATGCTAAGCAAATAATCAGAGAAGCTGGACTGTGTGAAGAAGAATGGGGCATCAGGACTGAAGGAAGACTCAGTAACAACCTGCGTTATGCATATGACACAACCTTGCTTGCTGAAAGTGAAGAGGACTTGAAGCATTTACTGATGAAGATCAAAGACTACAGCTTTCAGTATGGATTTCACTTCAAAGTAAAAAAATTGTAGGTTGGCAAAGAACGTTAAATATACCATGGCCTGCCAAAAGAACGAATGGATCTGTCCTGGAAGAAGTACAACCAGAATGCTCCTTAGAGGCAAGGTTGGAGAGACTACATCTTACATACTTTGGACGTGTTGTCAGGAGGGATCAGTCCCTGGAGATGGACATCAAGCTTGGTAAAGTACAGGGTCAGCAAAAAAGAGGAAGACCCTCGACGAAATGGATTGACACAGTGGCTGCAACAATGAGCTCAAGCATAACAACGATTGTGAGCATAGCGTAGGATCGGGCAGTGTTTCGTTTTGCAGTACATAGGGTTGCTGTGAGTCGGAACTGACTTGACAGCACCTAACAACAACACACTAAGCACTGAAAGCAGTACTAGAATAGTGCCTGGCACACAGTAAGCACCATACAAGTATTAGATATTATTATAAATATTGTTTTCCTTCAATTCAACCTTGCCATTTCATTACTATGGAGAAAACTGAAATTAATAAAATCAAGAAAAATATTTATTTAGAGTATTGTAGAGATGTAGAAATTAGAAAAAAATGAAAGTCTAGTGGCAGACTTCAAGCGTCTAACGGGCTCTTACATGGAAGTGGGATTGGAATTATTCTCTGTTTCCAGGGACAATATACTAAAGTGTGCGAAGCCACAGGGAGGCCCATTTTAAATTTCTAATAAATAGAAATGATAAAAATATAACACAAATAGTGACAGTCCCCTTTCTAGACTCCTTGGAAATAACCCCTTAGACTGATGTTTCTAAAGATCTAAGATCTATTTGATCCTGAGTAATATTTTTAGGCAGAGGGGACTTTCTTCATCCTTACAGTATTGTCATCCCTCAATTCTGCTTATCAGTAGGAGAAAATCTGCCAGTGAACTGGAATTGCTAACCTTTTGGTTAGCAGCCAAGCTCTTAACCACTGTACCACCAAGGATTCGTTTGTCTTATAGTGAACAATTACAGGGGAAACCTGGGAAATATTGCTGCCTATAATATTAAGATATATGCCCATACCTATAACACTATCTTGTATAAACAATGTTATCTTATCCATTGGTAGGTAAAGAATACATTAGAGAGGGATGTGTTGCTTCTTAATAACCGCCCCTAAAGCATTCTTTAATTTATTTTGGTATATAAATTTTCATATCTTTAAAGAGGATTATAAGCTTGTGGCTCATAGAAGAAATTGAATAGTTGGATCAGGAAAGATAAATTTCCTTTTCAGTAGACAGTTATTTTGAAAACAGTGAGTTTCCACTGTTAATTGAATGTTTATTGACAGGAGCACCATGTTAATTGAAAACTTGAGTTTCACCCTGGGAAAATAGCCACTTAAATTTTTGAAGGACTCTCACTATAATAAGTTATAGAATGAGGAATCATACCTATATTTCTTTCTTTCTCAGAGGACTTGCGAATAAGCCAATTTGCTCAAAAATCACATTTTGCTTTCAACTCATTTCAGACAAGTAGTATATTTGATGAAGAGTTACTCTGGTTTAAAAATCCTGCTAAGTATTGTACTGAATGAAAAGCTCCTTCCTCATCTAACAAACAGGTTTTTGAAAAAGGCCATCGAAGCACTGGAGCTGAAACCAGAATTACCTGGAAGTGTGAGTTGGGGGAGTTATTTTAACCACCAGGAATATGTTTCCTCAGTATTAAATTGACGAGCTAAGCAATAGCCAACAATGCATTATCTGAAACCTGTGGATACAGTTGTGTTTAAGTTCAGATTTAAAAGTATCATGCAGTGCATACATCATATATTATTTAATACCAGTGCGGTCTGGTGAAGCACCTCACAGAGAAACATATTCTTTATATACAGTGATTCATGAACATTTACGCTAGGTGGGATAAATAAAGTCTGTAACAGCCTCACAAAAGTTCAGATTAGTTTTGCCATTAAATGAGTTCAAACTTAAAAAAACAAACAAACAAAAACTTTTGGTCTTCAGAGTTTATTGGATTTTGAAATAGTAGATGAGGGATTTTTTTCACTACTTACCTTGTAAAGTGTAAAGGACAGTTCCTAAGAACAATGAGGTAATTTTAAAACAGAACTCTCTAAATTGTAAAATATTATATACATCTGCATTGTTATTGCCTATGTACTTGACATTATGATTATTTTTTAGTATTTTTACTGTATACCAGTAGCTGGGAAATAATTTTTCCTTATTCTAGGTCTGAACCTAGTTTAAGGGAGAAGGGAAGAGATGAAAAGTTTTCTCTTAGGAGTGTGGGGTGCTCATACAACTTAGGTGCCATTGAAATCGGCATGAATTTCTGTGTTTTCCAGGCATTAAAGTTATCTTTCTTACAAAATAATGTGCACGTATTTCTGCTATTGGAACCTTACCTTAAATTATGTCTCAAACCCAATTGCCATTGAGTTGATTCTAACTTGTGGTGTCCCCATGTGTGTCAGAGTAGAACTGTGCTCCATAGGGTTTTCAATGGCTGATTTTTTAGAAGGTGCCTCTTCTGAGTGCCAAAAGGTGGACTTGAAAGTCCAACTTTTTGATTAGTAGCCGAAACTGTTAACTGTTTGCACTATGTAACGACTTCAAATTATATCTAGGAAATTCCAAAAGCTTAGAATTCATTCATTCATTTCTTCATTCAATAATGACTCATTTTGAAATGTTATGTGTGGAATAAATATTCAGTGGGAAGTAATACTATCTCAAGGGCTTAACAGAAGTCTTGTTTCACAAGCAGAGCAGCTGAAGAATTATAAGAAATTCCAGTTTAAGTGATAATTGAACATACAATACAACTAAATTGAAAAATTCACCTATAGACCTTGGATGTTTGTATGCAGATAAAAGTAACACATTGGGAAAAGTCTTGTTGGAATACATAGGGAGCAACCACAGACGTAGGCCAAGAGGCCATAACTAGAATTATAAGGATATGACTTGTTATTGGCAACTGCAGCCAAGAAACCTGGTAATGCTCCTCAGTAATTTCCGAGGATAGGCACTTGTACTTTCCCAGGGTAGGACTCTGATTAGCAGAGAGCTCTGGAATTCTGCTTACAGGCTAGGTCCTTGTTAGGTGAACCATTCTGTGAATGATCTGAATGTGAGCATACAGGAGTGGTCACACCGGTGGTGCAAACAGTTCACACGCTCAACTACTAACTAAAAGGTTAGAAGTTGGAGTCCACTCAGAGACAAGTCAGAAGAAAGTCCTGGCAATCTATTTCTGAAAAATCAGCCATTGAAAACTCTAGGGAGCATAGTTCTTTTTTTTTTTTTTTAATTGTACTTTAGATGGTGGTTTACAGAGCAAATTAGTCACTCATTAAATGATTAACACACATTGTTTTGTGACATTGGCTGCCAACTGCAAGACATGTCAACACTCTCCCCTTCTTGACCTTGGCTTACCCATTACCAGCTTTCCTGTCGCCTCCTGCCTTCCCATCCTTGCCCCTGGGCTAGTGTGCCCATTTAGTCTCGTTTTGTTTTATAGGCCTGTCTAGTCTTTGGCTGGAGGGTGAACCTCAGGAGTGACTTCATTACTGAGCTGAAAGGGTGTCTGGGGCCATACTCTTGGGGTTTCTCCAGTCTCTGTCAGGCCAGTAAGTCTGGTCTTTTCTTGTGAGGTAGAATATTGTTCTACATTTTTCTAGGGAGCATAGTTCTACTCTGACACACATGGAGTTGTCATGAGTTGGAATCAACACGACGACAACTGGAAAAAAAGATTCTTCTACCACTATTTGGTAAATAAGTTGCTTAACACTTCTTAACCTTGAGTTGATGAAACCAACTTTATTTATGGAAATTTATCAATGACTATGTTTGCCATATTTAACTCAGTAGCATCCAGAAAGCTCCTAATACTCTACCCTCTTGGACAAAGATGGATGAATGATAAAGTAATATCCCACAGTGATAAAGTGTGAACTTAAGATATGAACTTTGGGGAAGGCAAAATGATAAAAGCAAACTTGTTTACATACAGGTTCTAGTCCTACTCTTCTCTCAACTCAATCTGACTGTAAACATAGTAATTTAATATGTCTGGGAGTTAATTTTCTCATTTATAAACTGCAGGCATAGATGCAATGAACCCTAATGATGCTACCTGCTCAAAGTTTTTATTTGGTTCTTTTTGATTTCACTTTATTAATGTATTATGCATTACTACTCCATATAAATACAGAAATATCAGCGATTGTTATTATAGGTCAAAGTTATGTTTTCTTTTTATGTTTATTCTTGGATGAAAAATGATGCAATTTATAAATCTCCCTTCTCAACATTCTCCAAGTCCTCTGGTCTTTGTCAGGTTAATGAAAAATGATCATTGCTATCTATGCACTTAATTGATGAATGCACTTTGACACAAATGGATATTTTATACTAAATTGTCTACCTCAAATACTATCATGTCATCAATTCTAATTTTTCAATCTCTTTTCTAACCTTCTTATGAAAAACAAAATAAATATGAATCTTCCCAAAGTGACAAGAGTATAAGTTTCAGAGCAGAGAGAAATTATTAAGTGGAGTGTGAATAATGTTAAAAAATGAAAAGAAAGACATTATATGTAGGATATTCATAAAATAAAATTTATCTTGCAACTGGGCTTTGATAATTGAGAATGTGTCTGGGAAGAAGAGCTGAGACCCTGTGCTACTGAAGCATATGGTTTTGGAAAGGGTCATACTGTTTATTTCCATCCCCTTCCAAAATAGTCCATTCTCTTAACCTATAAAGAAAATGCCTTTCCATTCCATGTTCAGATGGCTACATTGATGAATCAAGAAGCTAGTCAATCTGAATCAGAGGAGATAACAAAAAGAAAAGAATATGTTTTATTATTGCTTGCATTTTTGTTTTTAGGTGCTGTTGAGTTGATTCCAACTCATAGCGACCCTATGTACAACAGAAGGAAACACTGCCCCATCCTGCTCCATGCTCACAATCATAGTTATACTTGAGCTCATTGTGGCAGCCACTGTGTCAATCCACCTTATTGAGGCTCTTCTTCTTTTTCACTGACCCTCTACTTTACCAAGCATGATGTAGTCTCTTATCATGTCTTTTGAAGGCAAGACCATCACTAACTTGCTAACGATGCTGTGAAAAAATCGGTTCAACACATCATGCTTTAAGTCAGGATGTGATAAGGATAAACTCAAGCAACATATAAATTTTATTTTTATTTTCATACTTTTATTCCATTTTTGTTATTAATTGATTAATATTTATGCACTGCCTTGTACGTGCCAACAACTGTGTGATCAAGACTGGAGAAAAAATTAGGAAAATTTAACGCATTTTTTTCTTTCAAGTAGCTTACTGTTCACAGAGGAGATCAATGCATTAGCTATTACTATTACTGAAAAAATAGCAATCATTTCCACTTACTGAGTGCTTACTAGGAATCAGGAATTGTACTCTTACTTTACATAAACTGTATCATTTAATCCAAACTACAATCCCGTGGGGTAGACATTATAAAACCATTTGCCAGACTAGGAAACTGAGGTTTAGAGAAGTTAACCAAATTACTCAAAGTGTCTTGGCAAGTTCATGGCAGACAAAGTGATCAAACTATATTTCTTTGACCCAAATGTAAAGTTCATAACAAATATTACAATAGGACAAATGTTATCCTAAATCTAAGTATAAAAGGCTGAGACAGAGTAAGTAAACAAAGCGATTAACTTTACATCAAAATAGGAGAGGTGAAAGCTATGGAAACCTTTCACCAGGAAAAAGACATTCTGTTGGACCTTGAAGGGTGAAGGGTTGCTCACTAGGAGAAGAAAAAAGGTAAATGGTTACAGACAGGAATTAGAATTAGTTGCCAGTGAATTCTGTAGTCTGAGAATAGTGGGTGGTCTGAGGTGACTCAGCCTCTATGACCATGGTTTGGAGTAGAGGGATAAGGGATGAATATTATCTAGTTATCTAATGCTGCTATAACAGAAATACCAAAAGTGGATGGCTTTAACAAAGAGAAATTTATTCTCTCACAGTCCAGTAGGCTAGAAGTCTAAATTCAGCTAGAGTCAGCTTTCGCTCTCTGTTGGCTCTGGGGGAAGGTCCTTGTCATCAATCTTCCCCTGGTCTAGGAGCTTCTCAGTGAAGGAACCTTGTTCCAGAGGAACCTCTGCTCCCAGCACTGCTTTCTTGATGGTATGAGGTCCTCCATGTCTCTCTGCTTGCTTCTCTCTTTTATATCTCAAAAGAGGTTGACTTAAGATACAACCTAGTTTTGTAGATTGAGTCCTGCCTCATTAACATAACTGCCAAAAATCCAACCTCATTAATATCATAAAAACCAAAACAAACCAAACCCACTGACTTCAAGTTGATTCCTACCCATAGCAACCCTATAGGACAGAGTAGAACTGCCCTATAGGGTTTCCAAGGAGTGGCTGGTGGATTTGAACTGCTAACCTTTTGGTTAGCAGCCTGAGATCTTAACCACTGCCCCACCAGGGCTCCCATTAACATCACAGAGGTAGGATTTACAACACATAGGAAAAACACATCAGATGATGAAATAGCGGACAATCACACAACACTGGGAAGTTGACATACTTTTTTTGGGGAGGGATACAATTCAATCCATAATAACAGTCTTGTAGGAGTCAGATTGAGAAGAATCCAGTCAAACCCCACTAAGAAGTTAAGACTATATCATCATGTGTACAGAGAACCTCTGAATGATTTTTAAGCAGGAACCTGACAAATCAGCTCTGCTATACAGGGCTCTGGCAACTTTGAAGGTAGACTGGAGTAGAAAGAGACTACATATGGAAAACTTAGAGGTACAGTCGGCCCTCTGTATCCGCAGGTTCTGCATCGTGAATTCAACCATCAGTGGATTGAAAATATTCAGAAAAAAAAGAAATTTCCATAAAGCAAAACATGAATTTGCTGCACACCGAGCACTATACTGAATCCATGCAAATGAAGTGATGTGTGGGCGTACCCCATTGTTGCCTCCTGCCATTTTACAGATCCTCAGTCTCTCTCTAGCACTTGTTGTTAGAGCATTGTTTGTCTCACATCTTGTCATTGTTCCCTAAACAACACAGTATAACAACTATTTACAAAGCATTTTCATTGTGTTAGGTATTATATCTGCATGCTGAGCAAATAATTCAAGAAGCTGGACTATATGAAGAAGAGTCAGGCATCAGGATTGGAGGAAATCATTAACAACCTGCATTATGAAGATGACACAACCTTGCTTGCTGAAAGTGAAGAGGATTTGAAACACTTACTGATGAAGATCAAAGACCACAGCCTTCAGTATGGATTACACCTCAACATAAAGAAAGCAAAAATTCTCACAACTGAATCAGTAAGCAACATCATGATAAGTGGAGAAAAGATTGAAGTTGTAAAGGATTTCATTTTACTTGGATACACAATCAACATCCATGGAAGCAGCAGTCAAGAAATCAACAAACACATTGCATTGGGCAAATCTGCTGCAAAAGACGTCGTAACAGTGTTGAAAAGCAAAGATGTCACCCTGAAGACTATGGTGCTTCTGACCCAAGCCATTGTGTTTTCAGCCACTTCATATGCATGCGACAGCTGCACTATGAATGAGGAAGACTGAAGAATTGACGCCTTTGAATTGTGGTGCTGGCGAAGAATATTGAATATATCATGGACTGCCAAAAGAATAAACAAATCTGTCTTGGAAGAAGTACAACCACAATGCTCCTTAGAAGCAAAGATAGTGAGACTTCATCTCACATAGTCTGGACATGTTATCAGGAGAGATCAGTCCTGGAGAAGGACATCATGCTTGGTGAAGTGAAGGGTCAGCAAAAAAGAGGAAGATCCTCAACGAGATGGATTGACACAGTGGCTACAACAATGTGCTTAAGCATAACAACGATTGTAAGGATGGCGCAGGACCCAGCAGTGTCTCTTTCTGCCGTATGTAGTGTCGCTCTGAGTTGGAGATGACTCGACGACACCTAACAACGACAGGTATTGTAAATAATCTAGAGATGATTTAAAGTATACGGGAGGATGTAGGTAGGTTATATGCAAATACTGTGCCATTTTATATAAAGGACTTGAGCATATGCGGAGTTTGGTATCCATCGGAGTTCTGGAACCAATCCCCCAAGAATACCGAGGGACAACTGTATTGGAAATGTTGAAGGGAGATAAATGGAGGAGGAAAAAAGAAAAAAACTCACTGCCATGGAGTCAGTTCCAACTCATAGCAACCCTATAGGACAGAGTATAATTGCCTCACAGGGCTTCCAAGGCTATAGTCTTTAGGAAGCAGACTGCCACATCTTTCTCCCGTGGAGTGGCTGGTGGATTTAAACTCTGACCTTTTAGTTAGAAGCTGAGCACTTTAAACACTGTGCTACCAGGGATCCTCTGTGAATGGAGAGGAGAGGAGAAATGTAAGAGAAAATTCAGAGATGGAATCAATTCAATTTGATATTATACTGTGGAAAATGGGGGAAAATTTAGAATAATTCCATGATTACTAGATTTGGTAGTACAGTGAATGATAAACATTAACAGGGATAGCAAAAACAGAAGAATTACCAGGTTTGAGAAGAAAAAAAGAAGTAACGTTGTGGAAATGTTGAGTTTAAGAAGCCAGTAGTGAAGCCAGTTAGAGATGTCTGGTGGTTACAGATAAAAAATGCAAATATTTTTGACACAGAATAAAGAAAAAAGCTTACGCTGACTCAAAAATTTCAGCACAGAATTCTTGTCAGAGAAAACACTGATTAACACTATGAACAATAGAATCGTTAATCACGTAAGTATATGCTTAGTTATTTTGGTATTTGGGACGTTTTAACAAATTAAAACAAAAATAAACCTCATCATGTAAATTCCAGATAAATATACATTTAGCTCAACATCTGTTCATAGCAAATAGTCTTACAGCAATTTTCTACTCTATGTATATATTTGTTCTTTGAAAGAATGAATGCATTATTACATAGTTATTAATACATTTGTAATGGATTGAATTGTGTCCCCCCGAAATGTGTGTCAACTTGGTGAGGCCATGATTCCCAGTACTGTGGGGTTGTCCTCCATTTTGTGATCTGATGTGATTATCCAATGTGTTGTAACACCTAACCTCTATGATGTTAATGAGGCAGGATTAGGGACAGTTATGTCAATGAGGCAGGACTCAAGCTACAGGATCAGGTTGTATCTTGAGTCAATCTCTTTTGAGATGTAGAAAAGACAAGGGTTCCTGCACTGAGAAACTCCTAGACCCAAGGGAAGATTAATGACAAGGGCCTTCCTCCAGTGCCAACAGAGAGAGAAAGTATTCCCCTGGAGCTGGTCCCCTGAATTTGGACTTCTAGCCTCCTAAACTGTGAGAGAATAAATTTCTTTTTGTTAAGGCCATTCACTTGTGGTATTTCTGTTATACTGGATAACTAACACACCATTTACATTTAAAAACAATTTCTCATCTGCTACCTCATTTTACCCTTTAAGATAGTCTGAGACGATATTAATGACCCCTGTCATACATGAAATGCAGATGCTCAAAGATTAAATAGCAAATATGTGACAAATCCATCTTTGAGTTTTACAAAGTACATAGTAAAATAAATGACCTTTAACCTATAATAAAATTATGTTACGGAAAATTTAATTATCTTGCAAATAGCTCTAAGAATTCACAACGTATACAATTTTCCATTTTTCAGTTAATTTATCTTTAGGTGTACCATGAAAGATGAAGTTGAATGATGTTGATTTTAAGATGAACTATGCAGCGACAAACAAATGATTCGTTTTTTTTTTTACTTTTATTCAACTAATTTTCTCTCCTTCATTTCTGGAAACAACATTTTGTATCTGGTGTTTTTACTAAGGAATTATCATTCTGCTGCAAATGTGGTATCTTGGAGAAAAAGAAGAAAATGAGAGAAAAGGTAAGGAGAAAGCAACATTTTTGATACTACATCCTTTCTTCACCTCTCTTGACCTCCTCTCCTCTGTATTACCTTCTTCCCTGTCTTGATTTTCTCCCTCCTCGGTCTCAGAGTGATGAAATACTGGGAAGTTTCACCTATGGCACTAGAAAGATGTTATTCAAAAGGGAGAGAAATAAAATATTTAGTACTCTGACACAATCTGTGACCTGCTTCTTTTTCTTGCTATAGTTCACAGGATGTTAAAAGAATTTTATTAATGTGGTTGGGGCTAAACATGGACTGGCTGTATAATATTTTTTAGCTGTACAATCTCACTTTGGAAATTTAATCTATTATTTAAAAGCTAATCATTTTTTTCAGCTAAAATTTCCCTTATTTATTTTTTAACACATGCTGCTGATCATTGGCTTGATGGTAATCAAATCCATAGCTAGCCCTTGTAGACTAAGGTCATCAGGAGTTGGAGCTATTCAGAGAAACTAACAAAAACAACAATAACAGATGAGTTCATAGGCAGTTCACACCAATGTCCTTGTCTTCCATTTTCCAGTTCCAGATCAATTTTCAAAAGAGCCTTGTCAAATTCCCAGGGAGATTTTATAAGTGATCAGTTGACATCTCTTTTCAATGAGGTTATTTATGAATTTATTTCTGTTGTTCAATGGTAAGTACATCTATATAGTAATTTAATAAATTCCCTTTGCTCTTTTGAACGCAAACACCACCACTGAATTAAAATGTCTGTGGAATATCATATTCTATATAAGTCCTGACAGTAAAATATCTTTTCATGATTATGAATTATATTTTCATTTCCATTTTGAAAAATATGCAATCAAGGATTATGATGAGGAATTTTTTTTAAATTATTGCAAATCACTTTTCAAATACAGGATACGGTATTTGTCATATATAGTATTGTGAATATTATAACAGATTAAAATAATAATTGTTAACAGTATTTATATTTATGCTATTAATTCATAATCTCACTGAAGGTAATATTTCATGCTTTGATATAAAACTTGGTATGGGGTTCCTACCTAGGGAAAATTACCTTGAGTTCTTTGTGATTCAATATATAACAATCCAAAAGCTAAGATGAATCAATATTGGGACAGAGGGGAAAACAAAAAAAATTTCCATTATTATGTAAAGTTCTAAGCATACCTTTTCCCTAAGAACAGAATAAATTATTTGCAGTGTGTGTGTGTGTGTGTGTGTGTGAACTGCAGTGTATCTTTATTTCCGGGTTTCTTACATTTTCCAGTACTAACTAAAATTACAAACAGCCCTTTGGTATTCAAAAAAAAAAATGTGAGTCTTGACCTTAATGTTTTGATCTGTTTCCATAATTTGAAAATATTTGTACACAAATAGGTTAACAACTCACATGCTTAAACTACGTTACTGAAGGAAGAGACAAGGAGATGGTTAAAGAGGATGGTTTAATACGGCAAAGAACAGAGATGAAGTATGTCGGGTAATTGCAGAATTAACGAGCTAGTGAATCATTCTGAGGACAAACCATCGCTTCTGTTTGTTTCATCTGGTGGGATTTTTGAACAGATGATTTCTAAAGTTATTATGGAGACTTGGTGGCACAGTGGTTAAGTGTTTGGCTGCTAACCAAAAGGTCAGCAGTTTGAATCCATCAGCTGCTCCCTGGAAACCTGTGAGACAGTTCAAATCTAGGATTCTATGACTCTGCAATTTAATATAATTTATGACTCAGCTATCTGATTATTTAGAAAGTTTGAGAAGCATATTATGTCCTTTAAGTCATCACAATAATGCTCTCAGGCACCTTAGTAGGAGTTAAGAGTTAATATCCAAGGTAGCATACTTGCTATTGTGGAGGTCTGGATCAATAAACAGATGAGGATGGTAAAATATGAAAAAACCAGGCAACATACAGCATACCCTCTAATGAATTAATTTTTTGTCTTATGTCTAAAAATGTATTGTAAAATTATCAATGCATCCATTGTACCAGTCAATGCAGGCAAACTAAACTTTCAATTAAAAATAAACAACAAAAATGAATGAACTGATGGTTTGTGGTGGCTGTTAGCTGCCATTGAATTTGCCCTGACTCATGCACAATGGAACAAAATGCTGCCTAGTCCTGTGCTACCCCCATGACTGATTTCAGATTGGATCGTTGTGATCTATAGGATTTCCATTGGCTAAATTTTGGAAGCCAATTGCCAGGCCTTTCTTCCTAGTCCATCTTAGTCTGGAAGCTTTACTGAAACCTCTGCAGCATCATTAATAGATTAGGCTACATTATCTTGTTCTTTTTTATGTCATGAAGACCTAGCCTCTCACCTGATGAGAGCAAATCGGAGTGCTAGGAACTTTATTTCTTTTAGTCAACCAGGGCATCATTAAATTCACTCTAACTCCTTGGAGTTGTATGTTCTAAATGGCAGTTCAGTGATCTAAAGAGGTCCCGAACCTTAAATTCACTAGTATCATATTCCCGCAACTAAAGAGTAATGTCATTCTGAGGGGTGTCTCATTCATTAGAGTATAGTGTATGAGACTAGAGATCTGGAACAGTGGAACAGAGTTTAGGTAATAGAAAAAAAAGTACAAGAAGTTTCTACAGTATACAGATTTTAAGTCCCTTTTTTCCATTTTATTTTTATGGAATACATATAAATACATATAGGTTGAAGGTTAAAAGAAATTGCTATATCTTGCTCTAGAATGACCATTCTTCCTGACCTGGAACAAATCTGATTTACACTGGTTGTCCTGGTATTATTAATACTAGTTGCCATCCAGTTGATTCTGACTCATGACGACTTCACGTGTGTCAGAGTAGAACGCTGCTACACAGGGTTTTCAAGGTCTAATTTTTTGGAAGTAGATTGCCAGGCCTTTCTTCCAGTGTGCCTCTAAGTGAACTCCAACCTCCAATCTTTTGGTTAGTAGCCAAGAATTTTAACCTTTTGCATCACTCAGGGACTCCACGATTATTAACAAAACCGAAAAACCAAACCAGTTGCCATCGAGTCTATTCTGACTCATAGTGGCCCTATAGGACAGACTAGAACTGCCCCATAGGATTTCCAAGGAGCCGCTGGTGGATTTGAACTGCTGACCTTTTGGTTAGCAGCCAAGCTCTTAACCACTGTGCTACCAGGGTTCCAAATAGCCCTCTGCCCCTTCCTCAAAAGTGCTCCAGTTTGGATGATGAAGTCTCCCTCGATTGCAACAAATACACAACGTTAGGTATTCCTTTGGAACGTAAATTGAGTCGGCTACATCCTCACCAAGTCCCTTAATCACGAAAAGAGACTTGACACAGATTTTAAGGATGTGAAATGATGAGCAGCCTCAATAATCCCATTTATGACCAGAAATCCATCATCTCACAGTATTTTATCATCCTCAAAGTCTAGGATAAACGATTCTCTTATGATTATTGCTTAAAAAGGTTTTGGGTCTATAATTCTGGAATCTTCCAAAGTTAACTTGCCAGATTTTTGGATAACATGGGGTCTTGAATGATTTGGAGAGTCGGATAGATTTCTAAAATACGAAGTTCTGTTTACTCAGATTATGATAAAGTTAGTCTTCAAGGTTAGAAGATTTTGATATTTGTTTTGCTTTTGGCCTTCTACTACATTCAAGATAGTGTATTTAATTTTTGTGAAATGTGATGGTGAACACAATCGGAATAAGATAAAATATATTTATCTTTTCAGTTTTGGAATAATTTAATTCCACAACGACTTCATCATTAATACCACCCAAATCTAGGCTAAAATGCATATTAGAAAACAGTTTTTTATGATAATTTAAGGGCTTTCTAGGTTATTCCATCAGGGGAGAAGATTAGAAAGAGGTCAAAGGCCCAAACTGATAACAATTTATAGTTTATGAGAGTTATAGTAAATGACGGTCAACAACAGAAAAACAACAACATTTTCTGTGAGAAAATCTTGGGAGAAATTATATGGTATTGTAAGGCAAAGAGGTACTTAGGTCACACAGATGGATCTGTATTTGAACATGAATGTGTTCTCAGAAGTTAGTTGGATGAAGAAGCAGATTGATTTGTAATTTTAGTGTATTGAGTTGTAGTGAAGGTTTACATAATTATGCTAATAACATTAGTATTCTTAATTTTTTTTTGTTGTTTAAAAGCTGACTTGATATAAAAGAAGGAGAAATGGGTTTTGGAGTAAACTAAAAAATGTAACTTCTTATCCTGGATCTGTTGTTTAGTTGTGGACCTTAGGTTAACTGTTGAATTTTCTGTCAAAAATTATAAGTAATCATGAAAAACAAGCAATATAAAATTGGAATTATCAAAGCCCTTCATGAGGTGGTGTTTTCTTATTAACGGAGGGATGAAAACTAACAATAATATGTTTTAGTCTGTCCTCCCTGTCCAGCTTGCCAAACCGCCCTGCGACTGCCTTGCATTGACTTGGCTCCACGTCTTTGCCCATGGGTTCCTTTCTCTGCTCCACCTTTCCCTCCCCTCTTTGCTGAGCTCCTACCATTCTTTGAGATTCAGCTCAGGAATTATCTCCCTTAAGAAAATTTCCTGACCTCCTCCTGCTCTCTGTGCACCCTGGACATTGCTCTGGTAGAAGACAGTTAACTGTTCTAATAGTTTACACACCTCTAACCCCTTCCACTGGAGTGGGAGCTCCTTGAAGACAGGTGCTTTTTCATCTTCAGTGCCTAGCACTGTGTCTGACACTTAGTAGATGTTTAACATATATTTGTTAATTTTTCAACAAATATTTATTGCACATCAATGATTTGGGGTAGGCACTGTGTAAGGTGTACAAGGTGCTTAGGACACAACAGTGCATAATATAGGCACACCCCTCCCCTCCTAGAGCTATTAGATTAATAGAAGAGAAGTTACACTTTCAGCAAACAGTAAGACAGACGTATCACGGCAAGAAGTTCTGCATGCTATGAGATTAGTCAGTTCAAGGAACTGAAAGAAGGCTAATGCAAGAGAGGAGGGAGCTGGAGGAACAGGGCAAGTGAAAAGGCTGGAGGGGAGAGGGAGCTCCTGATGGCCTCACTGAGGTCTTTTGATTTTATTGTGTGAGCAAAAGTAAGGTGTTGAAGGTTTTATGCCAGTGACTGTGATGGTTAAGGTTGTGTGTCAGCTTGGCTGGGCCATAATGCTCTGGTTTGGCAGTTATGTTGTAGTTTGGCAGTCATATAGTATGTGATCACCTCCGTGATGGGATCTTCTGTGAATAGCCAATCAGTGGAAAGGAAGTTTCCTTGAGAGTGTGGCCTCCATCCAATATAGGTGCACTTTCTGGCAAGGCTTGCTGACCTTTGCTGGCTCTGGATCCTGGAGCTGCCTCCTGTTCATCTGACCTCCGGTTCTTGGGACTTGAGCTAGCAGCTTGCCTGCCGATCTTGGGATTCATCAGTCTCTGCAGTCTGGATCTTGGGTTTGTCACCCCCTGCAGCTACATGAGTCAGGAGAAGCCTCCAGCCTGACCTATGGATTTGGGACTTTTCTCTTTGTTTTTTTCAGATAAGAAAAGTGAGATTCGAAGTTCACTTTTGTCTTAATAAAAAGTGACACTGTTCATAGTTGAACTCCAATAAAAATCTCCTAATTAGTATAGAAACTGGTTGCTGTCAAGTCGATTCTGACTCATAGTGACCCTATAGAAGAGACTAAAACTGCCCCATAGGGTTTCCCAGGAAGAGTTGGAGGATTCAAACTGCTGACCTTTTGGTTAGCAGCCAAGCTCTTAACCACTGGGCCACCAGGGGCCCCCTAATTGGTATAGGTGGGAAATATCTTTTTTTCCACCCATGTTGCGGCATTATTTGCAGGAAGAGCAAGTATACAGACATTGCTAATATCATATATTGGTTATTTGATAAAAATTGTACAATGATATAAGTTTGAAATAACTGAGGCCTAGATTAATGAAGAGAAAGTATGATGCAAGAAAATTCTATGGAAATTCTGTTGTAGAAAAAAATATTGTCATTCAATAAGAACCAAATTTCTGCCCTTGAGTACACACGGGGTTTATTAAACCTTTTGTGCAAATGTGAGGGAAAAATTTTATCCAGAAATATTTTAGAACAAAAGCATGCCTCCCCCTCAAGAAAAACAAATCAACAACTCTATAACATCTCTTCTGCTATGTTTTCTACTCTTGTAAATCACAAATAAAATTTTCTTTAATCTATTTGGACAACTGTTACTGTACTTATTTGATCTGAACTCTTGGCAAATAACAGTAAGCATGCATCCCAGAATGACAGCTAATTTCCTACTGCTTGCCATCCCAGGCACGATAGGACATCTGACGTTTGAACAATGCACTCTTAATTCTGAGCCATGTCACACTGACCTTGGAAAGCACTTTTGCTAATGAGTGACAGAGACCAGTGAACTATGGAAAGCCTCTCCTGACAAAGTCATAAAATGAGTTTTACAAGAATTCAATTCCTTGTGCCCCTTTTTTTATACAAACATTGAAAGCTACAGCTCCCTTATCCCACATAGATCCAGAACAACAGGATTCTAAATAGCACCTGATTGGGCTGTGAACCTGAAACGTGCTCAACATGTTGCCAGCTTCTTGCTGGAGTGTCTCATATTGTCCAGACAAAATGGATTGAATAAATTGTACAAGAAGGTGGCCATTCTAGTCTGTGCTGATATTCTCATTGTGTGGATCTCACTCAAAACCATTTATTTCACATTATATTGACAGGAGGCAGTAGATTCACAACAATTGTACAATTTTATCAGTAATGAACTTGATAATAATTTGTCTTTTTAATATTATAGCATTCAGAACTGGAGCTCTGCATAAGGCAGTACATGCTTCTGCATAAGGCAGTACATGCTTCACTCCACTCTCAAACTATAAGAAAATATATTATTCAACTGAACAAATATTTATCAAACATCATCTTGTCCACACTCGTACAAAATAACCCCCACACTATCACTTGCACAGGGATTAGCACTTGAAAGTTTAGAAAACTTGTTAAACTATTCCATTATTAAACTTAAATGTCCATAGGAACTAGACTTTAACTTGTAAACATCTAGTACCATTATGAGATTTTCAAATAGTCAAGAAAGTGCTAAAATTTTAATTTCAGTAATTTAGGATTTATTATCATGTGTATTGCCAAGTATATTCTTCCCTTTTAGAACTTCCAAAATTTAAAAAAAAAAATCAAGGCTCAAGTTGCAATACTGAAGGATTCTACGGACAAAATATTGAATGATGCAGGAAGCATCAAAAGAAGATAGAAGGAATACACAGAGTCATCATGGCAAAAAGAATTGGTCTACATTCAACCATTTCAGGAGGAAGCATATGACCCAGAACTGATGGTATTGAAAGAAAAAGTCCAAGCTGCACTGAAGGCGTTGCAAAAAAAACAAGTCTCCAGGAATTTACAGAATACCAACTGAGATGTTTGAACAAACAGGTGCAATGCTGGAAGCATTCACTCGTCTATGCCAAGAATTTGGAAGAGAGCTACGGGGCCAACCTACTGAAAGAGAAGCATATGCATGCCCATTCCAAAGAAAGATGATCCAACAGAATGCAGAAATTATCAAACAAAATCATTAATATCACATACAGTTAAAATTTTGCTGAAGATAGTTAAAAAACAGTTGCAGCAGTACATCAACATGGAACTGCCAGAAATTCAAGCCAGATTCAGAAGAAGATGCTGTGTTAGTCATCTAGTGCTGCTATAACAGAAATACCACAAGTGGATAGCTTTAACAAAGAGAAATTTATTCTCTCACAGTCTAGTAGGCTACAAGTCCAAATTCAAGGCATTTGCTCCAGGGAAAGGCTTTCTCTCTCTCTTGGCTCTGGAGGAAGGTCCTTGTGGTGCGTCAGTCTTCCCTTGGTATGGGAGCATCTCAGAGCAGGAACCTCAGGTCCAAAGGACATGGTCTGCTCCAGGCACTGCTTTCTTGGTGTTATGAGGTCCCCAACTCTCTTCTCGCTTCCCTTTCCTTTTGTCTCTTACAATAGATAAAAGGTGGTACAGACCACACCCCAGGGAAACACCCTTTACATTGGATTAGGGATGCGACCTTAGTAAGGGTGTTACAATCCCACCCTAATCCTCTTTAACATAAAATTACAATCACAAAATGGAGGGCAACCACACAATACTGGGGATCATGGCCCAGCCAAATTGATACACACATTTTTTTGGGGAAGTAATTCAATTCATGACAGATGTGAAACAAGGGATCTCATTGCTGATGTCAGATGGATCTTAGATGAAAGCGGAGAATACCAGAAAGATGTTTAGCTGTCTTTTATTGACTGTGCAAAGTCATTTGACTGTGTGGATCATAAAAAACTATGGATAACATTGTGAAGAATGGGAATTCCAGAACACATAATTATGCTCATGCAGAACTTGTACATAGACCAAGAAGCAGTGTTTCAAACAGAACAAGAGGATACTGCATGGTTTAAATTCAGAAAAGGTGTGCCCCAGGATTTTAGTCTTTCAACAAACTTATTCAATCTGTATGTTGAGCAAATAATCCAAGCATCTGGGCTATGTGAAGACGAATGGGCATCAGGATTGGAGGAAGACTCATTAACAACCTGTGATATGCAGAAGACACAACTTTGTTTGCTGAAAATGAAGAGAACTTGAAACACTGATGAAGATTAAAGATGACAGCCTTCAGTATGGATTACACTTCAACATAAAGAAAGCAAAAATCCTCACAACTGGACCAATAAGCAACATCATGGTAAACAGAAAATAATGAAGTTGTGACGAATTTCGTTTCACTTGGATCCACAATCAATGTCCATGGAAGCAGCAATCAAGAAATCAATATATTGCATTGGACAAATCTGCTACAAAAGACCTTTTAAAGTGTTAAAAAGCAAAGATGTCACTTTGAGGACTAAGGTGTGCCTGACCCAAGCCATGGTATTCTCAATTACCTCATAGGCATGCAAAAGCTGGACAATGAATAAGGAAGATGAAGGAAGTATCAATGCCTTTGAATTGTGCTGCTGGCGAAGAATATTGGATATACCACGGACTGCCAAAAGAATGAACAAATCTATCTTGCAAGAAGTACAGCCAGAATGCTCTTTAGAAGCATGGATGGTGAGTCATTGTCTCTCACATTTTGGACATGTTATTAGGAGTGGTCAGCCTGTGGAGAAGGACATCATGCTTGGTAAAGCACAGGGTCATCAAAGAAGAGGAAGACCCTTGAAGAGATGGATTGACACAGTAGCTGCATAGCAATGATTTGAGGACGGCGCAGGACCAGACAGTGTTTCGTTCTGTCGTACATAGATCGCTATGAGTCGGAATTGACTCTACAGCCCCTAACAACAACATCATGTATGTTGTAAAGTTAAAATTATTTAAAGTGAGTAAATGACCATTTTGCCTGATTCCCATTTTTGAGTACTTAGGAAATGCCAGAGTTTACAATTTGATATTCAAAGGAAAGGTAATTATATGCTTACATCAGGGATTTTTTTTCTGACACATTGCAAAGGTGTTTTCTAGTGAATTGTGGAATATTTACAAGACCAATATAAATCTTTTGTGTCAAATATGTAATAATAGCAACTCAGAGTCACAAAGAACTAAGAGATTATTTCATATAATTGTTCTCACAATTCTCTTTTCAAGGTTGTTGTTTTTAGGTGCCATCGAATTGGTTCAGACTCACAGCGACCCTGTGTATAAAATGCTGCCTGGTCCTGTGCCATCCTCACAATTACTGCTATATCTGAGTCCATTGTTGCAGCCACTTTGTCAATCCATCTTGTTGACGTAGGTATTATAATTTTTTATAGCTGCCATTTTTCAAAGGAGAGAGCAAACAGATATTCAGGCAGCAATGAACTCTTCAGAAATTGTCCAGTGTTTATTAAATAAAGCCTTCACTCATTACTAAAAACATAAGACCTTACACAATCGAGTTCCTAAGTACCTCTCTGACTTTATCTCTGATCCCTCCTCCCAGTACCTCCACTCTACCAAAATAAATGAATAAATAAATTAAAATGAAAAAATAACCTGCATTCTATAACCCCAATATCAAGGCTGCATTATGATCTCTTTGCCTAAAATATACTTGCCAAATCCTCCAGTTCCTGAAAGCAGACAAGCTAATATTTCAAGAGGCAGCCCAAAGTTCACTTCATCTCTGAAGTGTAGTTGAATCCTCCATAAATTGGATTGACCATTGTATCCTTTTACATTATACTCTATAATATTTTTTGTGGACTTACTTGTTTAAATGTTGTTCCTCTTCTTTTAGAAAGCACCTCCCTTAAGGGCAGGGACTAGTTCTTGATTGTCTCGGTATCCTCAGCACCAGGCAAAAGGTTAGCCCACAATGTGTAGTTCATTAAGTGCAGCTACATGAAAACAAAGCTAGGTACAAAGTACAAAGTACTTTATTGGCTCAAAAACAGTGTTTGGGAGAAGAGAAGATTTTCTAGCGTAACTTTAAGAAGGCCTCAAGGACCTCTTACTTTTTTGGGGGGACGGTGTTTATTAAAATGAAATTGGATTTTAAGTCAGAGCAAACAAATAAAAACAAAACAAGATAATATAGACAACAAAAACTACTGTAAGAAGTTTATTTGTAACAGGTTTGCTTTAGTTGAAAAAGTCCTTGGGGTGGCACAAACAGTTTGTTCTTGACACTAACCTAAAGTTTGGAGGTTCAAACCCACCCAGTGGTGCCATGGAAGAAAGGCATCTTCTGTAAAGATTATAGACAAGAATACCCCATGGAGCAGTTCTACTCTGTAACATGTGGGGTCTCCATACATCAAAATCAACTCCATGGCAATGGGTTTGGTTTTGGTGCTTTAATTGTGTGACCTTTTTGAAATAATGGCTTCCTGGAGTCTTTTTTAAGCTTTCAGATTTTAATTGTTTTCTAGCGTCCTCTTAAAAGCTCTTTCTTTGGTAACATGATGGTTTATTGAATCTAACGGCTCTCCATAAAAGCTAGCAACCTTTTACCCAAATGAGTCTGGGCTCAAGACCCTAAGCCTGTATTTTTACTTAGACAGTCCTATTTTACCCCGACCCTGTCACTGATGGAATGTTTCCCTCTCAGCTCCTGGGCTTTTCATTAATTCAAATGGGTCCACTTTATGTGTTATTGGTTTTTTTTAATTGACATAATGTCTTTTGCAGTTGCCATTTCTTTTAGAAAGAAGAGTGTGTGTGTGTGTGTGTGTGTGTGTGTGTGTGCGCGCGTATGTGTGTGTGTTTGCAAGGTTATCTCCTGGTACTCATTGTCTGCATCTTTATTCAATGTAAGAAAAATATTCATTAATCAGAATGTCAGAGGAAATTATTTTCATAGCACGGTAAGTGCTTTTTCACTGTCTAACTCCTGAAGTACGGTGGCTGGATTGCTGAACGACCTAAGCCGTACATTGTGATATGATATTAATCACTTGAGAGGTAAAGCCTGCAAAATCATAACTTGGAGGTAAGTTTCTTTAGGGGGAAATTTACATTCAGACGTTGTGTGCACCCAGAGGATAATTTTTATTGCATGCTGTGACAATAAAGCATCCATTATATGGGACAAAAATGAACTTAGGTCCGGTGCTTAGGACAGCAATTTACAACTAGCTGTAGAATGGCGCCATATGCTAAAAACTATTTTAACGCAAGGTGCAAGCTGGAATTGGGCTTACTAATTCCATCAGATTCCTGCTATCTCCTATTAGAAATAATTTGTCCATGTTGCTTCAAACTTTTCAGAGCTGCTTCAAGTCTTTATGGGATTAAGAGAAGATGAATCCTGGGTAAGTGACAGTTTCGGTAAAAGAGCAGATCTGTGTGTTTCAAAGAAAACAAAAATTTTTGACTTACCAAACCTAGGATTGTCTCTTTTAAAAATAATTCAAACTCATGTTTTATACAAAGACTCTAGTTAGTGTATCAGTGTCCTAGAAGGGAAATGTATCCATCTCAGATGGTTCAAGAGATTTTAATTGAAGGAGCTACTTTCACAAATGTGAACAGGGCTACTGGAACAAAGAAAGACTATTGAGGCACCCAGAGACTCTCAACAGCAGTGGGAAGCTGTTAACGGCTTTAGATCTTTAGGGTCTGAAGGGTTAAGGGGGGGGGGGGATAGTGTTCCTGGAGCCCAATGCAAGATGGAACCAGGAGCAAAAGACCAGGTTTACTCCACAAGTATCTATAGTCACAGGTCGAGGAGGAGGGAGGTTACATCTACTACCCTAACTTACAGCCCAAAGGAGGGGCAACTGGGAAGTACTAGCAGAGCCTCTCTCTCCTTCTGCCCTCTCTTGTCCTGCTGATGCTTCCCACTGAGCACTACATAGAGAAGAAAGAGAATGAAAAACGGATACGGGGAGTAGGCGGGAAAGGGTGGTAATACAGGGAAACATTCAGCACGTACAAGGAGTCTATAGTTTTAACATTTGAACTGCAAAGCTTCTCTGTTCACTTTTCATGGGGTGATCCTTAAATAATTTTTAAATACAAAGTTTTGTGGTATATAATCTACAGTGATATTCCTCAAGGAATTTTATTTGTACTCTTCTTTACATGGGACAACATTCTTTCCATAAATGTTCAACTTCTTTAAAAACATTAGCCTACTAGCCCCAATTTTTTCTTACCACAATAATACATTGCTCTCTTAAAGGTTTTCAACAATAAAAGTAAGCACATTTAATGGACTTGTTTTCATCCTGATCTCATAAGCTGCCATAGTATTTGATACTGTTGTTAGGTGCCCTCGAGTCAGTTCCTACTCACAGCAACCTTATGTATAACAGAAAGAAACACTGCCTGGTCCTGCGCCATCCTCACAATCTTTGCTGTGTTTGAGCATTTTTGCAGCCACTGTGTCAATCCATCTCATCAAGTGTCTTCCTCTTTTTGGCTGACCCTCTGCTTTACCAAGCACGATGTCCTTCAGGGACTGTTCCCTCCTGATAATATGTCCAAAGTACGTTACAAGATGTCTCACCATCCTCACTTCGAAAAAGAATTCTGGCTATATTTCTTCCAAGACAGATTTTTTCGTTCTTCTGGCAGTCCATGGTATATTCAGTATTTTTTGCCATACCATAATTAAATCCACCAGTTCTTCTTCGAATTTGCTTATTCATAGTCCAACTTTTGCATGCATATGTGGCTTGGGTCAGGCACAATGCAGTTCTCTAATTGGCATCTTTGCTTTTTAACACTTTAAAAAGGTCTTTTGTAGCATACCTGCCCAGAGCAATATGTCATTTGATTTCTTGACTGCTGCTTCCATGGTGTTGACTGTGGATCCAAGTAAAATGAAATCCTTGACAACTTCAATATTTTCTTCGTTTATGATATTATTGCTTATTTGATCAAGTTGTGATGATTTTTGTTTTCTTTATGTTGAAGTGAAATCCATATAAAGGCTGTAGTCTTTGATCTTTATTGGTAAGTGCTTCGAGTCCTCTTCATTTTCAGCAAGCAAGGTTGTGTCCTCTGCACATCTCAGGTTGTTAATTAGTCTTTCTTCAATCCTGATGCCGTGTTCTTCTTCATATAGTCCAGCTTCTCAGATTATTTGCTCAGCATACAGATTGAATAAGTATGTTGAAAGTATACACACCTTTTCTGATTTTAAACCATGTAGTATCCCCTGGTTCTGTTCAAACACTGCTTCTTGGTCTATGTACAGGTTCTGCATGAGAGCAATTATGTGTTCTGGAATTCTCATTCTTTGCAACGTTATCCACAATTTTTTATGATCCACACAGATGAATGCCTTTGTGTATTCAATAAAACACAGATAAACATCTTCCTGGTATTCTCTGCTTTTATCCAAGATCCATCTAACCTTGGCAATGATATCCTTGGTTCCATGTCCTCTTCTGAACTCAGCTTGAATTTCTGGCAGTTCCCTGCTACAACAATTTATGAATGATCTTCAGCAAAATTTTAATTGTGTGTTGTATTAATGATATTGTTTGGTAATTTCTGCATTCCATTGGATTACCTTTCTTTGGAATGAGCATGTGTATGGATCTTTTCCAGTTGGTTGTCCAGGTAGCTGTCTTCCAAATTTCTTGGCATAGAGGAGTAAATGCTTCCAGGGTTGCATGCATTTGTTGAAACATCTAAACTGGTATTTCCTGAATTCCTGGAGCCTTGTTTTTTTGCCTACGCCTTCAGTGCAGCTTGGACTTCTTCCTTCACTACCAGCAGTTCTTAATCATGTACTACGTCTTGAAATGGTTGAATATCCACCAGTTCTTTTTAGTATAATGACTCTGTGTATTCCATCCATTTTCTTTTGATGTTTCCTGAGTCATTCAATACTTTGCCCATAGAATCCCTCAATACTGCAACTTGAGGCTTGAAGTTTTTCTTCAGTGCTTTCAACTTGAGAAAAATGCCAGGCATGTTCTTCTTTTTGATTTTCTAAATCCAGGTCTTTGCACATTTCACTGTATAATACTTTGTCCTCCTGAGCCACCCTTTGAAATATTCTGTTCATCTCTTTTAAGTGATCATTCCTTCCATTCACTTTAGCTACTTTACATTCCAGAGCAAGTTTCAGGGTCTCTTCTGACATCCATGTTGGTCTTTTCTTTCTTTCTTGTCTTTTTAATAATCTTTTGCTTTCTTCATGTATGATGTTATCCCACAACTTGTCATTAGTTCTCAATGAGTCACATCTATTCTTGAGATGGTCTCTAAATTCATGTAGGGATATACTCAAGGTCATACTTTGGCTTCCATGGACTTATTTTAATTTTCTTCAGCTTCATACTAATAATTTTTTTTCTTTTGCTACTACTGAGTATATCGTCATCAGTAATCTCTGATTGCCACTCTTACTCTGGTTCTTCCTTTTCTTTTCTTCCTCTTCCATTTCCTATAACATCAACTTTCCTGAGGGTTCTGAAATATACTTGGTATCTATCTTTGGAAAACAGGTAAGGTTGTCTATCTACATCGCTAGAATCTTAGAAATGTTACATTTTTTTTTTCATCCCCGAAGCAAAATCGACTTTGCGTTCTTCCTCTTCAACCTCCCCCGGATATACTATAAGAGTTCAGGTGGTGCTAGAAAGGGAGCCTTGGAGGTCCAGTGGTTAAAAGTGCTTGGCTGCTAACTGAAAGGTCAGCGGTTTGAACCCACCCTCCCTCTCTGCGGGAGAAAGATGCGGCAGTCTGCTTTCATAAAGATTACAGCCTTGGAACCCTATAGGGTAGTTCTACTCTGTCCTACAGGGTCACTATGAGTCAGAATCGACTCTGTAGCTGAAGGTTTGGGTTTTGGTGTAGAAAACCAGGCAGTAGAGGAGAAGCCAGATCTCTGTTCATAGAGGTGATCATCTTTGCTGTTGATTGCATGGCTACATGCAGTTGGATCCTCTGACAAGATGAACTCAAATATAGCCCTCATAGCAGTCCACTACACTGACTCACTTTGTATTGTTTTCTTGACATTGGGACTTAATACTCCCCTTTCACAAAGGTCAAACACCAATCCCCTTTTTGGTGTGTGTAAGTGGCCTTGGGTCCCTAGGGCTCTCAGAATTCCTTTGCTCCATCATTCTTTTGTCTTCAAAGTATCTCATCTACTCTGACTAAAGTTCTGTACTTCTTCAACTCCCTGCACTAGCCACCTGTCTCCTCCAGTACCAACCACATTTCATAACTGAAATCCACATTTTTCCCTTTATATTTCTATTTTTGTTAAGAACACTACCTAGTCTAGATTTAAACCCTGTGAATATTCCCTTCAGAACTGCAACACCTATCCCAGTACCTGATAAATGGGAAGCTTATGATAAAGAATAAATGAATTAATGAATTTCCATTTTAATTTTAACTGCTCTTCCTTTCTTGCCCCTCAAATCTAACTGTTTTAGATTCTGTGACTCATCCCTCAAATTTGTAACTTGTATTTCCACTGTCTCAATTATAATTCACACCTTTATTAAATTTCTCTTTTGATATTTCAAAACCTACCACTGATTTCCAGTTTGTTTACTGATCTCATAAATCTTATCCAAAGCATCAGGACTAATCTTCTAAGTGTATAGGTCAAAATTCCAATCCTGTAATTATCCAAACAAACAAAAAGGCTGGAAAATATGTACAAATGTACAAATCCTTAACTAAAGTTAAGTGATAGAATTACAGATTATTTCTATCTTTTTTGTTGGTTTATCAACATTTTCTGTACTTTCTACAGTTGTTTTTTATTGCTTGAATAATAAAATTGACAAAACAGCCTTGTTTCCTCAATTTTTTTTAATAGGACTATTTACATATTCGTCACTCAATAGAGTAAATGAATTCAATGGGTTATAAGGAACTAGAGAAAACATACCATAGATGAATGGTGGGAATTATATACTTCAGTTATAAATGATTAAAATTAATTTTCAATAAATTATGAATACGTTCCTATTATCTCTCTTGATGATAAATCTCTTGATGAAAGCTTGTGAGGCAAAGACTTTTTTTTTTTTGATTAATTATCTACTAGAACATAGAACATAGTCCCTGCTATGGATGTGTTTTAGGAATCATTTTACATGTTAAGATACAGCCAGGTTCCCTGTGACTTCATGGATCTTCCTTAAGTGAGGGAAAACAAACATTCAACATGAACCAAATAATAAACATTAAACAAGTTATTAACTGGGGCAGTTTCAGGGAGTAATAAGTAAAAAATATGTAGGCTAATGAGATAAGGAATGTTGGATGATGGGGTGGAGGTGGGTTTCAATTTTAGACCAGTAGTGTTGAAGAGCGTCTCTCAGATGTAAGACAGAAGCTGAAAATTTCAACTATGAAAGGAAGCCAGCCATATACAATTGGGGTTATGTAAAATCTAAGGAAAATATTAAGATAAATAGTTTGTAATTCATCTCCCTAGTGCAGTGAAAATAAAATGGATGTTTTATCTTTATCTTGAATCTTAAAGTAAAAATTAAAAAAAAAGGTGGTGTTACAAACTGATGAAACAGCTAGTGTAAAGGCCCTCTGATGGTAACAAGCTTGATGTGTTAAAACACTAGAAATAAGGTTCATGGTACTATTATAAAATTAGAGAGAGACAGAATGAGAGGGGGAAGAGAATGAACATGGCGGGGGGTGTTCTAGGCCACGGTAGACAGTTGTATTCTAAGTGTGATTTGAATCAGTTAAAATTTTTAAACAGAGAACTGGTATAATCATATTTATATTGTAAAACTTCAATGGCCCTTGTTTTGATAATAGATTATAGAAAGCCAAGAGTGAAAACAGAGCAATCGGTTAGAAGACTATGGCAATAGTCTAGGTAAAATGATACAGTGGCCTGTTGACAACAATTCAGGGCAAAGCTTGGGATAACTAGTTGGTTTCAACATTGGAATCAATATATTGAATTATAGAGAGACATCAGTTTCTAAAGCATTACTATTATTATGGGGACAACAAGTGTAATTTTTGCTTTGTTTATTGATATGTCTGAGGACCTGAAAAAAGAAGGATGAACGATTAAAAAGTCCAACAAAATGTCTTACAAAATTTATCTGGGGAAATTTGATGCCTTCATTAAATCTGGCTTCATTCTTGACATTGACTTTATTTATATGATGCTAAAACATTTAGCTAAAATAAATTACATTATCAACCTGAAAGTTTTCTTAAATGTTATGAAACATCCGAGTATTTAATGAAATCTGAAAGTTTGATATCTAATAAATAAGCTACTAATTGAATGTATTTTTAATATTTTTCTGAATTTTTAATTATCATGTAGAGAGAATAAAATGACTTCATTTTAAATTGTGTTAAATATAGTCATGATATATCAAATTGGCAAGTTTCTTACTCTTCTGAAATATTGATTTTGTGGGCTTTATTTTATAAACTCCTATATCTTATTTATAGGCTATAAAATACTTTGAAAGGAAGTAAGGTGAACACACTCCTAAGGCTTATTTTTCCATCATTTAAAAGAAAACCATTTTGTGATATTTTTCATTCTTCTTCCTTTGACTGACCTTGACTCGTCATTCCTGAGAATTAATGGAACTTAGTCAGCTGAACTTTTCTCAGTTCACATTTCACATTTCTCTCCTTTGGGTTTCTTGACAAACATAAAAGTAACATGATTTATTTGAAAGGGAAAAAATGATCTCACACATGGCATACATAACTGCATGCTGAAAAGCAAAAAAGTCTAGAAAACAATAAAGCGTATAATAGGTGATGCTGAGCAGGGGCAGTGAAGAATTACTGTAGGGATTTCTGACCCGTGTAGGTCCTTTCTCAGCTTCAGGACCACGGCTTTAATTCAGGAACAGTCACCTACTTGATGTGATTTAAGGCTGCCAATTTCTCCTTCTGCTCCCACCCTCTCTTTTTCCTATTACAACCATGGAGCTGGAAATGAGTTTTAGTGATCTAATCCAGATTCCTTAATTTTCCATTTAGCATTGCCTGGCCCAATGTGGTGAGTGGTGCAAGTAGATGGCGCTAGAACCTGTACATTGCACATCAGAGTCTCTGGGATGCAGACTCTGAGAAGGAGATTAGTATGCAGGAAATAATTATTGGGGAGTGGTCTCTGGATCAACACATATGGAGAGGTGAAGGAAGGAGAATTAGGCAGAGAGAGAAGTTGAGCTATGATGAAGTTATAACAAAGGCCTCAGCTCCTGAACTCCGGCTCTGGGATGGCCATGCAGAGTTATCCCAAACTGGTGCAAGCGGGCCTTTATATGCCTACATCCACCAATCATTGAGTATAGACCGTCCTTGGCAAATGGTGTGAGGGACATGATCTTCATGTCTCTTCATGTCAAAAGCAATCCCTGGAGGGGAGTGACTGTTTCAGTCTTAATGAGGTTGGCAGTGGTATCCGGGTGCTGCACCATGAATCTAATACTGCATATTTCCTGATCCCTGGCTTCGTGCTACCAGTCTGCTGGAATGTGCCAGATGCAGAACTCAACCTAGATTCTGACATCCAATAAACGTAACCCCCCTCTCGCCCCTCTGTCTACTCCCACCTACTACTTTTGGCTAAGACTTACCTTGGAAACACCTCTTAAATGTGTCTGTTGCTTAAAATGTGGCTATCAGAGCCTTGGATGAGCCAGACAAAATAGTAGTTAGCAGTAAAGTGAAGCCTAGGGAAGTCCAAGGATCTGAGCAGCTGCTCGGGAACCTGAAATGGCAAAGGACACCTCAACAATGAGGTGCAGCTCTAGGAGATTAGCCTCTTCTCTGAAATTTTGACAGTTCAGCATGTACCAGAGATGTCTCAGTACAACATGAAGATGCCAAAGAGATTAGATCAGGCCGAATACTCACATGTTTAAGGCTCAGCATTGCCTGGTGCTGAGTGTGAGACACTGGCAATTAGAATGCCTTAACTGCTTTGTGTACCCATTGCTGTTGAGTGGATTCTGACTCATAGCAACCCTATAGGACAGAGTAGAACTGCCCCACAGGGTTTCTAAGGCTGGAAATCTTGACGGAAGCAGACTGCCACATCTTTCTCCCTCAGAGCAGCTGGTAGGTTCCAACTGCCAACCTTTTGGTTAGCAGCTGAACGCTTAACCACTGGGCCACTAGGGCTCACTTCCTCTTTGTGTAGCTAGCTTAAAATAATCCATGTATACATAGAGTAGTTGACAGGAAGATGCGGCCACAGACAATACTCCACATTAACCAGGCCAGCATTATTTCCAAGATGTGGAGCAGCGAACGTCATGATAGAGCAAAACACTATGGGCTGTCTTGTTTTTCTGGATCTCACAAGTTTTCCCCTTTTGACAGGATGCAGTCTTACCACTTTTCTATAGTTGATTTTAGTGAAAAATATTTGAGTTTTCCTTCTCCAACAGGTTCTTTTCCCTTACACAGGTTCTGGTTTTTGCTGATTTTACTGTACTATCATGACTAAATGGGAAGGTAAATCTCTTACTTTGGGTATGCTGGTGTCACAACTCTAAAACCAGGTGTATTGGTATGATAAGTCCCCAAGTACCCTCTTCTAGTCATTCTGTAAGGATCCCACTGTAACTTTTCTTCCCTCCAGCTCCCACAGGGAAATTTTTTATGAAGCACTTTCAGTGACTCGTCGGTCATTCTGTGAGGTACAGCTAGACTGAAAATACAGGATATAGCAAATTTGAGAACTCTATGTAACTTCTAATAGTACAAAACCAAATATATTAATTTTTATGGAAGAAGACTGAAAGAGGTAGAATGCTTTTTGCTATAAGTAATAGTGATTGTCTTAGTTATCTAGTGCTGCTATAACAGAAATACCACAAGTGGATGGCTTTAACAAAGAGAAATTTATCTCCTCACAGTTAAAGTAGGCTAAAAGTCCAAACACAGGGCATCAGCTCCAGGGGAAGTCTTTTTCTCTCTGTCAGCCTTCTCTTCGGTGGTCCCCAGGATTAGGAGCTTCTCTGCACAGGGACCCCGGTCCGAAGGACGCGCTTTACTCCTGCCACTGCTTTCTTGATGGTATGAGATCCCCAACTTTCTGCTTGCTTCCCTTTCCTTTTATCTCTTGAGAGATAAAAGGTATTGCAGGCCACACCCCAGGGAAACTCCCTTTACACTCGATCAGGGATGTGACCTGGGTAAAGGTGGTGTTACAATCCCACCTTAATCCTCTTAACAAAAAATTACCATCACAAAATGGAGGCCAACCACACAATTGTGGGAATTATGGCCCAGCCAAATTGATACACACATTTTTTGGGGGACATAATTCAAACCATGTCAGTGATCCAACAATTTATCCATTTCATCATCTCACATAACCTGTAATCTGGACATAATGAGTTCCAGGACTGGTGAAGTGATTGAATAACATCAGGGCCCTAGGTTAGCACCTAAGAAATTCTGCCTTAATATTCTTTACCTCATGATCACAAGATAGCTGCTACAGTTCTAGGCATTGAATCTACATATTCTGATATAAAATAGGGAGAACACAGACGAGCAAAATAGAGCTTTCTTTCGTCAAGGTGAATGAAGACTTTTCTTACATGTCATTGTCCAGAACTGAATCATATGGCCACTCCTTCCTACAGGATGGCTAGAAAATGAGTGTTTGTCAAAAGGGAACAAGTTGCTTTAAACTAATCAGAATGGACATGTTGCCATGTGAACACAAATCAGGGTTTTCTAAAATTGAATGAGGTAGAGTGGGAAGGAACGACTAGTTAAGCAATAAACCATATTTGCTATACAATGTAAATGAAACCAAAAATGCAATAGGACTGCCTAGTCATTTCAGGAGTATTCATTTCTCTCTATTTTTATATATGTTTAAAAATTTTAATATAGAACATTTAAACATCTTTTTCTATTCAGTAATAATAAACCTGGAGCCCTGGTGGCACAGTGGTTAAGAGCCAACCAAAACGTTGACCGTTCAAACCCACCAGCTGCTCTGTGGGACAAAGATGTGGCAATCCTCTTTGGCAAAGATCTACAGTCTTGGAAACCCAATGTTGTTGCTATTGTTATTAGGTGTCATCAAGTCAGTTCCAACTCATAGCAACCCTACGTACAACAGAGTGAAACACTGCTCAGTCCTGTAGCATCCTCACGATCCTTGTTATGCTTGAGTCCATTGTTGCAGCCACTGTGTCAGTCCATCTCATTAAGGGTCTTCCTCTTTACCAAGCATGGTGTCCTCTCCAGGGATTGATCGCTCCTGATAACATGTCCAAAGTATGTGAGATGTAGTCTCACCTTTCTTGCTTCTAAGGAGCATTCTGGCTGTACTTCTTCCAAGAAAGATATGTTTGTTCTTTGGCAGTCAGTGGTATATTCAATATTCTTCTCCAACACCATAATTCAAAGGCATCGATTCTTCTTTGGTCTTCCTTATTCATTGTCCGGCTTTTGCATGCATATGAGGCGATTGAAAACCCATGGCTTGGGTCAGGCGCACCTTAGTCTTCAAGATGACATCTTTGCTTTTTAAGACTTTAAAAAGGTCTTTTGCAGCCCATTTGCCCAATGCAATGCGTCTTTTGATTTCTTGACTGCTGCTTCCATGGGTGTTGATTGTGGGTTCAAGTAAAATGAAATCCTTGACAATTTCAATCTTTTCTCTGTTTATCATGATGTTGCTTATTGGTCCAGTTGTGAGGATTTTTGTTTTCTTTATGTGGAGGTGTAATCCATACTGAAGGCTGTGGTCTTTGATCTTCATCAGTAAGTGCTGTAAGTCCTCTTTCAGCTAGCAAGGTTGTGTCGTCTGCATAACGCAGGTTGTTAATGAGTCTTGCTCCAGTCCTAATGCCCTGTTCTTCGTATAGTCCAGCTGCTCGGATTACTTGCTCAGCATACAGATTGAATAGGTACGGTGAAAGTATACAACCCTGACGCACATCTTTCCTGGTTTTAAACCAAGCAGCATCGCCTTGTTCGGTTTGAAACACAGCTTCTTGGTCTGTGTACAGGTTCCCGATGAGCATAATTGTTTGGTCATACAAAGCTCATGTGGGTGAGGGAATGTATCCATGTGAAGGCCTGAGTGCCCCTCTGAGGCATAATAGTGGGGCACATGCAGATTATCTCACCTATCCTGGGATATTTCCAGGATATATTCATGAAACAATCCTGTCTGCACAAAAGGGAACTGAAATTACAAGAGGCAAAAAAGAGTGATGCGTGACGCGCCTACACGAACTTGGCTCAGGGGCAATGATTTGGCTCATAAAAAGGTTATGACTGAGTGATATTTAGTTTTCTTTTGCCACAGACCTCAAGAACATGAGCTAGTATGTTGGATGAGAAGAGCTAAGTAAAGAAGCCATCTAGACGCCATCCAGGGAAACTGCTACATCATCACAGAGATACTCTAAATCTGAGAGCAAAAACTATGGGAATTTACACATGTTAAACATCTGCTGTACACCAGGATGTATGTGTATGTGTGTATGTTTAAAGAATACATTATTTGATATATGTGTATTATATATATGCATATATATGCATTATGCGTATATGTATGACACATACATTATTTAATTTTCCTGATAGCTCTGCTAGATAAGGATATTTTTTCTTAGTTGGTGGATGAGGAAACAGAGACTCAGAGAGAAAATTAACTTGCCCAAGGTTTATCAACATGCATGCCATCAAGAATTATGGCATAAGCTGTACTTAGTCATTAGGAGTGACTAAGAACTGCCCCTCAGGATAAATAAATGATTAAAACTATGAGGTGGAAGATGTGGCCAGTTATAGTCATTCAGCGTCACTTGTGGGAAATCTCAGTCATCTCCTTGAATCAGAGGGAGGAACTGGAAATTTCATGTCAGTGATTCTGCTGAAAGATGATGATGTGTCTGAGAGTTAATATTTTATTAACAGTTATTACGAGTCTATTGAACTGTCAGCAGTTACAGCCAGAGAGTATTGCATTAGATAATTGAGGACGCAGAGAAGCAGATGAGAAGCTGACTGGTTGGTGTTCTGAAAAGAAAGGACTTTAAAACAAATCCACCATGATAGAGATCAAAGGAGAAAAAGAGCCAACTGAAAGAGCTCCCAATGGCCAAAGCTGGAACAATTTGAGCAACAAAAGAAATAAAATAGTATTGGAGTCTAGCCCAAAATATAAAAGAAATATCCATGAGTCCCTACTGGTATAAATAAATTATTTACTAGAAAAATGAATGGGGAAGTATAGGCAAATCTCGCATGAGATGTATTTCCAATAATTTGTGTAGATACTCTGCTCTCAAGGAGGTGGAATATAACTCCCCATTCCTGAGATGTGGACTGCACATGGTAACTCCTTCTAAAGACTACAGTGTGGAAAGAGGGAAGAAAGAGTAACTTTACAGTGAAGAAACCTCACAAACACTGCCTCAGCCAGATGATCAAGGTCAACACTAACAGTGATAAATCATGTTGATACTGCCCTTGATGAGATGTGATAAAGACAGAACTTCACTTCTGTGGTTTTATTCACAAAAAAACCCATAATCCTAGTCTAATTATGAGAAAAACATCTGACAAATTCTATTTAAGACAATTTTACAAAATACCTGACTTCTCAAAATGATGCTCCTCAAAATAGTCTCGGTCACCAAAAACAAGAAAAGTTTGAGAAACTATCAGTCAGGAGGATCCTAAGGAGACATGACAACTAAATGTAATGTGGTATCCTGGATGGAATCCTTGAACAGAAAAAGAACGTTAGGTAAAGACTAATGGAATCTGAATCAAGGACTTGAGTTAACAATAATGTTTCTGTATTGTTTCTGTAATTGTTGCATACTGAAGTAAAGAGTTAATAATGGTGAAGTTGTGAGGTATATGGGAACTCTCTACTGTCTTTGCAACTTTTCTGTAAATCCAAAACTGTTTAAAAAGATCCCTGAATAATACGGGAAAATCAGGACACACAATTATATATCCAGTATGATAACAACAGTCCAAAAAAGAAAATATTCATTAGGAATAAAAAATAGAGCCACAAAAATTTTCTTGATAATAACTGTGTTTAGGTGGACTGACTATGGTGATTTTTTTCCTACATTTATCTGTTTACCAATTTTCTTTAATGACATGTATTGATTTTATAATAAAAAAGAAAAGCAAGAAGATGTTTCATTGATCAAAGAACTAAGAGGTGTATTTGTTCTAGATGCAAGGATATATAGAACAAAGATCTGACAGTATTCCTTTGATAAAACATATATAAAGGTACATTCAACACTGACAAAGTCATAAAAATCAAAATCAAAACAAGAGTAAAATCAAAGCACAGTTATACTTCCAGCTAATTCCTATATTCAATACCCACCTCGTGGCATAATTTTCAGCTTCTGTAATAGGCTGTTCTAGACTTACATAAGAATTCTATTTGTAAGATTTGTAAGTACCCTTCATAACATGAATTATACCTAAATGAAGTACCCCACATTGAATGATAGCTCCCAGTACTTTCTGAAATGAAAAACACCATCTTTCTTTGTATCTTAACATTGTACTTATATAAAATTATAAAATAAGATTTATTGTAAAATACACATTCATATTCCTTATTGTCAGCTATTTACACACCTACATATATGTGCATGGTAGTTATAAATGAACCCTTGTTCAACAATAGTGGCTAATATACTTATAAAGTTTCTGATTTCCATTATCTCTCTGATAATGGACTACATAGAATTCTATTTCTTAGAAAATACACATAAAAGCAGAGGTGAGAAATCTTGGAAGTATAATATTCTTTACCAATAAGTTTCATTATAAGCTATGAAGAGACTCATCATAAACTATATAGAAGTACTTATCTTGCTTTTTTGTTAGATGCCTCTATAGACATGAGAAGGCACAGCTCAAGTACTGTATCCTTAATAAACAGCAGAAGTTTACCCTAAGTTATCAAAGGCAGCTAAATGATTACTAACTTTTTTTTTAATTGATCAAAAATAATTGATGAATAAGTTGCATGAACAGCCAAGGCATGAATTAAATCATTTTTAGATCTAATGTTGAAATGAGAATTATCAAATTCACCTTTATTAGTTTTCATACCTTTTTTTTTAAAAATTGAACATCCAAGATCTCTCAGCTCCAAGTTTACCCCAAGCTTTAGAAGCTCATGTGTGCTTTTAAATTAATGTGTGATTATCTCCATTAAAACTGATTCAATATAATTATTTAAATGTGATTTTTTTTCCCTGGCCAAATTCATTTTATCACCCAGTGCATTGCCTTAATTATGTAATAATGAGCATCATCCTTGCTGCGATCAACAAGACTGTGTGGTGTGCTCTTTTTAATCAAAGATGTTGTAAATGAGAAAATTAAATATCTAGTAAGAAAATGGATTGTTTTCATTATAAAGCTAACATCAACACTAATTAGATTGTGTACACACAACTACATATCAGAGCATAGAAATACACATCATGAAATTCAACAGCAAGTAGCTGACCTTTTTGGGCTATTTTTCAACAGTGCAACTGTGACCTTTCTAGATGACGCTCATGAATCTGCAACATGCCACTGATTGCCACATAAGCGCATGTAATGAAAGCAACTGCTGGGGATGTCATAAACTGTTTCACCAGGCAGAGATGGCAACCTCTTAAAGGCACTGAAAGCTTTAATGGAAACAATTTTGTTTCCTTTCAGGAAGAAAGACTTTTTGCTTGAAGACACTAATCAATTTTTTTTCATTTGATAGAAATTTTAATTGAAGACAACAACCAGAGGTGAAAATATTGTGCAGTTAGCTGCTTCTCTTGCCATTCTGTCATATTAACTGGGATTGTCCTAGTATTTCCCTTGTTCAGTTCACTTGACAGAATCACTAAATTACATTAAAGTTGTTTAAGCATGAACTTTGTGAGAGGCAATCTTTTTAAATTTGAGCAGCATGTAGGTAGCATAATGTATTAGAAGAATGGTTTCACAATTTCTCCAACAATGCAACGGAACATCTACTTCTATCTTCCAATGAGGTGTGAAACTCACCTCGCACTCCTAGCAGTAACATGGGTAATTTGTTTTGAAACAAATATTTACCCTGAAGTTGCCACATGATGTTTATTAATGATTTTCTACTGTGTTTTATTGCCTCCCAGGAGAAGAGATGTGGTGTTTTTACTTCTTTTGTGCATGTCTAAATTGCATAATTCACAGCATGCAACATTCAGTACATTACTAATGAACTTTGTTTTGGGAATGTAAAAAAAAAAAAGGTAACACTGAGGAGAAAAAGCACCCCTGTAATTCGAACCTACTCAGAGGCGCCTTGGGAGACAGGCCTGGCAATCCGCTTCTGAAAGGTCACACCCTTGAAAACCCTATGGAGCAGTTCTACTCTACCCACATGGAGTCACCATGAGTTGGAATCCACTTGACAACAACTGGTGACAACAACAAATAACCTGTACATTATTCCACTTCGTCACTATATTAGTCATGTTTCTGGAACGCTGAACTGTTTCTACAGAATCTTCTGCTAGGCGTACTGTCATATCCTTAAACTCTACCTAAGGAAACCTGGACAATGTCTCTCCTACTGAGTGTCCAACATCTGGGTGTGCCGTGCTTTGTGGCTTACTTTCTGCTCACATACTCAGATACTTGGGAGTCGTGGAGAATCTTCTTGTACTTTATTACTAAGTACTCAATCATTTATCTCTGAGATGTTTTTCAAACATACCTTCTATTTTCTCTGTTTTGCTTCAAAGTCATGTCATTTCACACATAGGCTATGTCAACAGCCTTCACACTGCCACTGAGTGACCTATCCAAAATTTACATCTGCATTTTAGCACCTTTTTTTACTCTTTTTATTGTGGTAAATATATAGGCAACAAAACATTTGCCGTTTTAACAATCTTCACATGTACAGTTCATTGATGTTAATTATGTTCATCATGTTGTCCAATCATCATCCTTAACTTCCCCAAATTTTTCTATCATTCTTAACAGGAGCTCAGTATTCCCCAGGTGTTGCGTTTTAGCACTAGTTTGAAACTCCATAATCATCCCCATGTAGTACCTATAGGTAAAGTCTAAGCTCCCTGCATTGCCTACAGGGAATTCCATCATCTTGCTCCTATTTACCTCTACCTCCTACCTCTGAGACCCCCATCCCCCATCCCTCCTCCCAGCACTTCACTTAGCACTTGAACATACACTAGTGTCTTGATTGACTTCATGCTTTTTCCTTATTCTTTGATCTGTTGAAAATGCACCACATCCCTATTCTAAGCTTCTGGTATACCTCTTCCCGTTGAGGCACTGTCCGTGAGACCTTGCCCTTCACTGAATCGTTTACGTTTCCTATGCGTTATCGCATCTTGTATTTTTCTCTATTGTTGTCCTTATTACAGGATGTTGCTGGTGTCCCTTACAAGTGAATTTCTTAAAATGAGGACTGCATCATACTACATGACATATACCAGGTGCTCATTAAATGCTGATGAGAGATTGAACTCATTTCAGTTGTAGAATCGTTTTATTAATTTATACCTTCTAGTAAGGAGCCCTGGTGGAATCTCTTTTTAGGATGGCTAGATAAACTTCTCTTAATTTATTATAAACTTATCCTAAATTAGTCAGCATTCTTAATTTTAGTCAGAAAAGTACACTCTGTATACTACTTATAAAAGAAAAATTAAGTCAGGGACGACATGGTCAGGAAAAATGCCCAACCTCACCATAGGGCTCCTCTGGCTGAAGTTCCACTTCTGCTGTTGTCTTTGAGGTCTTAACGTCGATGCAGAAGACCCAGATGCTTCTGCTGCTCTGTTTCCCCCAAGATCTGATTGCCCATCTCACACTGCTCACTGTGTCACCTCACTGATGGAACACCAAGTCACATGGATGAACTCTGGCCGAGGGGAGACTGGATAATGCCATTTTACCTTTCCAGGCACAACATTACAGAAAAGCAAGTTAGAAGATGGAAGACATTGAATAAGCCAGTTTACAATATCTGCCACACCCTCAAAATGTGAAACAAAGGTGTTTTTTTTTTTTTCCTCTGAGTCAATAAAAATCAATCTATCGACTGTTTACAACTGTTTCCTCTGGAACCTGGGGTTCTAGAAAAGAACAATGGCCAAAATCTCAAAATTGTGGTATCCTTTTTTTGTAAAGTTTTCTACCAACCAATATTGTCGGCCTCAAAGGGAAACTAGAAATTTCAGCATTATCTACCTCCCAATCTCTTAGTTATTGTTATTCCATCTTCAAGTTTAGAGAGTGTTTATATAAACAAGTTGAGTGAAAGAATGCAAATGGGCCCCAAATGGACATCATTTTCCTCAGGATTCCAGAACTTGGGGAAATCTTTGCTACATGAGTATGAATCACCCTCAGTACCTTCCCATGCCCCAAAAAGTGATTTCAGGGAGAAACTGTCTCTTGGGCATCAGGCACTTAGGAGATTCTCTTGCCTTTCTCAAAGTTTGTGGTAAAGTGACAGCTTGTGCTTGTGAGAGGGCCCTCTGCTTGATAGGTTTGGGTGGTTGGACTAGGCAAGGACTGCATGAATCAGCTGTCATTGAGTCAATTTGAACTCATGGTGACTCTGTGCTTCAGAGCAGAACTGTGCTCCATAGGGTTTTCAAATGCTAATTTTTCAGAAGTAGATCTCCAAGACTTTTCTCCAAGGTGCCTCTGGGTGGACTCTAACCACCAATCTTTAGATTAGCAGCCAAGCACTTAACCATTTGTACCATTCAGGGACTATAAGGAATGCACTTCACTAAGTGAGAAACCCTATCACCTTTCTGGGTTTCTGATATTCAGGATTTTTTTCCTAGGATTTTTCCCTCACCATTACGTGGGTAAGAGACAGTGGGCTTAGCAGAATGGGAGGACATTTAGGCTTCTCACTACTTTAGGAAAAGGGATATTTCCACATGCCCTAGCCCGTGTTTGTGGAAACAGTCACATGACAGTGCATAACCACTTTTGCCTGGCTTGGCCCTCTGAGCATATTCTTCTTTTGCAGAATATGATTAAAACCATCTAAAGTGGTAGGACAAGGATATGGGCTCCAGTGGTCAGGATCCTGCTCCCTTGGCCAAATGATTTGTCTTTATTGCTTATTAACATGATTTCTATACACTGGATTTCCTAGCCCAGATACTCTTTAAGTTACATGAAAGTACAAAAAAATACAACTTAAACCAGTTAGAATAGAACAGTTTTGTCAGTGTGCAGTGGAAAGTGTATCTTCACTTGTCATTTACACATGGAGTTCACCAAGAAAATTTAGGGTCTATAACAGAGGTATAATAAGAGAGCCTTGGTGGTGCAGTGGTTAAGTGCTTGGTAGTTTGAATCTACCAGCTGGTCTGTGAGAGAAAGATATGGCAGTCTGCTTCCGAAAAGATTTACAGCCTTGGAAAGCCTATGGGGCAGTTCTACTCCATCCTACAGGGTGACTATGAGTCAGAATCTAGTCCATGGCAAAGGGTTTTTTTTTTTTTTTTAACATAATAGAGTTGTTGTGTAACCACCTCTTGCCATAAATCAGAATTCAGTGCTTGTGAACTCAAATGACAATTATTGCCTATGCACATCATCTGGCAGTTAATCATGCAAAATCTTCTAATAGCTCTCTTATTATTGTCTTGAATTGTTATTTAAATCTTTTATTGATGTTTAGTTTTTTACCTGTTTCTCTATCTTATCTCTCTAACCAAATTATGATTCTCTAAAAACAAGGAGAGATATTAATTTTTTTTCTATCCCTGTACTGCCTGATCCGATTGTTTGGCTGTACTAAGAATGCAATAAATATTTACCAATGAGTCTTTTATACAGCCTATATTGCTTCCATGCTTTAGATTGATGCATGGTGTGGCAGAAAATGTTATATCTCACAGGGCGCCTTCAGGACTCTAGTCCTGATTTCATCTTCTACTTTAGCTTCTTTAATTTCCCAGTCAAGATAACAGGGGCCCTGAGATATTTATGCAGTGGACTATTATATACCAAACTGTTAATACTGACTATCTATGGGTGGAACATTTATGGATATTTTAAATGACCTTTTTAATACTTTTCTATATTTTCCAAATTTTTCAAAATTAGTAGGCATTAATTTTAATACTGTAAAAAGTATTTTACATTAATTTTTAAATGAATAAAAAAAATCATTACTCTGCTAGGTGCTTTACAAAGGGAACTTATCAACTTAGTTTCTGGCCCTTAAAGGGTATTAGATTCATTTGTTCTGTTTAACTTCCTCTTGCCTTTTCTGTAGTCTCGGTAATGATGCCCCATTAAAGGTGGATGCAGAACTTGGCAAGGTTATATAATAGACTACCCAGCCTCTCTTGATACTAACAACCTAATTAGACATGGCTCACATAGGGTTGCCACGAGTCAGAATGGACTGGAGGGCAACTTACAGCAACAGCAACGTTTTCTACTACACTGAAAACATTTGTAAAATCTTTTACACCACTTGGTGAGAAGTATATCTAAATGCAAAGTCATTATATAAAATGTCCTCATCCATTCAGTTGTGATCATTGAATTTTAAATATTTAAAATATAAGAATAATGATTTGATCATTTTTATTTTTGTAGTCCCTCAAAAATAAAATCATTTGTAAAATAGTCTATCTTCTTTGCTTATTAGCAATCCCCTTTCTATGAGTCTTTGTATATTTTGTACTCAGGCAATCAAGAGGTAACTTTGAGTGTTCCCTGAGCTAAGCATGATGAAAGATTTGCATGAGATGGAGTCTCTAGCTTTGAGGACTTACAGTCTTTTATACATGAGACATACCCACAAAATATTTAGAAGAAAATATCATGCACAGAGTCTTGCAAAATGTCATTTTCTAGTGCTAGAAAACCAAAAGGAAAGGACATGCTGGACATTTCTCAAGTAAAAATAACTGAAGAAAAAGTTCAAGCCTAGAGTTGCAATATTGAAGGATTCTACAGAGAAAATATTAAACCATACAGGAAGCATCAAAAGAAGATAGAAGGAATACACAAAGTTACTGTAGCAAAAAGAATTGGGTGATGTTCAACCATTTCAGGAGGTAGCATATGATAAAGAACTGATGGTAATGAAAGAAGAAGTCCAAGCTGCACTGAAGGGAATGGTGAAAAACAAGACCAACTGAAATGTTTTAACAAACGGATGCAGCGCTGGAGGTGTTCACTTGTGTATGCCAAGAAGTTTAGAAGACAGCTACCTGGCCAATTGACTGGAAGAGATCCATATTTGTGCTCATTCCAAAGAAAGGTGATCCAAAAGAATGAGGAAATTATCAAACAATATGATTAATATTACATGCAAGTAAAATTTTGTGGAAGATCATTCAAAAGAGGTTGCAGCAGTACATTGACAGGGAACTGCCATAAGTTCAAGCCAGATCCAGAAGAGGAGTGGAACAAGGGATATCATTACTGATGTCAGATGAATCTTGGCTGCAAGCAGAGAATAGCATAAAGATGTTTATCTGTGTTTTATTGACTAGGCAAAGGCATTCGACTGTGGATCATAACAAATTATGGATAACATTGTGAAGAATGAGATTTCCAGAACACTTAATTGTGCTTATGAGGAATTCGTACATAGTCCAGGAAGCAGTTGTTTGAATAGAACAAGGGGATATTGAGTGGTTTAAAGTCAGGAAAGGTGTACGTCAGGACTGAATACTTTTACCATACTTATTCAATCTGTGTGCTGAGCAAATAAACCAAGAAACTGAACTATATGAAGAAAAATGTGGCATCAGGATTGGAAGAATACACATTAACAACCTGCCATATGCAGATGACTTGACCTTGCTTGCTGAAAGTGGAGAGGACTTGAAGCACTTACTGATGAAGATCAAAGACCACAGTCTTCAGTATAGACTACACCTCAACATAAAGAAAACAAAAATCCTCACAACCTGACCAATAAGCAACATCATGATAAATGGAGAAAAGACTGAAGTTGTGAAGGATTTCATTTTACTTGGATCCATGATCAATGTCCATGAAAGCAGCAGCCGAGAAGTCAGATGATGTGTTGCTTTGAGCAAATCTGCTGCAAAAGACCTCTTTAAAGTATTGAAGAACAAGGATGTCACTTTCAGGAACTGAGGTGCGCTAGACCCAAGCCATGGTATTTTCAATTGCCTCATATACATGTGAAAGCTGGACAATGAATAAGGAAGACCAAAGAAGAATTGATGCCTTTGAACTATGGTATTGGCAAAGAATATTGAAAATACCATGGACTGCAAGAAGAACAAACAAATTTGTCTTGGAAGAAGTACAGCCAAAGTGCTCCTTGGAAGCGAGGATGGCAAGACATTGTCTCCTGTACTTTGGACATGTTATCAGCAGGGATCAGTCCTTGGAGAAGGACATCATGCTTGGTAAAATAGAAAGAAAAAAAAAAAAAGCTAAAACCCATTGCTGTCAAGTCAATTCCGACTCATAGTGACCCTATAGGACAGGGTAGAACTGCCCCATTGAGTTTCCAAGGAGTGCTTGGTGGATTCCAACCATCAAGCTTTTGGTTAGCAGCCGTAGCACTTAACCACTATGCCACTAGGGTGAAGTAGAGGGTCAGTGAAAAAGAGGAAGGCCCTCCAGGAGACAGATTGACACAGAGGCTGCAACAGTGGGCTCAAGCATAGCAAAGATTGTAAGGATGATGCAGGACTGGGCTGTGTTTCATTTTGTTGGACATAGGGTCGCTATGAGTCTGAATTGATTCTTGGACACCTAACAACAACACAACATCATGCATGTATATGATAAAATTTTATATTATCAGGCTAGACTGTAAGAGTTAAGAACATTTAAGAAGAGATATCACAGAAAAAACAGGAACAGAAGTTTCCTCAAGGAGACAAGACAAATTCATCACTGTAAACTATTAGACTTTTAATTGGTACCGAGAGGAGGCAGGCAGACTGTAATCCAGCCAAGTAAAGACATCCATTTATTCATCAAATTCTATTGATTCTTTCTAGAACTGTTTTTCACTTTTCTGTTCCTCTTTTCTTCTACTTTTAGTGATGACTTTACTCCAACTTTATTGAAAAAATCCTAAACTTCATTAATCTGTAAATATCTATTTTTTTCTCTCTACTTCAACATCTATTTTTATCTTTACTTAAATATTTCTTTAATCTTACTTGTCTCAGAGGAAGAATGTTTTGCTTACCCAATGTTAATGTTTATGATGTGCTGTAAATCCCATTTTCTCTTCTTATCTCTAACCTTTCTCTCAAACAACGCAACCTCTCTATCTTTCTCCCTAAATGTTAGCTCTCATTTTCCTCAATTTCCTAGTACTTTGTGTGTTTCTCTCTATAATGACACAGACGTCATTTCTCTGTATCTGAGCACATGGGTATTTATATTATCCCTTCTACTAAATTGTTGACTCCGTCAGATCAGGTCTATATTTAATTATCCCTTTAACCTCTGTATGCTACAATATAATATCTCCTAAGTAAATGTTTGTAAGTGCATGAAAATCTGTGTACTTCCATTTCTTTTCTTGTTCTGTTGATTGCTTTGTCTCTTTGCAGTTTATATAATTTTCTCTATATAACTCCTTCTTTTACAGATGGAGAAAAAGAGACTTCAAGTGATTATTTAAATCAAACAGCTAGTAAGTGATCACACCAGAAGTCAAGTTCAGATCCTGCCCCACCCCTGCAACTCTGTAGGCTATTTCTTAACCACTATCGGGATTTCCTCCCGCCTCATTGGTATCTAATAATAGTCTCGACATCTTCTGAGCAACAAATATGCTATCCCATTGCCCATTTTGATATCCAAATCTCATTTAATCATAGCCCTCAAGGATAGATAATACAGATACTATAGCTGTAGCAGGGAACTTTCGAAGAAATGCTCCTAAGCCTTGACAACTCTCACATCTAACATACATACCCACTTTTTTTTTTTTGCCTCTCTTCATAGGTTTGAAATTTTGTTGATTTTTGGTAACTGGATAAGGGTTAGAGGGTTTTTGGAAGATGAAAGAGGTGACATTTAGTCTGTTTTCAATTAGGCCAGGTGTGCTGAGTTGAAGCCCCTCTTTATGGGATGTGGACCAAAAGTAGAATTGTTCAGAGAGAATACATGAGACCTTGTGCACAAGCAAAGCAGCAAGGTCCTGGGGAAGAAAGTGTGGCAAGGGCTGAAAAGCTGGTTCTTTTCCCCTAGATGCTTCCTCCCTGAAGGTAGCTACTGAAGGCGGTGGCGGTATTTGGGCGGGGGGGATACACAGCCTGGCAAGGACTGTGCTGTTCACATGGTGACTCTGTTAAAGTGCGATCTCTGGTGCTCAGTTCTGGAGCAGAATAGCATTTACAGAAGCACCATTAAGAGAAGCTAACAACTAGACAGGGATATTTGTTTGTTCAAATGTCGTGGATAAAAGTAAGGAAAATACAACTCATAAACCCTTTTTTTCCTTCTTCCCAAATTTTCAGCATACCACCACTCCAGACCTTCTTAGTCACCACACAGCCTGACAAACTGTCCCAACATTCCAATTCCGGTGCTCCAACTCTCTGCCCATCCCCACACCCGCATGCCCTGATCTTTGTATGCATATTAATTTAAACCGCTTTTGGCCGAGGTTTTCCTCTTCTCCTCAAGCCCCTTCTGTTACTATCCTTTTTGTCCACTCACTGATTGTGCCTGAAAAAAATTTCTGGTACATTTAAAGACAGACCAAATGTCTCTCCTGAGAAGGTGGTGGTGATGGAAGAAATAGAAGGGAATTAATGGGCAAACTGGAAAAGCCTAGTTTCTGTTTGGCTAGTTGGGAAAGGGGATAGTATGTGATCATGTTATTATTCTTGATATAATCACTCTAGAAAGAGCAAGGATGGTGCTAAAACTTTTTGAAAGAGCTCTGTAAACTGTGAACCTGGAAAACGGGGGCTTGGGCAAGAAAGAATGAACCACACTGATGTTTGCTGACCACCTTGGTTATGCTGGTGTATAGGATTATTGTCAGGTGGGCCCACCAGGCAGCTGGTTGGGACATCAATTCATAAGGAGCCTGAAATATCCCCAAAATATATCAGAAATGATACCAGTTTACACTGGTATGCATGTACAACATCTTACATCACTACTGAAATCTAAAGTAGATGGTACTCTTAGGTAGAACTCTAAAAAACAAATAAAATGTTTCAGTTGTTGAATCAATCCTTAAAGAGCATCAGGCTGAAGGAGCTGTAGATTAACTTCTAACGTGAGGTACTTAGATACCACTGCCCAGCCCTACTTCGACCATTTCAGGAGGTAGCATATGATCAAAAATCAATAGAATCGAAGGAAAAAGTTCAAGCTGCACTAAAGGCACCAGGGAAAAACAAAGCTCCAGGAACTGACGGAATATCAACTGAGATGTTTCAACAAACCGATGCAACTTTGGAAGTGCTTACTCGTCTATGCCAAGAAATTTGGAAGACAGCTACCTGGCCAACCAACTGGAAGAAATCCGTATTTGTGTCCATTCCAAAGAAAGGTGATCAACAGAATGCAGAAATTATAAACCAATATCATTAATATCACACACAGATAAAATTTTGCTGGAGATTATTCAAAAATGGTAGCAGCAGTACAACAACAGGGAACAGCTAGAAATTCAAGCCAGATTCAGAAGAGAACTTGGAACTAGGGATACCATTGTGATATCAGATGGGTCTTGGATGAAAGCAGAGAATACTAGAAAGTTGTTTACCTGTGTTTTATTGACTATGCAAAGGCATTGGACTGTGTGGATCACAGCAAATTATGGATTACATTGCAAAGAATGCCAATTTCAGAACATTTACTTGTGCTCACACAGAATCTGTACATAGATTAAGAAGAAGTTGTTCTAACAGAGCAAGGGAATACTGCATGGCTTAAAGTCAGCAAAGGTGTGCATCAGGGTTGTATCCTTTCACCATACTTATTCAATCTATATTCTGAGTAAGTAATTCAAGAAGCTGCACTATATGAAGAAGAATGAGGCATGAGGATTGGAGGAAGACTCATTCACAACCTGCGATATGCAAATGATACAACCTTTCTTGCTGAAAGCAAAGAGGACTTGAAACACTTACTGTTGAAGATCAAAGACTACAGCCTTCAGTGTGAGTTGTACCTCAACATAAAGAAAACAAAAATCCTCACAACTGGATCAATAAGTGTCATTATGATAAATGGAGAAAAGATTGAAGTTGTGAAGGATTTCATTTTGCTTGGGTCCACAATCAATACCCATGGAGTAGCAGTCAAGAAATCAAACAACATATTGTGTTGGGCAAATCTGCTGCAAAAGACTTTTAAAAGTGTTAAAAATCAAAGATGTCACTTTTAGGACTGAGGTTTTCAGATCCAAGCCATGGTATTTTCAATAGCCTCATATGTGAATTGTCCATGCAAAAGTTGGACAATGAATAAGGAAGGCCAAGAATAATTGATGCCTTTGAATTATGGCATTGGTGAAGAATATATAGAATACCATAGATTGCCAGAAGAAGGAACAAATCTGTCTTGGAAGAAGTACAGCCAGAATACTCTTTAGAAGCGAGGATGGCAAGACTTTGTCTCCCATATTTTGGGCATGTTATGAGGAAGGACCAGTCCCTGGAGAAGGACATCATGCTTGGTAAAGTAGAGGGTCAAGAAAAAGAGGAAGACCCTCAAGGAGGTGGATTGACACTGTGGCTGCCACAATGGGCTCAAACGTAACAACGATTGTGAGCACGGCACAGGACCGGACAGTGTTTTGTTTTGTTGTACATAGGGTCACTATGAGTCGGAACCAACTCAACAGCACCTAACAACAACAACAACATCTCACCAGCAGAATTTTGGGTTAAATTGATATAGGCAGAATTTAAAGAAGAAATGAATAAAAAAAATTATAACTTTAAACCAACACACATTAAATTATTATTTAAAAAGTCAAATTAAAAACTTAACAGTAAATAAATCTTGGAGAATATCTATTGGTGTCATGGGATCTTGGAATTTTTAAAATAAGACAAATGATAGAGATTGATCAGCACCCCATTTCTTCTTACAAGGGAAATGAGGGTGAGAAATTTCAAGGTCATTCAAATATAGGTATCTTTCTAAGGTGTTCTATATGAACGAATGCATCACTGTTCCTTTGATTTCTCTTTCTCTCTCTATATATATGTACATATATGTAACTTTTATTTTTAACAAATAAATATATGCACATAGTTTAAAAAAAAGGCTTCTGTCAAATTTAGAAATCCCATATGCACACCTCTCCATTGCCTAGAGGTTTCTTATGATAATTAATCATACATTTTAATTGTGTGCTTATATTAGATCTTGATTTTTTCAAGTCTAGACATTACTGTGGACTTTCTACTACTAGAATTGATTTTTTTTGCTTGGATCACCTACACACACGCGCACACACACACACAGTTTCTTCTCATATCCTCCCAAAATTGTAGTGTAGCTTTAGTATAGATCAGTATTCAATTATTATGTTATTCTGATTATGTAAACACTGTTCACAGTTGGGAACACTGGTGGCAAAGCAGTTAAGAGCTAGGCTGTTAAACAAAATGTTGGCAGTTCGAATCCAATAGCTGCTCATTGGAAACCCTATGGGGCAGTCCTACTCTGTCGTATAGGGTCACTATGAGTCAGAATCGACTCAACAATGGATTTGGTTTTTTGATTCACAATTGAGGCACACACAATGCAATGATTATATTTTCTTTCCTGCACACTAAAGTTTTTTTCTCTCCTCCTTCCATTGTCTTCTCTTCTCTTGAGTTCCTTTATTTCTGTTCTTAGTCCTATGCCATGTTGGAAGCCTTCTCAAGAGTTAGACAATCCCTGAGCTCTCATTTATATTTAGATAAGCATACTAAAAAGCGGATAGAAAACTCTGCATATGTGAACAGATCTTACAGATTTGAGGCTTCCCTAAAAGGTGATCGGGCCAGTACCAGGCTGATTTACTTTTTGATGGTTCCACAACTGTTGGTTATCTGCATGTCTTTTCTCTAGGGTAGGTCATTTTTCCCCAGAGAAAATTCCTTTAATAGTGTGACTGGAAATTATAAGTCTTGCTGACAGTGCTTTGGAGCTGAGCAAGAAGGTAGAGTTGAGAGTGTCAGGATTTAGTGCTCTAATGTTAACTTGACACTTTTGTATCTAGTACAGAGATACACTGCTCTGGCTTACCCGCACCACTACCCCCAACTCTGGCTTCTGTCCCAGAGTCCATATTTTCTCTACTACAACATCTCCATAGAAGAAAGCTTTAGCCTTTTGTCAAATGAGGGAGGGTTACTTTTCTGGTCGAAGGGTCTCATCTTGGCTCCAGCTACTCTTCATAGTGCTATATCGTCAATTATCTCGTGTTTTTTTGTTTGTTATTTTGTCCCACACTTCAAAGAGTCCCTGATACCTCCAGTTCCTCTGGTTCTCTATGGTTGATGCAGAGAATCCAACTGATTCTTATTGATCTCCCTGCTCTTCCACTTTCCTCTGACCTGCTCAGACAATGACCACTCTGTTCATCTGCTTTTCAACTTCCAAAATACTGAAGACATTTCACACCTCCCATTACCTATTTCCACTCCTTTGTCCTTGTATATCTATACAATTATTTTTAATTTTTACTATATTTTTTGTAAATTTATGAAAGAAGCATATGTTTTCAATGCGTTATATTAAAAAAACCTCTGAGTTCATGATTTTATACAGTGAAACTGTGAGGGCTGGAACTCAATGAGAGTTTTTCTGGATCTTGCAAGTTTTCTGTCTTTGACAGGGTACAGTTACCACTTTTCTATCCCTCTCTGTTTAGTGGAAAATGTTTGAGTTTTCTTTCTCTGACAGGTTTCTACCTTACACAGATTCCAGCTTTCACAGGTATTACTGTACTTCAAAATATATGTATAAATTTATATGATTATATTATGACCCCTGTTACTTGAAATAAATGAAATCAGACTAAAAATGTTTTCAAATATTACTTAAAAATAGTATAGATCTTAGAAATAGCAAATATTATTATTTTGAAAGTACAGAAAATACTAAATATTACTTTAAATAATGTACTTTTATGAGTCACAAAAAGCTACGAAATTAGGTAAATATTCAATTTGACTTCGAAAACATATTTTTTAAGATGGATGAATTCAGAAAACAAACCTAGAGAAAGCTTACCTGTTAAATGAGGTCAAATTTACTCACTATGGAATGAATAACTTGGTTTAGTTTGCATGTCTTATTTCCTAAAAAATCTGGGAGTAGTGACTGCCTTAACCTACTTATTATCTCTGTAAATAATGTTGTCTCAAGGCCTAAGTTAATAAAGTAAGGCCTGGTTATCTGCTCATTAAAGTTCTAAAAATAGAGCGAATGATAAGTGGGGTGTCAGAATTTCCAGGCAAGGGGAGAACCTGGAACGCTAAGAGTGATCAGTGCCCAACTCCAACATCAAGACACTGCATATTCATTTACTAAATCCCTTATCTGTTCATTACTACACTTCCCTGGATTAAGATTATTACACATTCTGTGAAAAACCTGTGGCAATATTTGACTTTTGTTCATGGCTATTTGTCATTTGCTGAATTTTTGGGTGATCTGTGACACAGAATTCATTTTCTAAAGCTATGAAGAGTCTCCTGTAATTTCAAAACTAAAGGGAATAACCTAAGTAAAAGCTTACAGTGACGGGGTATCCTGGGAAACACATTAACCCTTTTGGAAGAATTCAGTGCTGTAGCATTGCTGCCAGTGGATTTTGTGCTGTGCTATTCTCTGTTACGAGTTCTGTGCACTTATTAAAAATGCGTGCTCCAAGACCTATGTCTTCTGAATTCCACGTACACTGAGCAGCTAGACGCTGCGAGAGTTGCTTTGAAGTCAGCAGGCCAGGTTTGAATACCACGTCTACTACCTATTAGGTGTATGATCTTCAGAGAGTCTATATATTCATCTTTAAGATGGAGACAATGTCACCTATCTTCTACAGAATGGAACCTGCATGTAAAAGTGGTTAAGCTGTGTGTGAAGCACAGTGGCTGCTGGCATGATGCACGTAACCAGTCAATGATGGTGCTATTCCCTCAGTCAAAGAAAAGATAGAAGAAGGGCCTGATAATATGAATTTTAAAAACAAAGAAAAGTTTTATCTGTAATGATCTGAACCATAAATTCACGTAATTCAGTGTATAATGAGTTTAGTTCTTGATTATAGTTTTCTACAGGGAACTGAGCAATTTTTTTTTTCCTGAATTTATTAGCATTTGAATCAATTGTTTCCACAGATTAGTAGGGGGAACAAGCATGTGTTGGAATCAACTAGTGAGCATTTTCAACCTTTATGCTTCACTTTACCATACATTCTTAGCCTCAAAGATTCTGATATATCAACATCTCCAGTCAGTAATTCACTGTTTCAGACTTTGAAATAAAGTTCTGAAACCCAATTCTTATTAAGACTTTCTGAAATCAAATGGCAGGAAGTAAATGACTACAGAATCACACTTGCTATCAATTATGTTTGAATAAATGACAAAGTCCTTTCCACTAACTTCATTATTCATTGTGCTATACAACTTCATAAGCTAAGTACTCAGGTATTTATTGTCAACATAGTTCAGGGCCTTTGAAACAAATTCTAAGCTTAACTGAAAAAAATTTTTTCTTAAAACTTGGCATGACAGTATAAGAAAAACCATGTCTGTTGACAGTTTTCAGATAATGGCACTATGTTAAAATAAATTCACTCCATTTTGTTAATGTGTAAATTATGGAATGTCTGCATTGAAGATATTTTATTTTTACTGCAGCGATTGCTGTTACTACTACTAGTACTTCTGGGAAACATTATCAAGCCATTACAATAAATGAAGAAATCTGTTAAACAACTTTACCAGCATAATTTTATCTAATCTTGCCAACTGTATGACAGATTCTCTTAAAAATAATCTAATCTCACAGTTCATTTGCTACTTAAATTATCCTACCAACCTCATCAACTGACTCTGATTTGTATTAGAATATATTCAATAATGGAAAACAGCCTGATCCCTAAGGCAGCTCCTTTTATTTTAAGAAATATATTTTTGCTAACAATGAGCTAAGCCATGTCACCCTATGACTTTTATCTTTGGGTCCTGATTCCACCTCATTGAACTATAAAAAACAACCAAAAAAAAAAAAAAAAAAAAACACACACCAAATCTGTTGTCATCGAGTCAATTCCAGCTCATAGAGACCCTATAGGACAGAGTATAACTGTCCCATAGAGTTTCCAAGGAGCAGTTGGTGGATTTGAACAGCCAACCTTTTTGATTAGCAGCAGTAGCTCTTAACCACTGCACCACCAGGGCTCCATTAAACTATAAAGGGCATATCTAATTCCTACTCCATATCAAAACTCTTCAAATATTTGAAGAGAATTTTATGACTCAATTTCCAGATCAATATTATTTCTGAAATGATGAGGTTTTAACTTCCCTTTCCATTTTGTTAATTCCCCTCAGAGTTTACTCCAGTTTCTCTATTTTCCCCTTACACAAGCTGCCTGGAACTGAACACAACCCTCCTGTATATGGTAGCCAAGGATTATCATCTGCTTTCTTTTGGATTTCTAGCTACTCCCCATGCTAATTTCACATTAGCTCTTTTGGTTGATGATCCACTCCCCTATTAGGGTTCTTGTTATCCATATTGCCAGTCTTCATCTCATGTTCTGCTGAAAACTTTTAGTGGAAAATATATATATAAAACATATTTAGAATAGCTGTATCTCAATTTTATATATATATTTTTTTGTATCTCAATTTTATATATAGTTAATTACCATGTGAAAGATTTCATTTTACTTGAATCCATAATCAACACCCATGGAAGCAGAGTCAAGAAATCAAAGGATGCATTGCGTTGGGCAAATCTGCTGCAAACAACCTCTTTTAAGTGTTAAAAAGCAAAGATGTCACTTTGAAGACTAAGGTGCACCTGACCCAAGCCATGGTGTTTTCAATCACATCATATGCATGCGAAAGCTGGACAATGACTAAGGAAGACTGAAAAAAAATTGATGCCTTTGAATATAGCGTTGGCAAACAGTACTGAATATACCATGGACTACGAAAAGAATGAACAAATCTGTCTTGGAAGAAGTATAGCCAGAATACTCCTTAGAAGCAAGGATGGCAAGACTATGGCAAGACTATGTCTCACATACTCTGGACGTTATCAGAAGGGATCAGTCCCTGGAGAGGACATCATGCCTGGTAAAGTAAAGGGTCAGGGAAAAAGAGGAAGACCCTCAACAAGATGGATTGACTCAGTGGGCTCAATCATAACAATGACTGTGAGGATGGCACAGAACTGGGCAGTGTTTAATTGTTCTGTAGTACATAGGGTCACTATAATTCAGAACCAGCTTGACAGCACCTAACAACAACAACAATTACCATTAATGTAAACTTATGGAAGTGATGAGTGCTACATACAATTTTCAAAATTATAAAAAGCCAATATATACATACCTTTTTTATTTGAAGAATGTACTCAGAGACCAAACACAGAGGTATATGCATGCCTTCACTGTTGTCTTTTTACTTAATTCAAATATTAGCAATTGAGGAGTTGGTTGAAGTGTAACTAAAGAGTTACCAAAGTAAATAATAAACAGACATGGAAAATTGAAAATTAACTCTCTGTTTAATTTTACTCATGTAAGTAAAATAAAATGACAGTCTAATCAAATGCTGTAGACCATTTTTAAAAAGCAAATGTATCCGAGTATGCACACACACTCACACACATACACATGAGCATGCGCAAATATACATATACAAGTTAATTCTTAACTTAATTCTTTGTGAAAATTCTTGTAGCAAATCTGTGTATATGGGTAATATGTTGACAAAGAAATGATTTACATGGCTATGTGAAAGTTAAAGGAAGTAGAGGACTTCTGGCAACATGGTGCTCTAGGCACAAGCACCTCGCTGTCCCTTCACAGCAAAGATCTGAAAAACTAAGCCAAAGAGAGAAAACAGCAATCCTGAAACCCTAAAACATCAAATGAAGAGATAAAGAACTCCACCAAGCACCAAATGGAGTGAGAAAACTGACAGAGAATGGAGAGTGAGGAGAAGTTCATGCAGAGGTCCCCTATCAGCTAACACAGAAGGATCTGCCATCTTGGACTCCTATCAGAGACCAGCAAATAGGGGGTACAAGAAAGCAGCTTCACAGAGCTTCCAGCAGGAGATAGAACAACTAGTAATTGGCGATATACACTTTCCCAGCCGCCACCCTTCTTCACCTCACTTGGTCTCCTCAGCTTTCCGCGGCCACAGTCTCTTGGCCGGGAAGCACTGGCTGCTTAGATTCCACCTGCCCGCACTGGCTGACTCCCTGAGTGCCATTTGTTTGCTGCTGGTGTTCCTTTTTTCTGCTTCTTTTGATTTCTTCCTTACCTCTCACCACCTCCCCCTCCTTTCACTCAAATATCTGGCTCCTTGTGCCATCTTTGCATCTTTCTAATGGGCTGCGGAGCTCCATTCGAGTGTAGAAAAGCTTCCCGGTCTGGGCTACCACACTGGTAGGATACCGGGGCTTTTGTTTGTTTGTTTGTTTTCTTTTCCTTTTCTCGAGCTGGGAACGCATTCTGGCCAGGCAGTGCTAAGAGACTTGGGACCTACCCCCTCAGCTTGCGCAGACATGCAGAGGGATCCCTGAGAGCAATTCTTTTTTTGTGTTTTTTTTTTCTGTTTTTTGGGGGGCTTGTCTTGTTCTTTTTTTTTTTTTTAATTTGTTTTGTTTTCTTTTCCCTTTTTTCCCCTTTTGTCTTTCTTCATTACTCAGTTTCTCATCTCTCTATACCTTCCTTCTCTTCCTGTCCCCTGAATACCTGGCACTGAATACCTCTACACCTTCTAACCAGGCTGTACTACAACATCTGGGAACAACTTCCCCAGACCTCATATCTGCACTGGTGGTATCCCTGGGAGCTTTGCTGTTCCTTTTTCTTTCTAGTTTTTTTTTTATTCATTCTTTTCTTATTTTTTTCTTCTTCCCCTTTTTGTTTTTTTCCATTTCACAGTCTCTCATCTCTCCACTCCAACGGCAAGCTCCCCTAGCACACTTTTTTGTTTGTATGTTTTTGGCTCCTGTTCCTCTCTCCTCTCTCCAATATCCATCTTGGCTCCACAAATCAAACTCTGCCCCGTCCATCCTGCCTACCTGCACCATGCGCTTAACATCATGCCACCAAACAGCACAGACACGGCCTACTGGAAGCTGCCCTGCACTGATTACCAGCCCACCCTGGTGGCCATAGTAAGTGCCACAAAAAACCCATCCCAGCAACTCCTCTTCAGCTAGACCTGCCCTGCTGTCATATCTGAGAGACTGACCCTGCCAGTTGGAGAAGGAGGCAAAAAGTATCATGCCCACAGAGGAGCAAACAACAAAGAACACACAGCCCGCCTGCTCAGACATAGCCAAATTAACAAAAAGGACTAAACAAACAAATCTACAACCAATAAATGAGAAAAATAACTACTGAATGCTCCGAAGACAGCAGACAATATCAAAACATTTACAAAAACAAGACAGGATGGTTCCAGTAGACTTCCAAAATAAAATACCAGATGACTTTCCAGTGGAAGAAAATGCACTAGAACTACCTGATAGGGAATTCAAATATGTAATACTCAGAATCATCGAAGAGTTGAAGCAAAAGGCAGATAAAAATGAGGGGGAAAAAAAAAACAAATTCATGGAAAATACAGACACAAAAAATGGAAGAATTCAGGAAAATAATGCAGAAACTAAATGCCAAAATAAATTCACAACTAGAAATCATACAAAACAACAATTAGAAATCCAAAAGATAACAAGATTTCAGAAATGGACAGTGTCATAGAAGGGCTGAGGAGCAGATTTGAAACGGTGGAAGACAGGATCACTGGAATTGAAGACAAACACTGGGATACAATTCTGTTTGAGGAAAACTCAGAAAAAAGAACAAAGAAAAATGAAGAGACCCTGAGCATTATGTGGGATATAATCAAAACTAAAAATTTGCTAGTGATTGGAGTTCCAGAACAAGGGGAGAAAACAGAAAACACAGAAAGGATCATTGAAGAACTGCTGACGGAAAACTTCCCCAATACCATGAAAGATGAAAGTTGGTCACCCAAGAAGCACAACGAACCCCATATAGGACAGACCCTAAAAGAAAATCACCAAGGCATATCATAATCACACTCATCCAAACCAAAGACAAACAAAGAATCCCGAGAGCAGCTCATGAAAAACAAAAAGTCACATACAGAGGAGAAACGATAAGACTAAGCTCAGATTATTCGGCAGAAACCATGCAAGAAAGAAGGCAATGGGATGACATATATAACACCTTGAAGGAAAAAAATTGCCAGCCAAGAATAATATATCCTGCAAAACTCTCATTCAAACATGATGGTTAAATTAGGGCATTTCGAGATAAACAGAAATTAAGGGAATATGTAAAAACAAAACCAAACTTACAAGAATTATTAAAGGGAGTCCTTTGATCTGAGAACAAACAACTTCAGCTCACAGGCTGAATCTAGGATGCAGCACAGTACCAGCCAGATACCAATCTAGGAAATGAACTCTCAAGGACTATCCAAAACCAAAAGAAATACAACAGGGAATCAGAGCAGTTAATCGGTAAATG
>NW_004444111.1:4861343-4905372 GCF_000243295.1 Trichechus manatus latirostris
AGAGTATGGCCCTCAGACACCCTTTTAGCTCAGTGGTGAAGTCACTTCCAAAGTTCACTGTTCAGCCGGGGATTGGACAGCCCCATAAAACAAAACGGGACTAATGAGGCACAGCAGTCCAGGGACAAGGACTAGAAGGCAGAAGGGGACAGGAAAGCTGGTGATAGGGAACCCAAGGTTGAGTGAAGACAGTGTTGACATGTAGTGGGGTTGTTAACCATTGTCATAGGGCAACATGTGTACTAATTGTTTAACGAGAAACTATTTTGCTCTGTAAACCTTCATCTAAAGTAAGAATAGCAGCACAACTGGAAGAACGTAGTTGATGTCACTGAACTGTGCATGTAGAAATTATTGAAATGGTGTATCTTTGGCTATGTATATTTTCATCAAAAAAAAAAAAAAAGTTGAGAAGGGAGAGGGTTGACTTGTCCTGGGGTTGTTAACTAATGCCATGAAACAATATGTGTACTACTGTTTGATGAGAAACTATTCTATAAACCTTCACCTGAAGTACAATAAAAAAAAAAAAAATAATAAATAAAGGAAGCAAAAAGTATTTAAAAATATTTCCAAAGCTTTAATAGCTTTCATTGTTTTTTCTCTTTTATCATTTTCCCAGATCTTTATAAGACAAGATAGAGAGCCAAATATGAATTTTCTTTGCAGAAATGGTCAAATAACTACAAAGAAAGTATTCTATAAAGGCTTTATTTTTGGTTTTTGAAATTACATACTTTGGACAGAATGGGACATTGAGACTTGGTCTTAGACCACCCCCTTCACTGCTGAAAACAAAGGATTTGCCACAAAGAAAAAGTATCCCTGGGATTTTTTTCCCTGATATTTATATGAATTATTTTTATTGCTTGAATGAAAACATTTTAACATCTTAGGTGATTGTCATAGATTGAATTATGTCCCCCAAAAAATGTGGGTATCAATTTGGCTGGGCCAAGATTCCCAGTATTTTGTGGTTGTCCTCCAGTTTGTGATTGTAATTTTAAGTTAAAGAGGATTAGGGAGGGATTGTATAATACCCTTACTAAGGTCACATCCCTGATCCAAGGTAAAAGGAGTTTCTCTAGGGTGTGGCCTGCACCACCTTTTATTTTACAAGAGATAAAAGGAAAGGGAAGCAAGCAGAGAATTGGGAGCCTCATACCACCAAGAAAGCAGTGCCTGGAGCAGAGCTCGTCCTTTGGACCTGAGGTTCCTGCACTGAGATGCTCGCAGACCAAGGGAAGATTGATGATGACGAGGAACTTCCTCCTGAGCAGACAGAGAGAGAAAGCCTTCCCGTGGAGCTGACACCCTGAATTTGGACTTGTAGCCTACTAGAAAGTGAGAATATAAATTTCTTTTTGTTAAAGCCATCCCCTTGCGGTATTTCTGTTAGAGCACTACTAGATGACTAAGACAGAATTTGGTACCGAGAGAGTGGGGTGTTGCTCTAACAGGCACCTAAAATGTGGAAGTGGTTTTGAAACTGTGAATGGATAGAGGAGTGGCAGTGGCAGAGGACCAGCAGCAGCAGATCCAGGAGACCAGCACCAGATGGTGCTGGAACTGACCTACTGAGCGAGAAGCTGAGTGCCTGTGCGCTAGAGGCTTCCTGGAGGAGTGGCGTGCCTCTGGGTACTTATCGGTGGAGCTACCAAGCTTTGGAACACTTGCCCCAGCAGGGCAGATGCGGGCTTAAGGCCCGCAGAGGCCACAGGAGGCAGAAACTGATAAGGAACACAAGAAGCCAAGTTGCCTCAGTCTCAAAAGGTATGACCGTGACCTCTGGGGTATAATGTGTTCTGCTAACTTACTTGATGCCTGTTATCCCTTCTTTTCCTCTAGTTTCTCCCATTTGTAATGGAAATGTCTAGCTTGTGACTGTTCTGCCATTGTACCTTTAGAAGCAGATAACTTTTATTCTAGATTTCACATATGAAGAGGAATTTTTGGATTCTGGGCTTGGAGTTAAGACTTTTGTTATGATATGATGGGATAAATATGTTTTACATGTGGCAAGGACATGAATTTTTGGGGGCCAAAGGGTGGAATGTCATGGATTGAACTGTGTCCCCCAGAAATATATATCAACTTGGCTATGTCATGATTCCCAGTATTGTATGATTGTGTACCATTTTTTATTCTGATGTGATTTCCTTATGTGTTGTAAGCCCTATCACTATGATGTAATAAAATGGATTAGTGGCAATTATACTGATGAGGTCTACAAGATTAGTGTCTTAAGCCAACTTCTTTTGAGATATAAAAGAGAACAGCAAGCAGAGACACATGGGGACCTCATACCCCCAAGAGGGCAGTGCCAGGAGCAGAACGCATCCTTTGGACCTGAGGTTACTGTGCTGAGATCCCCCAGATCAAGGGAAGACTGATGCATCACAAGGACCTTCCTCCAGAGCCAACAGAGACAAAAAGCCTTCCCCTGGAGCCGCCACCCTGAATTTGGACTTGTAACCTACTAAACTTGAGAGAATAAATTTCTCTTTGTTAAAACCATCCACTTGTGGTATTTTTGTTATAGCAGCACTAAATGACTGAGACTGTGATGCATTTTTTTCCCAAAAGATTTATTTTTCCTGGAAGATCTCCGCTTTTATAGTCTTCCTCTCAAGACAATGTGATTTGTAAAATATGGTCCGTTCCGCTTATTTCTTTCTGCTCTGTGAGTCTCTAGTTTATTCAGGCTCTATAAAAGAAAATACCATCTCATGATTGCTTCTTCACTTACAGATAATATTATGTAAGTGGCCTTTCTATAACTTTGAAATTGTCAAAAATATCCCTATATGAAAACTAACATGCAAACCGGTGGGAAAATACCCCAGAGCTGGCTAAAGTCCTTCATTTTTCCTCCTATAATTTTCTTTTTTCTAGATTTTCTGATCTTGTCATTTTGTATTTATTTTTTAGGGTATTTTCCCACTTTATTTAGGTAAGATGAGAATCAATCCTTTGGAGATTAGGAACTTCTTGACTGTCGTTTGTCAATTGTATCAGTGCTGTTTGTTTATATTGCTGGAGATAAGAAACTGAAAGAAGTAACTTAGAAGTTAACATGAAAACACCACAAAGAGGTAGGAGACAGCGGGAGTCCAAGTCAGACCGCTGAAGGTCTGGCCTTAGTATACATTATTTTTCTCTTCTTTGTCATATTACATTTACCCAAATCATTCTATGTTTGATGATTTACTTTATTCTACTTGCCCCTATTGACCAGCCAAATAAAAAGGGATTTATTGGAAGAAGTGGTTGTAAACATGCAAAGTGTAAAAAAGTGTAGCTGTCTCAGTTTCACCTCACTTTGAGTTGTCATGTCGCATTGTGGGAGGTTCTGAGACTGTTTAAGGCTTAAAACCATCTCTCTAATTTATTCATTTATTCAGTAAACATTTATTGATCATGTCCACCTTGTGCAAGAATTGTATAAAGTGCTGAGGAGACAGATAAATAAAATATATCTTTACTCTTAAGGAATTTGTGGTCTATTAGTAGAGGCAAAAATACAAATAATTTTAAAAACATTGTAGGTAAGAACAGTGAGCAATATGTATAAAACATTTATAGGAACAATAAAGATGAATACTTAACCCATTATTGGAGCACTAGAGAAAATTTCCTGTGAGAGATAGTGCCTTAGTTGAGCTTTAATGTTAATTGGTGGTTAGGCAAAGAGAGTAGGCTAGGATTTCTATGCCTGGAATACAACATAACCAAAGGACTTGAAATATAAAACAGCATACTTTATTTCAGAAACATCAAGTCTTATGCGATTGTATCAAAAAATGTCAGGCAGAGAATGATGGATGATAAGGTTAGACAGGTAGTCAATGGCCACGAAATGGAGGACTTTGTATGCCATCTTAAGAATTCTAGGATTTATCTTGATAGAGATAAGAACCACTCAAAATTTTTAAGTAGGAAAGAGAATTTGCGAATTTGACACTGAAGAGATTCAACTCTGTCGGTTCTGTGAAGGGTGGATTTTAGAAAGACTGGATTGTAGGCAAGGAAAACAATTAGAATGCTTCACTAATCATCTACTGAGAGTTCTTTTTAACTGAATTGTGCTATTTTTATCTTTCTTTAAGATAAATTTATTGAGCACCTTTTTAATGCCAGGAAATATCCTAAATCCTGGGAATACAAAATTAAATAAAACCAGACACATTTTCTATTCTTATGAATCTCTCAGTACAGTGATAGAGTCATATATTAACAAAATAATTACAGAAATGAGGAATTGGCAAACTATGGACCTTAGACCAAATCCAGACTGTTACCAGTTTTCGTAAATAAAATTTTATTGAGACACAGCCACACTTTTTTTTTTCCTCTATTCAAACGCAGAGTTGAACAGTTGTGATAGTGACTGTAAGGTCCAGAAAACCTAAAATAATTACTATTTGTCCCTTTACAGAAAGTTTACCAACTTCTGACACAAATCAATGTAAAATTACGACTGAGACACTAGGAAGAAAAATATGCCTATAAGTGTGTGAAAAAGAAGAGGGGATGGAAGTATTAAGACAGTAAAGATTTTATTGGCAAGAGTCAAACTATTTTTTGAGAGTTACAAAGGTGAAGGGATGGAGGGAAGATTCCAAGCATAGCGGACAACATATGTGTCTTAGCGAGAAATTCCTCCAAAGTAAAGCCTGTGGCAAATGCTTCTGTGCAAGTATTTTATTTGGGAATTGGCACTGGGGAGCAGAAGTGAAGGGCTGAGGGAGAAAAACAGGAAAAGAAAAAGGATACATTATCCTGCTCATCCCACTGGGGGCAATTAGCATGTGATATTGCCTCAACCTTCTGAAATGCATCTCAGAACTTTCTTTAGGAGGATCTAAACCTTGGCATTATAGAAGGCCCTGGACAGGAAGTGAGAAGTAACTGGCCAAGGTCACGGCTAGGTGCTGACAGACACACCTGTGGGAAGCTGATCAAGGCATGTGCTGATCTGGTCACTGCAGTGGATTCTAGGAAGTGAAGTGGTGCAAAACTGGTGTCTGCCACAATGTGTCTGATGTGAAGTACCTACAATTGCAAGGAACATGATAAAATTTCAATATGGAAAAAAGGATTGGTAAGTGGTCTGGTTGGGAGAAGATAGTAGCTTGGACTACAATTGCAGTGATAGAGATGGAGAAAAGTTGACAGATTTGAGAGATACTTAGTAGGAAAAATTATAGCACTTGATGATAGATTACATTGTTGAGATATAGTAGTGGTTAAGAAGAAAATGTCAAGAATGATGCCCAAGCATTAATCTTATGGAAATTGATGAATTTTGGTGCCAGTCATTGATAAAGCAAGTTCAGGAAGAACCAGATTTAATATAGAAGCGTGAGGTACTTCTAAGACATCTAAATAAATATGTCAGTTAGGCAGGTGGATATATAGATCAGGTTCTCAGAAGAGCAAAATGGGCTGGAAAGAGAAATTTGGATGTTATCTGCATATGTTATTGTTATTAACTGCTGTTGAGTCAGCTCTGACACATAGTGACCTTATGTATAACAGAACAAAATATTGTCCGGTCCAGTGCCATGCTATCCATAAGGTTTTACTGGCTAATTTTTAGAAGTAGATAACTAAGGCTTTCTTTCTAGTCTGTCTTAATCTGGAAGCTCCATTGGAACATGGCCATCATGAGTTGACCCTGCTGGTACTTGAAATACTGTTGGCATAGCTGACTACATTATAGTAATATGCAAACCACCATTGTACAACAAACTGACAGATGGGTGGTGATATATCTGCATATAGAAGGTGATTAAAGCTGTGTTTGGAGACAGAATAATAGAGTAGGAATAGAAGAGGGGCTAGGACAATTCTTGAGAAATGCTGAATTTGATAATTAGATAGAGAAGGATAAATTTGCCAAAGAGATCAAAAAGAGGCAGACAGAAGAGAAAGGGTGGGTGTAGAACACAGATCCAAGATATATTTATGAGATAAAAACTGTAAATCTGGAAAATGATTAGATTTGGTGATGAGCTCAAGAGAGGAAAGAAAAATGACTCCTAGCTTTCCAATTTGCATGACTTGATGGATGGTATCTGAAAAAAAAAGAGGATGGGATAAATTTTTAACATTTGAAATTTGAGGTGGCTGTGAGACATTCACACACACATGTCTAAAAATAATATTACTAAGATTAGCTTTTACATATATAACACTTGCAAGTTCCAAGTATTACCTTAAGCCTTTGCATTAGCTCTAAGAAAAATACTATTACTACCCCCATTTTACAGATGAGGAAACAAAGGCCCAGGGATATTCAGTAATTTGCTCAGAATCACACAGCTACCAAGTAGTGGAGCCAGAATTCAAACCTAGGCAATATGGATGCAGAATATTCAGTCTTATCCACTACATTAAAATGATTTTGCTATGTAAGTCTAAAGATATGGTAGATATATGGCCCATATATATAAATTTAGTAGTAGCCAATACAGTTTGGTGTTAAAACCGTAAGAGAAGAGGAAGAAGAACCAGTAGAATAAGAAGAGCAAGTGATAAGGGAATCTTGAGTGGGCGGGGGGCATTTATGGAGATGATAGAGTGTATTTTTTAAAAAGAGACAAAAATGTTATTGAAAGAGTAGAAGGGAAACCAGAAGAGTAGAGAATCACAGAAGCTATGGATATGAAGATTGAACTGACCAAGTATCAAATGCGTTTATCAAGGTCCAGTAGAGTTAGGATGAATATGTTCATGGCATGTGGAAATCATGCCATCTCTGTCGACCTCAATAAGTGCTGCTTTGGAAGTATGGTAGTGATGAAGTTCAAGTTACTCAAGTTGGATGGGTAAAAGTGAGATGAGAAAGTGGAAATTGTAAGTGCTCGCATCTTTTAAATACATTTGTATGAGAAGGTGAAAATAGATTGTTCAGGAGCATGAAAAGGATACATGGTTATGAGAGGGATATTTTAAAAGATGAAACAGAGATGTGGATATGTTTATAAGTTGCAAAAGAAATGGCTAGAGAGGGAACAGGACTGATGGAACAAAGCTCTGGAAAAAAAACAAAAACGATGAGAGTTCTTGATGCCAAGGGTAAATGAACAATGTAAGCAAGAGGTAGATTGAATTATTCTCTTAGATTTTCAAGAGAGGGGCAGGAGTGAGGATGGCAATTATATACATATATTAGAAGAGAAAAAATAGGGTGATTATGATATTTAGATAGCTAAATGTGAAGTTGATAGAGATTGAAATGACTTTCAAGGAGAGGTGAATTTCTGGAATAGTTGAAAGGAATGAAAGATTGAGATAAGAATAAATAAAATGACTGATCGGAGGAGCTAAGATTGGAAATGAAACAACGCAATTATGCTGGTACAAATCTATATGGTGATTTAGTTATAATCTATATGTAGCATTCATTAACTTGGGGATAGTTAGTAAAAAAAACAAGTGGGATAGTATTGTTGGTCCAGAGGACCCATGGGTGGAGATTTTCTGAATAGGTGAAAATAAAGGATAAATCTGTCAGAAAATCCAAGGTATTATTGAGAGTTTAGTTCAAATGCTCAATCACAGATTCTAACCTAGAGAGGAAAGAGGAGGCAAGTGGATGTATTGGGCTTGAATAAAAAAGTGGCAATCTAGAGAGCAGAAATTTCTGAGGTTGATGGACAGGTTTATTGGGAATGATATAGTTATACAATTAGAGGCTTAGTGAGAGAATGAGATATTAGAGTTTGAGGTTTCTGTAATGCAATAATTCTGGGCATTGGCAAAATAAAGGCATAATCATGAGCAATGGGGGAACTGTGGATGGCTAAAGACCAGCAGTAAAAGTAGTTAAGAGCTAGGCATTTAAATTGAGGGTCGTGATGATGTTTGGAAGCTGCTATTCCACAGGAGACTTCCATGAGCCATCTACTATAATGCTGACTGATGAGATAGCCCCAGCTTCAATTATATGATGATAGCATTCTGAGATTACCTTGGTATACTTTTAGAGTCCTTAAAAGGAAGAAGGAAGGCAAAAAGGTTGATTCTTAAACATGAAATCAAGCTGGGTTATATTTACTCTGCTAGAGTGAGGAAGATACTTCTAGCCAGATAATAAGCAAGTTACTCAAATTAGTCAGTGCTAGGAATAATACCTGATGAGATTTAAAGTGTGTGAGCAATCAAAAATGATAAATCAATTTTAAAACAACTAGAGTAGCTGTTTAGCCTAAAGGTGAAAAGTTAATATGACTTATAAGCAACTGTAAGAATATGCATTTCACATGAACCTTGATTTAATTCTCAGCTTTGCAGCTTAGTAGCTGCTTGACATTGGGAAGATTAATTAACCCTATGAGTCTCAAGTCCCTAAATTATTGAGTGAAGATAATAAGATCTATCTTAGAGTTACTGTCATAATTAGAAATAGTATATGTCCATCATACACACATGAATAACAGAGTAATTAGTCAATAAATTTGTTTGATTTGGAATAGTACAAATAATACTAAGTTATTGCTTAAAACATAGTAAATTTATCAAGTATATCCATTCCTCTTAGCTGCTAGATCGGATTTGTTAATTTACTAAATTATGTCCATGTTTTAGATACCTAGGCTTCTTCTCCAAACCATGATGTGTCCAGTGTTTCTTTAGTTCTTCATATGTACTGGAATAATTTTCTGGAGTTATCCTAACAAGATGATAAAAAGACTAGTTGGTGACAATGAAATGAGGAAATATTGATAAGCCTACTACATGATGGGGCAATCTGTTTAGGCAAGTTGGCCTTTATCACTGGGACGGGTCTTCTAGTATGGGTAAACAAATGGTGCTCCTCAAAATGGTTGTTTCCCCACTCCATTGTCTTTGGCCCCTTCTGGATCAAAAACCAAGCCTGGAACCAGTATTGGGATGAGGCTCAAAAGTCTGGCTATTTCTGGAATCAGATACCTTTTATCTTTCTTCCAAGATTCTTCCCTCAGGACCCCAGCCCTCCTTTTTTTGAGCCCTCAATCACAAGAGGATGTATTCTGTTCTCCAATGGTTTCTTCTCAGATAATTGCGTTTGATCACTCATGACAAATGGTTCTGCCTTAGAAACTCACAAATACTTATTGCTCTTCCTTAAATATAGGTTGCCACATCCCAGACAATACAAACATGAATGCCTATTCAGCTTCCCTGAGGAGAGGGAAATGATAGTTTTCATTTTGATTTTTTCCTGATGAGTCTCCACAGTATACAGATGAACAAAAAGATTTACTTGTATTGTCTTGCTGAAGGAGAACAATAACAAAAGCAAAAATCAAGTCTTCCAGGGAACACCATCCATAACCGTAATGCGGCTGGGTTTAAGTTCCAAAATCCTAATTAAGGTTTCTGACGTTTTCTCTCAATAGTCTAGTTCCAATACCACTGAATCACAAAACAGATTAGGCAGAAATGTGTTTCTCTTTAAAAGATGTCTGTGTGTGTGTTTTCCCTATTTCTCGCTTGCCTACAACTCTCTAGAGTTCAAAAAGATATAGGAAGAAGGAAGGCACCCTAAAAACCTCCCAATAGCTTCTGTTAGCTTAATGTTAGGAAAGGAAGAAGTCTCCAACAGATGAGTCGGTAGGCCCCAGCAGCTTTGTGGAGTGGTGGCAAGCTTTAAGTAGACAATATGGCTATTTCTTATGGAATTCAGAGATGGAAATGGTCCTCAAACCTACTCCACCTTTGGGTGGTATACTCCAAGTCTTGCTTAATATTTGGGAGTATATGTCAGCTGAAGTCAGGCAATGCAAAAAGTGCTCATTCCAATCTAAGAAGGAAGCCAGAAAGCAAAACTTAATTAAGCAGTTAGGTCAAACCATTTAAATGAGATGTTTTTAAACCGGAGTCAATGCAAAAATCTTAAGTAATCTGTGGATCCACTAAAATTATAAGCAGAATTGTGTGTCTGTATAAAATATTCAGTTTTCTAGTGGGAGAGTCACAAAGTTTCCAGAAATCAAAAAAGTTTAAGAATGACTACTGAATGGGGTAGGACTAATCTATTCCCAGAACATATTAGTGCAGACCAGATGTGCAAGCCAGATCATCAGGAATGGGCCTGAGCGGGAAGCTCCCGAAATCATGGAAAGCTGGCCCAGTAGCAGTGGATCGCCAGTAAGACATGGCTCTGAAGAAGAAGCAGCTTCTAAACCTGGTATCTAAAGAAGACGGCCAAACTTAGGTCTGCGTTTTTTTAAAACTTTGAAAGGTGTGTAGAAAGGAAGAAGGGAAACAAGCGGGATGATGGAATGTGTTGAAATATTCTGGGATCTAGGAGGAAGAAAGATAAATAAAGAAAAAGATGCAAATTAACAACTTGTATATTTTAGAAAATAATACTCCTTGTTACTTGCTCACAATTATTCCTCTAAATAAAGCCTAGTACATTTTCTGCTGTATTTTTAGCTGTAGAGAAGCCTCTAAGTAATAGAAAAATGCAAAAAGCCCAGATTTCTAAACTTAACCCAAATTAGTTCATAACCGTATTAGAGTATATGCAATCAGTTTATTTCAAGAAAAAATGTCTAAAAAAAAGTGATCACAAGATTTTGGAGCTATGGAGTACTTAATTCCTGTTACACTAATAAGTTGACCTGGGGCAACGCTTTTTGAGAAATCTTCCATAATAGCTGACCAACATAATTTCCTATAACCTCTGTGTGGGACCATAGACTTACCTCATTTATTATTACGAGTTTTGTCGCTGTGTAATAGGGAAAATCAAAGCAAACATGGAATTAGAGTTTGGCACAGAGACTAAAATTGCATTCAAATTCAAAGAAAGAATACTTTGGAAACCTACATAAAATTGAAAAAAGTTTTCACCTCAAAATCTTCTAAATAATTTGTCCAAAATTAATTTAGTTTAAATAGTCTAAACCAAACACTTTACATTAATTATGGCTGTTAATAATACACTGGTTATTTTATATGCTTTAATTTGTGAATATTCTATAAATAAGAAAAGATAAGAAAAAAAGAGTAGCTAGAATTCAAGTTGACTCTTTTCCTCGAAAAAAACCATAATTTTTCTTAAAAAACATTTAGTTTTTTTATTTATTAAGGTCTCATTTCCATTCTTTTCAATTAGTCTTCAAATATGTCACAACTAGTGAATGCCTGGAAAATGGTTTTAACTGTCTAGGGCATAATCAGACACTCCCACGTTATGGCTCTATTCTGCAGAGAAATGTTTGTTAAAAATAAAAGGCTTGTAATGATTCTCCATTTTAGATCATTTTCTCCACATGAGTGCAGAGTTCTACTAGAAGATGAAACTGTGTTTGTATCTATGTCTATAAACATGGTGTGTTTGAGGATACTAGTCATAACAAGAAATTAGAGCGCTAATTATAAATCATTTATTAAAACACCGTCAATCAGAAGAGGTAATTTTTCCACCAGTGGGGATTTCTAATTTTGCCACAAGTAGCTCACTTACAATAAAGACTAAATAAACAAACATTCTGAACAGAAAATGAATTATTAAACATTTTCAAAAAGAAAAATGAATAAGGGATGCTAATATGCTTATAAATTGCTATAGTCTCCCCTGTGCCATGCATAAATAATAAAGTAGACCAGGGGTCATTTCACATCCATAGAACTGGAACCATAACTAGTGATTTTTCTCTATTTTGCCTGAGTTTCAAAATGAGAATAATTAAGCAATGTAGAGAATTCTAGAAACTAAAAGGTTATGAATAATAGATCTGAAGGAAAGATGAGTAAGGAAGTTATGAGGAAAGGGAAATATGACATGAAATGAATCCCAAGGAATTAAGAGGCCTGCACTCGTTCAGCTAAAAAAGGGCCAAAACTAGCCTCATTTTATTTATTTAGTGTTCTTTCAACTATGTCACACTTCAAGTCAAAATATTTTTAAAACTTAAGAATTATCTCTCAAAATATGTAAGACATTTCATTAGTTACAGTAATGCTAGCTCCTTTAACAGAGAAACCCTGAAACTCAATGGCTTAACCTAAGAGAATTTTAATTTTCTCTCAATTACAGTTTGAGGCTGCTGGGGATGGGATAAAGGAAAGCCTCTACTCCACATAGAATCTCAGAGATCCAGGCTCTGCAAACTTCAGTCATTACTTCCTGGTCACTCTTGTAAATTGAGATAAGAGAAAGCACACAGAGTTGCTACCACAATAACGCGGATTACAGCTGCCTGCCGCAATAGCCAATTCTGAGACACGGGTGAGGTGAGCAGCAGAGTTTTATTATATATCGATATATAGGAGACAGAGGGGAATAGATTCCTCCAAAAACCCGTCTCCCCAACTAGAGACTCACCTAAGGCTTTATGGGGACAGGATTATGGGTCTTAGAAGTTTGTGTTAGTTTCTTCTTGAGGTTGGTCACGTCGCAGATGGGCTAACCTTTTACTGGCATTTTTGGGGGTTATCTGTCGACATCCTGGTTTTCTTGTCACAAGGCAGGTGCTTTATTCCATTTTTCATTCCTAGATTATTATCACTTGTTTCCCACCCTCCCAGGAGGAACATCAGTTAATTTTAAACTTTTTATAGAGACTGGAACGGGAGGGAAAGAAAAGATCATGAGACAATGCAGGAGTTTAGCAATGGGGAGTAATAATAGTGAGCTGGACCTACGCAGCCTCTTCTCCACGCAGCCCTCATAATTGCACAAAACTCAATCACATGGTGGCACCTAGCTGCAAGAGATAGTAGGAAATGTAGTCTAGAAGTGTGCTCCAAAGGAAACACAAATGAGTTTCGTACGTAGCTACCCAGTATCTTCCTATAGGAGCGCTGGTGGTGCAGTTGGTTAAGAGCTTGGTTGCTAACCAAAAGGTCAGAAGTCTGAATCTACCAGCCACTCCTTGGAAACCATATGGAGCAGTTTTACTCTGTCCGATAGGTTTGCTAAGAGTCAGAATGACCCAACGGCAACCAGTTTGGTTTATCTTCCTATAGGTAGGAAGAATAAAAAAAAAAAAAAAAAAAGTTATCAAGCTTTTTGAATACAATACCCCCTTACTTCTCAAACTTCAGTGTGCATATGAGTCATTTCAATATCCTGGTAAATACTGTATGATTCGTTAGGTCTGGGATAGACCTGGGAGTCTGCTTTCTAATAAATTCCCAGGTGATGCTGATGGTGCTGGTCCACGGATCTCGGTAGCAAACACAGTAGCCAATCTGATCATTGTATAAAAACAAATCCCAAATTAACAAAGAAGAAGCACACTCTACGAGAAGAAGTTTAAGCCTTATGAGTCTTGGTCTTGCTATTTTTCGTGAAATCTGTTTCCTCTCTGTGTCCTAATTCTGCTAAGTACCACTTTCATGAGCACTGAGAGATATATACCCTAGTTACATTTTCCACCTCTGGAGGTTTACTGGCAGACATCTGAGTCACTTTAGTATTGTCTGGTGTCGTAGCAGATCCTGGTGCAACTGCCTAAAAAACAGGTAGATTGGTCTGTGCCACATTTGAGCTTTGAGAGCCATTTGTATAAGGGGATCCTTCTTGGAGGAGTGATTGTGTGAAACTTTTGTATCTTTTGGTTTCTGTACAGCGAGATAAGTCTTGCAAGTATGTTCACTATTTCCTTTGTGTTAATGGGAAGGCATGGTTACTAGCATTCACAAATATTCAAGTGAATGAGTTATTTTGGAGGTGAAAACAGTTTGTGATGTACTTGCTGGCCCATGGTACTGATATGTACTGCATGTGTGATGTGCTTCACGGAACATGGGGCCAGTATGACTTGCTTGCGTTAGTAACCTCCCTTCCCTAATATCATCTTTTATAAAGTGCTCACTGGAAATTTAAGTAAGATATTTTATGGCTCAAGTGTAGACGGGAAGTGTGATGCCCTTCCTGGGCCATGGTACTGATAGGTACCACATTTGTCATGTACTTCATGGCACATGGTACTGATATGGATCACTTGCAACTGGCACCTCATTTTTTCAAATAACAGAAAACTGCTAACAATGATCCATCAGCCATTCCATTACTGTATAAACACGGCATCACCAAAAAATCCTCCTTCCCCAAAAAAATTTCATCCTGGAAAGGGATAAAGTGAATTTGATAACACATAGTTCCTCCAAGCCTCATGTAATTCTACAGAAGATTTATGAGATAATATCTACAAAATACTGGGGACTCCTTGGGGAAGATGTATTTGAAATATACAATGTATTATATTGTCTATATTGGGGAAGAAGCACTGTATGTTCCTCTAAGTCACTTTAAACTATACTAACAAGAAGATCTCTGTCTTCTGCATGGATCATTTTTGCCATTATTGTTTCCATTATTCCATTTTGACATATTCTACTGAGGCATAAAACAATTCTACCATTGTATATGTACAATCAGCTAGCTATGTGATGAACTCTCGTTGATCTTCATAACACACTGACTAATAGCAACAAATTTAAGAACTTTAAAAAAATCCACCACTTGCTGCAGCAGAGACCCAGCTGTTATGTGATCAATAGAATTTAAGCATTCACAGAGCCTTAGAAGATCACAGATCCTACAAAATTTTGAGGATTTTCCTTGTTAGCTACATTTACTCTGTGTCTTTTCCTATCTTGGACCAAATAAACGTTCATCTTCAGTTTATCTCTGTAGCTGAAGCCAAGAAGTCGAAGTTGTCAGGATGAGTTAAATCTTTGATTTATTCATTCATTCATTTGTACTCATTTTTACCCCTCAGATATGCTCAGATTTAGCTGGAGAAAATAATTAAGGGGAAAAAAAGGACAAAAGGGGAAACTGCTATCTTATTTTTCTATCTTGCAGCCTACCTTTCCACTTAATCTGGAAGGTCCTTTATGTAACACTTACTTTCAAGAATACAAATCAAGAAGTTGGATTACCAGCTTGAGACCAGAAGAACTAGATGGTTCCTGGGTACCATCAGTGAGTGCTCTGACAGGGACCACAATAAGAGTCCCAGACAGAGTGGAAGAAAAATGTAGAACAGAATTCAAATTCACAAAAAAACAAAAAACCAGACTTACTGGTCTGACAGACCGGAGGAACCCCTGAAACTATGGCCCCAAGACACTCTGCTAACCCAGAACTGAAGCCATTCCTGAAGACCACTTTTCCGACAAAGATTAGACAGGCTTATAAAGCAAAAAATAACGTGCATGAGGAATGTGCTTCTTAGTTCATTCAAATATACCAGACCAAATGGGCAACTCCTGTCCAAAAGATGAGAAGGCAGGAAGGGACAGGAACTGGTCGAACGGACAGTGGGAATGTGGGGTGGAAAGGGGGAGTATACTGTCACATTGTGGAGATTTCAATGAATGTCACAAAACAATACGTGTATAAATATTTGAATGAGAAAGTAACTTAAACTGTAAACTTTCACCTAATACACACACACACACACACACACACACACACACACAAGGACTGGGATTACTGCACTTTATGAGAAATAAAGCAGGATGAATACAGATAAAAGTCAAATGCTTAATGTATATTCTTACTCTGAATCAGTCTTAGTCTTTTCTAATGAGCTTTCATGAGTATTAAGTAGAAGAACATTCTAGTGTTGGGTTTAAAATAATATCTCACATCCTATACATTTTACCCTGAGAATTTATGAAATAACAATTATAAAATGTAAATATTCATGCAACATTGTCAGTATATAGCAGTATTAAAAACATCCCTTTTGTATTTAGAATGAATGGCTGTTGTTGTTGGGAGCATTATCTAAATGATTTAAGTGGAAATTTTTTTTCTGAAATATTTACAAAATTGCTTCTATCACTTGAGAGCTAGACACTTGACCATAGATTATTAGCATAATAATACTAATAATATATTATATTACAGTTAATCTAATTGTATCCACAACACAACTCTGAAAGGTGGACTAGACCTGATTATATCATCCCAATTACACTGATGAAAAAAGAAAGATCATTCAGATGAAGTGTCTCAACACCAATTGTAGTGCTGTTAGTAGAAGAAAGAGAATTTAAACTTAGTTTCCTGATAACAAGTTTAGGAATTACATTAAAATTAGACTGATTAGATCAAATTAGAATTTAATTTTGAATTCTCTTTTGTTAATTAGTTTTTTTTTTTAAAAATTATATTAAGTAATACACAGGACTAAAAGAAAAAAAAAAATTCACGGAGTACAGGACAGTAAATGGTCCAAAGTAAATGTTCAAATTTCTGCTGTCCAAGCTTCTCCACCACCTAAAATTTTATTTTATTTCCCAGAGCTTTGGGCTATTAACAATTTTCTGTGTATAACTCCAATAATGTTCTGTGCTTATGTAAGCATGTATACGTTGGTGAATATCTTCAATTTGCTTTCTCACTAGAAAACTCGGGTAGACATAGTGCAAATTATATGTCACATAGCTAATATTAGTCATGTTAGCAATTAGATTGAAGAGAACTTTTTATCTGTAATGTGTCAAATAAACTTAAATTTGGAGTTTTCATAACTATGAGAATATTTACATCATACACACGAACACACATGTACATATTCTCTTTCCTGTGTAGCAACAATTCTCATTTAAGCTTTAAAAAATCATAAAAACCATTGAGGCAGGCGAATTCCCTTAATCACACTTCTCTCTTGTTCTGCCTGGTTGCTGAAAAGTAGAAGATGCCGAGCTCATTGTCCACATTATAGCAGTAGCTGTATGTAGAGCTGTTTAGAGTGCAGTCACAATGAATTCAAATCCCATCCAAATACATCCTAAAAATATTGGTTTGACCCTTAATTAGTTGGTGCATGTCCATGAGCCACCCGGTGAGGCTGCAGGAGTTGCAAAGTCGCATTATTCTTTCTTAGTCAACCTTTTTCCTACCTTCTTAGCAGACAGATGAGTCTCTTATCAGAAGGCGCAGATGGTGGCGTGAGTCTGTTTGAAATTGCAGACATGCACTTGGAGAACAGCTCCTAGAATTTTTTTGTTACAGTGTATTACATAGAAGAACAATTGGTATTAGAAGCCTTGGGAAAAACTTCTGAATTTTGGCTCAGAAATGTTTCTTGGATTTTGCTTTCATAGTTCTGCAATGTCAGGATTGAAAATGTGGCAGCTCATTGATCCTTGATATTCAGGGATGTGTAACACTGATAATCATTTAAGATTTAAGAATGCCTGAACGGTAATCCAATTGTTCCAGAATAACTTATTGATGAATTCTGTTAACAGTTTACAAGTGCTTTCATATTCAGGATCACTTTTACTCATTAGAACAAAGAGAATTATTTTAAGTCCTCTTTTACAGATAAACAAACTTAACGTCAAAGGTATAAAGTGGGTTATCCTGGGACACATGGCCATAAATATCGAACTCACAAATTAAATGTACTGTTCAAGATGCCTTTAATAAATCAAATTCAGGGTGTGAGTGGGTGATTACTTGATGTTAATTGTTGTGGCGAGTGCTTTATATGTATAATGCCGTGTTTGTCATAAAATTGCCATAAAGAATGAATTATTATCTCCATTGCACGTATAAGGTTACTATACATAACTTTTCCAAAGCCACCCTTCTAGGTCTAGTTAACTCCAAGTTTCATCTTCTTCTAATACAAAAAGGGAAAATTAAGATGGAGAGTTAAACTACACTTCAGACTTAAACCAAGTGAAATTACAATGCCTGCCAACGATTATGGAATTAATAATTTGGTCTTTCAGTTTTCTACAAAGAGTAACAGGTGAAGTAGGACAAATACTAATATTATATGACAGCCCAATGGGCTTTTGTTGTAACCAATTGTAAACTGATATATTTACTTTTTTAAAAATTTTAAATAACATACACACAATAACTTTTTGCAAGTTGATATTCATTAGGCTCTGCGGTGCATAACTCTAAATTATAAAATTTATAAATATATAAATCATATAAATATGTGTATATATAAGTTATAAAATTAGTCTAAATTATAAGAACATCAAGCACTTAAATCCTTAGTACCTTATCTTGAAGTAAAATGCTAAAGTATACCTCCTAGCAAATTACATTAATGGTACTTACCTCACAGGTTGGGGTAAGCAGAGGAAAGTAACTCCTAAAAATGTTCATGCATTAATCCCCAGAAACTGTAAATATGCTAGGCTACATGACAAAGGACAATTAAAGTGGCAAATGAAATTATGGTTGCTAAAGGCCTGGTTTCACAGTGGTTAAGAGTTTGGCTGTTAACTGAAAGGTCAGTGGTTTGAACTGCCAACCTTTTGGTTAGCAGCTGAGCTCTTAACCACTGTACCATCAAGGCTCCAATATATCAGTAATTACTTTAATTGAAAATGCTCAAAATATACTAGTTAAAATACATAGATTGGCTCTGCAGAGAAAAGACCTGGCCATCTGCTCCCATGAAGATTACAGCCTGTAAAACTGTTGTGTACACAGTCAGGTAGAATACGCGTATGTATACACATGTATTTTGGAGACTCATGTACAAAGTCATTAGGTTTTAAAGAAAATCTGTTTATTACTGAGTTGTTTTATTTATCTGACTCTTCGGGAAACTTAATTATTTTTAAAATGTTAAAGGGAGGAAACATAAAACAAAACAGCAACAATAACAACAAAAAATGGAAAATAAAACAAAATAAAAACTATCAGGGACATGCAGAGAAAGAAATGCTTTTATTTAATATTTTAGAATTTTCATTGGGATTAGTTCTGTTACTAGATGTTCTATTAGTATTGGTTGCCATTTTAGTTATTTACATTTTATTGATTTCGTTAGGAAGTGAATTTCCAAATGAGGAAATTTATCTATCAGGAAGTTTCCATTAAACTTAACAGTATGATAACTTTTTTCTAAAGTTCTTTATATCAATTTATTTAAAGAATTTAATCAGAATATTCATTTTATAGAGAGTTAATCACTTTGATATCTTAGAATTAATCTTTATTGCCTATAAATAATTTTCCATCATCGTTATATATAAAGTTCCTACTGGGGTCTTGTATGTTTTGTGTTTCAGAATCTAAGTTGGCAGATATCTCAAACTCACATGCTTTCAGAGTTCAAGCTGGCTTGCTAAATATGTGAAGTGGTCTGTATGAAGGACTGTACAAGATACAAATACAGACCACTTTCACTGTAGCAACTGAAAAGTGCGTGAATCTTGGAGACGTTCAAAATTCAGTGAAAACAACTACACAATACTGCCTTGGTCACACACACACACACAAAAGTCCAGCCCCCAAGTCTCAATTTGCTATTAGTGATTTAAAGAATGTTGTTGTTAGCTGCTGTCAAGTTGGCTCCAACTCATGGTTCCCCATGTACAATGGAATGAAACATACCCTGGTCCTGTACCATCTTCACAATCATTGGTATGTTTCAGTCCATTGTTGCAGCCACTATGTATTTTGAGTGCTTTTCAACCTAGGAAGCTCATATTCTAACACTATATGAGACAATATTCTGTTGTGATCCATAGAGTTTTCAGCAACTAATTTTCAGAAGTAGATCACCAGGCTTTTCTTCCAAACTGTCTTAGTCTGAGAGCTTCTCTGACACCTGTCCACCATGGGTGACTCTGCTGGTACTGGAAAGACTGATGGCATAGCTTCCAGCATTATAGCAACAGGCAAGCCACGACAGTAGGACAAACTGACAGACGGGAGGTGGGAATTAAAGGATAAGGGCTTAAATGGTAAAAGTATTGTAGGGTTAACACCAGTTTAGCAGGTTAGGATCACAAGATCTGCTTTTGATATTCCTTTATTTCTTATCAACAACGAACCAAATGTAAATTTATTGCACAGTTACTATGCAGCAGCATTAATTCAGCTGCTTCAGAGATAGCAGTAAACAGCATAGAAGAAAATCCCCATCTTTCTTGTGGGGAAGACGTAATAAATCAGATAAGTAAAGCAAATGTTTATTTGTCTTAAGGCAACATGAAATTGGATGCATTTAAAATTGTGAAGGTTAATTTTGTAAAATTGAAGAGCTTCAGATTTAAAGTGAAATAATGGCTTATGTTTCTGGTATTATATAAGAATAAAGCATTTCACATAAGTGAAACCTCTTCATATAAAAGTCAGTATTTGTTTGCAGTTTCACATTTTTATATTTTTTTTAGGTAAAGTTTAAAATTTGATATTGATATCTTTGTGGAATTTGGAATGGCATATAATGAGCGTAATTTAACATTTGACGACTATTTTAGTTCTTTTTTATTACAAAGATTAACTCTGAGGCTATTATAGCTGCACAAAGCGATTAGCTTTGCACAAATGGTCCCAGACTGTTAAGGTTTTTATAGCTCTTATATTTATCAAGAATCTTTTTTTTTTTTTTTTCCCTTTACTCTCTCTCTCTTGCTTGGTTGTTTTATCGCACCTAATATAGTCAGTATATACCTGATATTTGCAGTTCCTTTACTGTTTTTTTTTTTTTTAAGTGAACTTATTTCTAACCTTGGGTTTAAAATAGCCACATCTAGTTTTTTTGGTTCCAATTAAAGAGATGTAGGCCTTAAATAAAACTTTTCCAAAAAGTGCTTTCCAAAAAGCGTAAGCATTATTCCATGTACTTTGGTTCATAGATCTTCATCTTAGAGACTTTTGTGGCTTACTTGTAAGATCCTGCCTTTACTTCCGCTTGCTGAGGTTGCCAGAGAAGTGAGGTGGTCATGCATGGTGGACTCAGATTGATACCCCAGTGACAACTCCACTTAAGTATGTATTAAGTATGAAACTTGTATGGATTATGTTAACCATAGACCTATTGCAGAATGTGAATCCCATTGCCTCTAGATCCAGATTCTGAAACATAATCTTATTAAAGAAACTCAACCCATTTTCCAGCACTGTGACAACTACCTTTCTTCAATGTCAGTGGCTGAAGCGTTTTCCAGTCAGAATTCACCCTGGGTCCTATGAATGAACTTACCTTCCTTTATCCAAACATGCCCTGGTGGGAGCATCCAAGGGGGACAGCCTCATCTAATTCTTGCTTTTGCTCTTTTCAAAGTCATAAAGTCCTCACCATAGTTCTCACTCCTTGGAAGATAAGATTTTCTTTCATAGAATTCTAGAGATACTGTTACAGACAAATATAGCAAACAATAGAAAAATAGGTTGAGACCAACAAATAATAATAAAAGCATCAAGATTTTAAGGAATCACAAGGAATTGACAAGGAGATGTCTTGGGTTTTAGTCTCAGGTCTGTCACTAAGCTTATCTTACTGGGTAGAATGCCATAGCCAAAGGCTTTATGTGATTTTTGTAGATGATGCCCAGGGAAATTTAGTGAACTTCCTAAAGTGGAGTATTTGGGGATGGAAAGAATTAGAATATGAATTTGGGATTTTGTATCCTAGTCCAGACTTTTTTTTAATACCATACCATGCTACCTTCATTGTCGAGCAATTTTAGTAATAGCAATGGCTGCTATGTTTTTAAGTTCTTTGACTCCTCATATGAATTATGTACTGGTCGTTGTTGTCTAGTTGACCCCCCACTCATGGAGAACCCATGCACAATGGAAGAAAACACTAGCAATCCTGTGTCATCCACATGATTGGTTGTGTATTGGACCATTGGTGATCAATAGGGTTTTCACTGGCTGCTTTACAGAAGTGGATCACCAGGCCTTTCTTCCAGGTCTGTCTTAGCTTAGAAGCTATGCTGAAACTTGTTCAGCATCATAGCAACACACAAGCCTCTAATGACAGATGTGTGGTGGCTGTTCATGAGGTGAAATAGCTGGGAATGGAACTCAGGTTTCTGCATAAAAGGCGGGAATTTTACCACTGAACTACCAATGCCCCCTATATAATGGAATATGTGTTTAAACCAATGGAAGAGCTCAGGAAGATGAAAATGGAAGAGGTCCACCAAAGGCCCATAACAATGGAGCTGGGGACACCAGGCAGGTTTTTGTTATTTCAAAAACTTTGAGTAAAATGATGAAAATAATGACTACCCTACTTATTTCAGTCTCTGAGGGTAAAAGTGCTCTGAAATATGGAAAATACCCTTGTGAGATTTTATTATTAAATCCATTTTAACAGGTGAGACTGAACTACAGACAGTAAAAAAAAAAAAAAAAAGTCTCCAGTCTGAGCCTGAACCAACCTGCTAAATTTCACCTGCTTTGCATAAAATTACTAGCCATGCTTACCAAGTTTTGATCCTGATTAATATAGAGCATTGCTTTTGGCATTGCAAACAACCAAAAATGCCAAGGGCTCAATTAATTTAACTATTGGATTCATGCAATATGTTTTTTCCCTACCGTAGCCCACATAGTTCGATAGCAGTTTCATATATCAATAGATTCTGTCTCAGGTGTTTGATTTCTGCAATTTAATGGATCAGGATAGGTAAGAATACTTTTTCATCTGTCCTTTACTCATATAGATTTTTAATTTGGAAACATTTGTATGTATAGGAAAAATAAGAACACTGAATTTAATATTTACTAGAAGAAACCAAAATGCTGTGAATACAATCTTCACTGATAAGGGTGAATCTCCTTTCCCATTGAATTCATTTTTTATTTTTTTTAAGAGCAATTTGCAGTAGGCATTAGCTACCACCCCTAACTTTTTCCCTCACCTTTCACACCTTTCCTTGGTATGTTTGGAAGAAGTGTCTGTATATGTTTAGTTTAATACTTTCCTTCTTCTTTGGAATACTTACCTGCAAAGAAGCTGTACTCTGGTCTGCTCCCCATTGTGTGGGTGGCTTAGCAGGACAGGATATGTCCCTGTGGGGGGACCTGAAAATCTTCAAATGTACCATATTCTTCTGGGTATATCTGTGTAATTCAAGAAAATATATTAGCAAGCCGTCTGACCAAAGATTCAAAGCTGTGTCTCTAATTGGATTTAATAGTAATAAAAATAGCATTAGGTATTTTGAGCTCCAATTTATTGACTGTTGATATATTTTCTCTCTCATTTCTTAGCCTGGAAAGGGAAGCAGAGTGGTATTTATTAATGTCCTACAAAGGTAATCTTCAAAACATCTAACAACCAGTAAAGTACCTCCATCAGTCATTAAAGAAGCTGGGGGATAGGCCGTAAGAATGGGCCTGACCAGTAGATCTTGGCTGAATATCAGATCAGATTCCCTTAAATTACAACACATACTTGTGAATTGCTTGTAAACAGAATAGAATACATTCATTCCTTTAAAAGTAAAAAGTCTTCATCTCATAGGATTATTAACATCTCATCTTAATGGACATCCTTGACTATAATAGCTAGATATGTTTCCTATCACTATTATGTTATGTTTATAAATGGCATCCATTCATTCATCATTCCTCTACTACATTGAGTTCATTCATTCAATAACCATCTATTGAGTATCCACTTTGTGCGAGACGTTACTAACCTGGACACTGAGGACATAAACAGATCATGGTCCCTGTCTTCATGAGTGTAAGTAGTTCAAATTCTTATTTTAATTAATAAGGGCATGTGAATTTTCCCCTTAAGCTTTCTAGTACAAATCAAAGCATATCTTATATTCCTTTAAACAAAAATACCCATTGCCGTTGAGTCAACTCTGACTCATACAGACCCTCCAGGACAGAGTAGAACCGCTCCATAGGGTTTCCAAGGAGTGGCTGGTGGATTCGAACTGCTAACCTTTTGGTTAGCAGCCATAGTTCTTAACCACTGCATCACCAAGGCTCCTAAACAAAAATACATTAATAAATTCAGAAGCCCCTTCTTGGAATTGGTATGACCTTAAAAATGATGCTTATTCTGTTTGAGATTAAACTTTGCATTATTAGGGAAAATTTGATTTATTATTTCTATGGGTATAACTTGAGTTTTGAATTTTTTTCTTTAATTCTTTCAGCTTGAGAAATGCCAAGCGTGTTCTTCCCTTTTGGTTTCCTAACTCCAGGTCTTTACACATTTCAGTATAATACTTTACTTTATCTTCTTTAGCTGCTCTTTGAATATTTTGTTTAGCTCTTTTACTTCTTAATTTCTTCCAATTGCTTTAGCTACTCTACTTTCAAGAGCAAGATTTCAGAGTCTTTTCTGACATCCATGTTGGTCTTTTCTTTCTTTCCTGTCTTTTTAATAACCTTTTGATTTTTTCATGTACGATGTACTTGATGTCATCCCACACCTTGTCTGGTCTTTGCTCATTAGTGTTCAATGCGTCAAATCTATTCTTTTTTTTTAATTGTACTTCAGGCGAAGGTTTACAGAACAGTTTCTCATTAAACAGTAGTACACATATTGTTTTATGACATGGTTAACAACCCCACAACAAGTCAACCCTCTCCCTTCTCGACCTTTTTTTTTCTTTTGCTGAAAATATACATAGCCAAAGATACACCATTTCAAGAATTTCTACATGCACAGTTCAGTGACATCGACTATGCTCTTCCAATTGTGCTCCTATTCTCACTTTAGGTGAAGGTTTACAGAACAAAATAGTTTCTCATTGAACAGTTAGTACACATGTTGCCCTACGACAATGGTTAACAACCTCACTACACATCAACACTGTCCTTACTCAACCTTGGGTTCCCTACCACCAGCTTTTCTGTCCCCTTCTGACTTCTAGCCCTTGTCCATGGACTGCTGTGCCTCATTAGTCCCATTTTGTTTTCTGGGGCTGTCCAATCCCCGGCTGAATGGGGAACCTCGGAAGTGACTTCACCACTGAGCTAAAAGAGCGCCCAGGGGCCATACTCTTGGGGTTTCTCCAGTCTCCTTTAGGCCAGTAAAACTGGTGTTTTTTTTGTGTGTTAGAATTTTGTTCTACACCCTTCTCCAGCTCTGTCCAGAACCCTCTGTTGTGATCCTGGTCAGAGCAGTCAGTGGTGGTAGCCGGGCACCATCTAGCTGTACTGGACTCAGTCTGGTGGAGGCCTTGGTAGCTGTGGTTCATTAGTCCTTTGGACTAATCTTTTCCTTGTATCCTGTTCTCTTCCTTCTCCTTTGTCAAATCTATTATTGAGATGGTTTCTAAAATCAAGTGGGAAACACTCAAGGTTGTACTTTGGTTCTCATGGATAGTTTTAATTTTCTTCAGTTTCAACATGAACTTGCATATGAGCAATTGATAGTGTTGGGCCCTGGCCTTGCTCTGACTTATGATATTGAACTTCTCCATCTTCGCTTTCCACAGAGGTAGTCAATTTGATTCCTGTTTATTCCATCCAGCAAGGTTCACATGTATAGTCACAGTTCATGCTGATGAAAAAAGGTATTTGCAATGAATAAGTCATTGGTCTTGCAAAATTCTATCATGCAAACTCCAGTGTCATTTCTATCACCAAGGCCATATTTTCCAGCTACTGATCATTCTTCTTTGTGTCCAACTTTTGAATTCCAATCACCAGTAATTATCAGTGCATCTTGATTGCAAGTTTGATTAATTTCAGACTGAAGAAGTTGGTAAAAATATTAAATTTATTCACCTTTGGCAAAATGGAAAAATTCAAGCCTTGAATTGCAGTACTGAAGGATTCTATGTATGTTAAGCAAATAATCCGAGAAGCAGGACTATATGAAGAAGAATGCAGTATTAGTATTGGAGGAAGACTCATTAACAACTTGCAATACGCAGTTGACACAACATTGCTTGCTCAAAGCAAAGAGGACTTGAAGCACTTACTGACAAAAATCAAAGACTACAGCCTTCAGTATGGATTGAACCTCAACGAAAAGAAAACAGAAACCCTCACAACCAGACCAATAAGCAATATTATGATAAATTAAGAAAATATTGAAGTTGTTAAGGACTTCATTTTACTTGGATTCACCATCAATGCCCATGGAAGGAGCAGTCAAGAAATCAGACAATGCATTGCATTGGGCAAATCTGCAGCAAAAGACCTCTTTAAAGTGTTAAAAATCAAATCTGTCATTTTGAAGGCTAAGGTGTGCCTGACCCAAGTCACGGTATTTTCAATCACCTCATATGCACGCAAAAGCTGGACAATGAATAAGGAATACTGAAGAAGAATTGATGCCTTTGAATTATGGTGTTGGCAAAGAATATTGAATATACCATGGACTGCCAGAAGAACAAACAAATCTGTCTTGGAAGAAGTACAGCCAGAATGCTCCTTAGAAGCTAGGATGGGAAGACTTTGTCTCATGTACTTTGGACATGTTATCAGGAGGAACCAGTACCTGGAGAAGGACATCAAGCTTGGTAAAGTAGAGGGTCATCAAAAAAAGAGGAAGACCCTCAGTGAGATACTTTGACACAGTGGCTGCAACAATAGGCTCAAGCAAAACAGTGATTGTGAGGATGTCACAGGACCAGGCAGTGTTTCATTTTGTTGTACATAGGGTCGCTATGAGTCTAAACCAACTGGATGGCACCTAACAACAACATTGGCAAAATACTGAATGACACAGGAAGCATCAAAAGAAGATGGAAGGAATACACAGAGTCACTGTACCAAAAAAGAACTGGTTGACTGTTAAACTTTTTGGGAAGTAGTAGCATATGATCAAGAACCAATGGTAGTAAAGGAAGAAGTCCGAGTTGCACTGAAGGCATTATGCAGATGATGTTATGCGTTATGCAGATGATGCAACCTTGCTTGCTGAAAGCAAGGAGGACTTGAAGCCCTTACTGATGAAGATCAAAGACTACAGTCTGTAGTATAGATTACACCTCAAAGAAAACAAAACTCTTCACAACTGGACTAATAAGCAACGTCATGATAAACAGAGATAACATTGGAATTGTTAAGGACTTCATTTTACTTGCTGTCTATGGAAGCAGTAGTCAAGAAATCAAACGAAGAATTGTATTGAGCAAATCTGCTGCGAAGATGTCACTTTGAGTACTAAGGTGAGTGACTCAAGCCAGGGTATTTTCGATCACCTCACATACGTGCAAAAGTTGGACAGTGAATAAAGAAGACCAAATTAAAATTGATGCCTTGAAAGACGTACAACTAGAATGGTCCTTAGGAGCAAGGATGGCGAGACTTCTTCTCATGTACTTTTGACATGATATTAAGAGGAACCAGTCCCTGGAGAAGGACATCATGCTTGGTAAAGTAGTGGGTCAACAAAAAGAGGAAGACCGTCAATGAGATGGATTGACACAGGGGCTACAACAATGGGCTCGAGCATAGTAATTATTGTGAGAATGGTGCAGGACTGGCCAGTGTTTCTTTCTGTTGTACCTAGGGTCACTATAAGCTGGAATCAACTTGATGGCACTTAACAGCAACAACAACATGGGTGCAAAGCAAGTCTATTTTTTCACAATTCCTCCATATTGTATAATCTTGAAATTTCTTGACATATAGATGTGCATAATAATATTTTGTAATTGCTGTATCTTTTTTCTCTTTAGTGTATATTCCTACCCTCTCTGTTTTTTGTTTGTTTTGTTTTGTTGTTTGCTTTTTCAATTGTTTTTTTTTTTTGTCTTATTAGGTATCTTGACAGAGAATATCAGGTTTCTTGTTTTTTGATAACCATCTTTTTGTTGTTCTTGTCATTCTGTACAGGTTTTTGCCCTTATTTTATTCCTTTATTTTACTTAGAAATTAATCTGTTACTTTTCTCTATCCTTGTTTATCTTTCTTCAGTCTTTCTTGTTTTCTTATGATAAATATATACAAAATTGTACAATCCCTTCTAAGTATTGTTTAACTAACTCCCTGAAATATTGGTGCTCAATGCGTTCATTGCCTTTAAGTGCTAAATATTTTGTAATTTCCTTAGGAAATGCTCTTTGGCTCAATGCTGTCTAGGATTATTAGTTATTATATTCAGACATGACACTTTACAACATTTATTTTTATATTTGTTTTCTAATTGTATTGAACCATGCTAGAGAGCATATGTAGCAATTTTCTATATGTAATCAAATTTATAAATTGTGATTTTTTTTTACCTTTTCAATAACTTGCTTATTTTGATTGCGTGATGTACTAACTTGCCAAGATAAATATATTAAAATCTCTAATTATAGTCGCTGATTTATCTATTTCTCTCTCATTGTCTTGTTACTGTTTTTAATATATAAAGATATATTGTACATGCCTTTATCTCCATGTTTAACGTATCCTTTTCATATGTATTTTTAGTATTTATTATTCCTCTTTTATCTTATGCTTCCTTCACCTGAAGTTCTATTTTCCCTGATACTAAAATTGATACCTTAGCATTTTTATTCAATTAGTATTTAACTTTATATTTTTTTCAGTTTTTCTTTTCAAATATTCTCCTTTAGTCATCCTAGGGGGTGACATATTGCTACATCTTATTTCTTATCTAGTCTATGTGTCACTTTCTCAGGTGGAAATTTTTTTTTTCCAAAATCTTGGTTCAATCTGAGGATTTTCTTGTGCTGTAGGTGCAACCTACAGGATTTCTGCTGAGTAGATAAATACTAGCTAATGGGAAACTAGAGCCCTGGTGGGTTAAGTGCTATGGATGCTGACTAAAAAGGTCAGCAGTTTGAATCTACCAGCTGTTCCTTGGAAACCCTTTGGAGCAGTTCTACTCTGTCTTATACAGTCACTATGAGTTGGAACTGACTTGATGGCAATGGTTTTTTTGTTTTTCGTTTTTTTTTAAAAAATATGTGAAACTGCCCAAGTATAATAGCTGGAAACCTCAATTCCTTATCTTTAAAACTTTAAATAGATGGGCATCAGAATGTTTTTTAAAATGTTGCCATTAGTATGTTTTAAAATGTATTCTTATAATTTTTTATAAGTTTGTCTGTTTTGGGTTTTTTGGCCTTAAAGGCCTGAACTTCCATTCACTCTGGAAGGATTTATAGAGTGATCACCGTGTACCAGACATGAGGGCAGGAACTGAGATCATAAAGGATAACAAAAAAATTCAACACTGACATTTATCATGTTTACAGACCAATGGGTCCTGACATGAGTAAACTTTCTAGTACAGAAATCTAACTACATGAAAAGAATTTTTACTTCATAGTTTTGATCAGTATTTCATTGACTTACCTTAAATTTTACAGAAAACAACAAATGCTTTCTTTCTTCCTCTCATTTCAGTATCACAATATTTGTCAGTATTTCTCTCTATTTAACATATATATGAATCACATTTCTGTTACATCTTATAGTTTGCACATCATTTTTATATTTCATGTCTCATTTAGTTTCAACCTTGTGATGTAAAAATATCTCCCTTATTAGTAGATAAAGAAATAGAAGAGCAAGAACATTGAAGTGTTTGCTGAAGGTCGTACAGATAAGAAGTATTCATCACTTCAATACAAGCTCCATGAATATAGAATCTGCACCTCTTTTACACCATCATAGCAGCAGTGCCAACAGCGCTTGACATAGTCAAAGTCATCAGCATATGTCTGCTAAATAAATGTGAAAGTCTAGTAAGTCCAAAGTTCTTTCCAGTACAAAGTGATGAGGAAGGGAAATATTTAATATTTAAAAAGTATATATATTTTTTTTTCTAGAGACCAGGCTCCATGCTGTATTTTGCATTTCTTTCCTTTTCTAATACTCTCAACAACTCTGTAAAGTAGGTACTATTTTTCACTTTATTTAGCAAATGAAAATGATGAGTTCAGAGAGATCAAGTCACTTGTCCCAAGACCCACAGCCAGTATGAGCTGGGACTAATGTATAAAATAATGTGCTCTCTGACATCAAATCCTGTCTTATATTTACTATATCATGAGCTATATACATTAAATAGAAAAAAAAATGGACTTGGGAGACATTTTAAATTAAATATTGAATGTTTCCAGTTAATGCTAAATGGATGTTGAAAGATAATGTGTATCCATACCTGTGTTCAGATGAAATGGGAACTGATCGCTGTTTTGGTAATTGACAAATCTGAATATTATAGCTTTTATTACTGTTAGTGAGAGGTTATCCTAGTTACATAAATAATCAGTAGAATTTATTGAAGACTTAGAGTGATTTGAAAATAGTTACTACCCTTTGTAAGGTATACTATTCGTAAGATATGACAGTAAGATATACTGTTAATTATCTAAGAGAAGCGCAGAAATAGGTAACCCATTAAATAGAGTCTCAACTGTTTGTTAAGAAGAGTTGCTTTCTATTTATACCTAGTAATGAGGAAGAAGACTAATGTTGCAGTTTATAAAGGAATAAGAAAATATTAAAAATACATTGATTAGGAATTCTTCTGATAGAGTAAAATAACATTCTGGGACCAGAAGAAATGACTCACTATCTACATTTTTTGTTTGTTTACAGTTTGGAATCTTTCTTCTATTCATTCTTTAACTTTAATCTAAACTGTATCCTCCTCTTTAAGATTAAAATAATACATTGAAATAAAAATATTTTTAAAAGACTAAGTTTTTGCTTTATGTGAGTCCTCTGTGGTTCAGGAATTTACATACATACGGGTGTCCGTATTGGCTGTATATGCACATATCTATGTAGGGTCACTATGAGCTGGAATCAACTCTAAGGCAATAAGTTTGGGTTTTGGTTATATCTGCATTTATATATTTATATTCATATATCCCTTTCTATATCTATCTTTCTATCTAAAAGCTACACTTGTTTACATTGACTCCTCAGACAATTTGATGTGTTTGTTTGTTGGTGGTTGCTTAAGCTAGCTAAGTAATGCTGCATCATCTTTAGCACTATAAAACAGAAAAGAAGAAAATGAGGATATTTTCCTTCTGCTGTTGTGTTTGGATGCTGATAAGAGAAGATGTATAACTCTGACGAAGTGTGTGTGTGTGTGTGTATACACTTTATGATGATATTTATAGATAATGCTCATGGCGAACTTGAATCTAATACTTACCAAGGGAACATGGGAAGACTTCAGTCAGAACAAGTTAAAAAGTCACTTGTGTCTGAAGTTGTCTTGGATGAGCTATAAATTAACAATAATCTATACTAGTTAGATGTGGGGATATATGCCATTTAAACATGGCTGCGTTATTGACAACTGCAGCCCCCACAGGCCTCTATGCTGTATACGACATGTTGGAGACTTGTCAGCGATGAGAAAGAGATTAGGCACGACTTGTTTTCCCAAACCTATTGTCCTGTTACTGATTGGCTTGTTTACCTGAATTCCTTCTCCCTTGCCAGAAACTTATTGTTACTCACCCAAAGCCCATTGTTCTGTTATTTGCTTCACTGCTTGCTGTATTGACTATAAATAAACTCCTGGGACTGAAGCCCGGGTTCGACTCCTCAGAGTGACCCTCCTGGCCCCACTTCTCTGTAAGAGTTGTGGCATTGGTTATTGTCTCCGCCACCCCGACAACCGTCACCGCTGTGACAGTTAGATGGGAATCTAACTTGTAACTAGTTTAGGATGTGCAATAGCAACACAACATCTGATGTCTAGCCGGAATAATAGTGTGGACTGAATCCTCAAGGTAGATCATACTATAACACTGAATCAGGAAAATGGTCTGTCTAAGGCTGCAGGGATTGGGATCACAAATCATTGAGGTAGCTGAACCACTAAAATAACATCAACGTGATAAAAAGTAGACTGAAAAAGCAGTGTATAATATTACTCTGGAGAGAAAACAGTTGTGAAATTTATGTTGAAGCCATCTGATACTGTGCAATCAATGATAGAAGATTTTCTTTAAAATTTTGTTTATCAGGGTCAGCCACAGAAATCTAATAGAGTAGCTCGTGAGTCATTTAATCTGGAAGGTTCTGTCTACCATGGCTTTTGCACAGAGAATTGAATTTATGGACTCTTCACGCAGCAGTGAATATTACATGCAAGGTGCCAATGAGTACTTGATTATCTCGGAAGGACCTCAAAGCTAGTTGGGCATGAAATAGAGGACCTCTTCAAATGAAAGGGATCAGAATATTCAACACAGTTTATAAAGTGTGACAGTTCTATTATGTAAGTTTGAATAGCAGCCACTATTGGGGAAAAAAAATCCAAGAGAATATCCAAGAGAAAAATAGCTTGGCAGGGCTAGTGACGGTTAAAAAATATAGGCTTCATTACTAGTGGGAAAAAAATGCTAAAGATTTACACATGGAAGTTTCTAGCTTGAAAACGTGAATTATGCTCCATAGAATATGGAACTAATCCCCAGTAATGTGAAAGATTGTGGCATAGATAATATTTGTAAAGGTTGACTCCAGATTTAATGTAGAAAAATTTCTCCATGATTCGGTTTTGAAATTCTTGATAATGTCCAGGCAACTCTAGGCAGAGACCATGATGACCTCTACTTTCTATGATAGATACGTATCATGTGTGGCTGTGTGCAAGGACAAAGGACAGGTTAAAATGCATCCTTCTTAAGAGAGGAAAAACTGATTGTTTTCTAAGTATATATATAATTTTTATTTTAGAACAGTGTTATATTTACAGAATTATTGTGAAGATAATGCAGAGAATTTATGTATACCCCAAATCCAGTTTCTCCTGTTATCAAAATCTTACATTAGCATGGCATGTTTGTCACAATTACTCAACCAGTATTAATACATTATTATCAACTAATGCCCATACTATACTCTGATTTACTTAGTTTTTATCATTTTGTTTGTTTGTTTTGTCCCAGGACCTCATCTAGGATACCACATTATATTTAGTCAACATGTCTCCTGAGGCTCCTCTCTTGGCTGTGACTCTTTCTCAGATGTACCATGTTTTTGATGACCTGACAATTTTGAGGAGAACTGGACAGACATTTTATAAGACGTCCTGCAATTGTTATTTGTTTGGTATTTCCTCATGATTAGACTGGTGTGGTACATTTTTTGGGAGAAAGATCACAGAGGTAAAGTTCCATTCTCATCACATTATATCAAGTGTACATACTATCAATATGACTTTTCACTGCTGATACTAACCATGATCATCTGAATTGAGGTAACATTCGTCAGGTCTCTCCACTTAAAGCTACTCTTGTTTTTCCCTCCCTTTCCATACTTTACTCTTTGCAAGGAAGTCACTATGTGCAGCCCACGCTTAAGGAGTGGGGAGTTATGCACCGCCTTCTCGTAAGGATAGAGTGTGTACATAAATTATTTAGATTTATTCTGCATAGGAGGTTTGCCCCTTTCCTCTCATGTACTTATTTATTAAATTGTTTATTTATATGAGTATGGACTCGTAAATATTTGTTTTGAAATACTGAATGGACAATACTGATTTGTTTATCTTGTTACTCAAATTGTTCCAGCTTTGGCCATTGGGAGCTCTTTCAAATGACTCTTTTTTTTCTTTTCGACATATTCCCATCATTGTTTTTTGCTTCATTTAATTTTGTTTGCTTGTTTTTAGGACTTTCTTACTTTCTGGCACCACAAGAGCTTCAGGCTTATCTTATATATTTCCTTCCTCAGTGATTTCTCCAAGGATCTCTGTTCTTTTTATTGGCAAAGGGTATTAGAAACCAAGATCTGGGTGTTAGGTATGTATGTTAATACTGGGGTGTCACCCTTCTAGGCCATCTCAGCTGACAGATCAAGAAGATATATATATATATATATGTATGTATATACACATTCCTACACATAATTCTATATGTAACCATCTGTATCTATATTAAGCTAAATATCAATTCATACTATTGTAATAACTATTTTATTAGGCATCCAGGACTGTGGGATTATATTCAAAAACTTCATACTCTGTATGCTCTTTTAGGCACTCTTTGATAAATCTATTTTATATAATGTTGGTTTGGCCTATTTTAAAGAAAACAAATAATATATATTCTGATCAAAGTATAGCTACTCTCATTTTAAGTAAAATATAAAGTTTTTATGTACTAGGTCCCTTGTCAAAAATCTTCAAACTCTGATGGTCTAAGACCTTTGTGATCTCTTCCTCTAGGAAGGGTCAAGTTATTGGAATTCTAGTTTATACTTCCCAAGACCACAAGACACTGTGTAAAATGGCAGGAGTAGTAGTGGCAGAACCTGTCTAACTTCAGGAGGGATTACGTGAATCAAGTTCAGCCCAAGGCTGATCCCTATGAGGAGGAAGTCAGGCATACCTCCACTCTCCAAACTTTTTACCAATTATGACATCAGCTGTCCCTCCCATGGCACTCTCTACTTCTCTTCTAGGTTTGATAATCCATTGCAATGGCCTCACAGAACTCACAGACCATACTTGCCATTAAGTGGTTTATTATGGAAGCAACAGGGTACAATTTGAGATCAAGATCAATAGGCTACAACTCAGGATCAGGATCAGGAAGCTTGTAGGCCAAGTCTCACTTTTTCAGTGCAGGACAGCTCCCTCAGCTCCTCTCATCCCCGCAGGCCTCCTCTCAGTCCCCTGAGGACAGGTCTCCTCTTGGCCCTGCTGTCTTTTTTTCACCACCGACTCTGCTGCGTGGTCCCTCCCAGGTTTCTCACTGCTGAGTCTGGTGTTGGGCTCCTTCTGGGACTCTGGCTGTCTTTAGTTACACTCCTTGACCAGTCTTACAACTGGTTTAGGAGATTTCTTGCCTCCTTTCTCTGCTTCTTTTTCTGTCTTCCTTCTGCTTCTTCCTGCTGATTCTCTTCCTGCTTCCTTCTGTCTGAATAATCTCTGTTAGGTTGCCTGCACATGTATACAACTCCTTGTCAATTTCAAGTCATGACCCCTTCCAGTGGAGCCACAAGCTGACCAATCCCCTCTCAGTAGGCCGCAAACACTTAATTTGCATACCAGGCTATGGTCACCTCATTTACATAGCCCATAGTCACTGCATTTGCATAGTATAATGACCAATCCCTGCAAGGTGCATACCAGTCACAGGGCAGGCTGCAGTGCAGGACCGGACAAAAAATATCAAACCACAAGTTATTTGCAGCTTACCCAGGAAATGTCAATCAACCTGGACAAAATAACAAACACTCTGGCGTAGAAAACTAGGGCTTAGGGGAGAAAAAAATCTCTCAAGCTGTTTTTCCAAAGAACCAAAGAGAAAGGTCATATAAAGGAACTCATTTCACCACATACTGATTCTCAATTTTCCTTATACAGTAAATCATCTGAAAAACTTTAAAAAATACTGGTACATGGCCTCCTTACCACGGATCAAATTCAGTTTGTGTAGGATAAGACCCTGGAATTATCCTTTTAGAAACTCTTGGGTAATTAAATATAGAACCAGGGTAATTAAATATAGAATCTCTAAGATCCTTGTGGTCCCGAGAGTCTGTGAATCTCTGATACTCGTTATCATGACCTGCCTGCACCAGTGTGTCAGAGCACTTCCTTCCTGATAGAGAGATCAAACCATGCAAAACAACCACAGATCTAAAAGTTATTTAATGCTTGTAAAATCAGATCAAAGAGAGTCTGCTTTATGTTTGCTATAGACCCTTTTATCCTGGCACCATATAAACCCAATTTAGATCATGGCATTTGAGAAAATAAAATTGAACTAGGCCAATATGAAGCTATTATTCCAGAATTCAAAGTTCAAGTCCACTGTGGGTGATTTGAAATGCTTCCCATATTGGCGAATTACATACTCTTTGTTGACCTACTTTGAAATAGGTTCAACTCTTAAAAAAAAATAAACAGGAAAAAACTCACTCTTTCTCTACCCTTTAAGTAGAATTGTACCAAAAGCCAAACAGCCCTGTGGATTGTTATTAAAGATCCTCAGGGAAGATTTTACTGAGGATTTTAATAATACATTCAGGTATTACATAAGGACCAAGATAAAAAAAGAATGTAATCTAAGGAGTAAAAGTGTAAAACTAAAAACCTAGTTTCTTGGATTCTAGTTCTGAGACTTTGTAAAAAGCCTTTTGGATACTAGGGAAGTCATAACACTTCCATGTGCTTTGGTTTCTCCATCTGTAAAGTGAGGAAATTTACTTCTTCCTCATTAGAATGCTGAACAGATAAATGAGGCAATCTATAGGAAAACACTTTACACTGTACAGTGGAAAACTATCCTACATTATACCACAATGTTAAGTTGTTGTTCCTTTTTCAATTTAATCCAAATATCTTTTGTAATTTAAGCTGATTTCCTCCTGGATAGTGTTCAAGGGAATTAGAAAACTAGTTTGCCACAGTTTCTTTGTAATAAGGTCTTCCCAACGTTTTTCTTTCAAAGCCTGTCATCTTTGTCCACATAATCATACCATATAACACTCTTTCTGCATCTTAATTTAAGTTGTGGCCCCCTAAATGAGCCCAGAACATTCCCAAAGAGCAAACATAGCCCACTACCACTGATTTACTCATGTTAAAAGAACGACTTTATATTAGCAGTTCTATCAGCTTTTGCTCTCTGTTATGAAATTCTGCCATTCTAATGGTGCATGTGAAAATATTAAATGGATGTAATTTCCTCATTATGAAGATTTCTGACCCAATCACACACTAAATAAAGGTAAGTTGAGGAAAATCATATCAAGTAACTTTATTTTGGGTTTTGATTATGAGCTACTTAGTCGAATGGCTTTCTCTATTAGCGCCAGTGAAGGATTTCATTTAGTGGAGAATGAAGTAAGGGGAGAGTATCTGGAGAGTGCTGCTGGGCTCCAAAAATAAGCTCCTTAGATTAAAAAAAAAAAAAAAAAATTGGCTGCATATTTTTACAGCTTCTCTAAACGTAGTTCTTAACTTACAACATTTGAACATTCTTCCTTTGTAGGTGAGGGTGGTAACACACAAATGGAGCTCATTACCTGCAGTGCCACACACAGCTCAAGAGAAAGTTTAATGAAGGGTAGGGAAAGCTGTTCAGACTTTCACCACTGTCTTCTGCACCAATCATCCAGACAGCTTAGGGGTGGCAGTGTGTACAAAAGCTGGTTCATCAGACTTAAACCTAAAGAAGGAACTGTGCCATGGTTTTTACATTAAAAAAAGGCATACTACAAAAACACATTGGATAGTCATGCCATAAATTTTGGATCAGCAAATATTTCTAGCTGTTTAGAATCTCCTGAGCTAACGAGACCTTTAAAACTAGAGGTATATGGCCTCTATATACCTCTAGGGGGGAAAAATTCATTAGGAAATACTGAAAGGAAATGTGGAGGATGTGGACATTTGAACACTGATACAACAAGGGAAAAGAGTCTCAGTGTATCCTATCTGAAAAGAAACTAAAGGATATTTCTCTTTTAAAGTGAATAGGTTTATTTTTAGAGAGCCACTCTGAGACAAACTATAACTGTACGTTCATTAGATGCTTTTGTAAAAGTTAAACTAGTGCCAGGTGCTTATGATATGACACAAACTTTCCACAGGTCCTCTCTATATCTACCCAAAACACACCCTGCTTTTTCAACTGCAGTTATCGCAAATACATCTTCCACCTAGCCCCATTCTCCATTGTGTAGCATTTTTGATAACAGACTGAAATGGACTCACCTAACCCATTTTCTCTGAGACAAACCAGAATGTGAAACTCTAATTGAAAGGGAAAGAAGAGGATTCCTAATCTTTTGAAATCTTTGTCCCTGTGTTTAGCTGGACCTGGGTCACAATTGAGACTTTAGTTCTGTGTTACAACAGGCAGCAGTAGGCGGGAACAGACATCCTGTTCACTGACTCTCCATTCGTGCTTTGCTGTGCTGTAGGGTGGCTTAGCACCTGGGCCTAGGAGCACACTGACCTAGGTCATATCCTGCCTTTGCCACTTACCAGCTTCCTAACTTCCGATGAGTTGCTTGACTGGTAGGAGTATTACTTAAGAGCATTAGCGTAAGGGTTGACAACATCTGGTAATACGTATACTGCTATAAAATACTCAATGAATGGTAATTATCAGCTTATTATTGTGTTTATAGAATGGTATATATTATCAAAAGATACCAAAATAAGGTTGTAAATAAATTACTCAGTTCCTAAAACCATGTTAACATTTAATTAAACCCCTGGTTTTGATCTTTGACCCCTAAAATCACCTGATAGCTGGGTCCTCCCATGGCTGAACTTCCATCCCCAGCCCTGTCAATCTAGGCCTGCCCTGTGTGGCCCAATCCCAGATGACACAAGGGTTTTTTGAAGGAAACATTTCAAATCCTGGAGCTATATACTGGGATAAGAATATTTTTTAAACAATACAGAAGAAAATCATTCTAAAATGTACCTCCTGTATCCGTTTAGAGTAAACAGACATGACTTTTCTGGGTCGCTAAGGTGTGCCATTGGGGCTCTCCATGGAGCTGACTGACATTGGTTCATTACTCACCTATAGCTAATTAAGCCACAGCATCCTGCTGATTTCTCCTCCCAAATTTCTCCCAACCCATTCACTTTCTCCTTTCTGTCTGCCACCATAGTAGTCCAAGCTGCCATCTTCTTTCACTTGAAATGCTGCAATGGTCTCCTAGCAGGTCTCTCTGCTTTCACTCTGTCTACCTCCCATCATTCTCCCCAAGTCACTCAGACAGGCTTCCCATTGCTCTCAGGATAAATAACAAAATCCTGATGGCAGCCTTATGACATTGCATGGTCTGGCTTTTGCCAGCTCCCAGCTTCATCTCATGCCAGCCTTCCATTCTTTTCACTGTAGTCCCTCTGTGTTTATCTCAGTCCTTTCCCAAAGTCTTCTGAAATGTTCACCCTTCTTCTCCTCCCCCCATCATTAGAGTTAATTTCAGCTCATCCTTTGGAAGTTAGCTCAAATAACATTTCCCCAAGGAAGCTCTCCATGACCTCCCAGACTCCTCAGAATCAATTAGGTCTACAATATACACATCCCTATTATACTCTGTCCTTGCAACAGGTATCACATTGTCATTTAACAATTTTGCAACTAGTTATTTAATAGTTGTCTTTTCTACTATAATTCAACCTCAAGAGGGCAGGAGCCATTTAACTTTTGTTTCACCATCTACATTTGTAAAAATTTTATAATAGTAGTCTCTACTATGTGGAACAAATAGATGATGTAGGAAATGTGCTTGCACTTACAGTGTCTTACACACATTAAGCTGTCACTGAAATTAAATCAATATAACTGCTGAGCTTTGTGTTGGAGGTGGAACTGTATGAATGAGACAACTGGCTGCCAGTCATTGGTTGACTAGTATTATCGACAGATGAACTCAGAAGGGAAAAGGAGCTGCCTTATCAGACCTGAGATGGGCTTAATTTTGGAACAATGTAGGAGTCCATGCACAGAATTGAGGTACAGCATTAGAAAAGAACTAGCAAGATGGGTGATTGTCACCCATTGTGTGGAGTAATTTTAACAACTTGAGCCTGAGGTTTAAATGTTGGACCCTGAGCCTGCATCAGGTATCATGTAGAAATCTCTATGTTATTGTTGTCAGCTGCCATCCAGTCAGCCCCTGACTCATGATAACTCATGGACAATGGAATGAAACACTGCCTAGTGCTGTGCCATCTCCAGGATTGGTTGAGGATCAGCCTATTGAGATCCACAAGGTTTTCTCGGTCGATTTTCAGAAGTAGCTTGCCAGGTCTTTCTTCTTGGTACATCTTAGTGTAGAAGCTCTGATAAAAATTGTTCAGCATCATAGCAACCTGCAAGTTTCCATTAGCAGGTGGCTGAGCATGAGGTGCATTGGTTGGAACTGAATCTGGGTCTCCTGCATGGAAGACAAGAATTCTACCACTGAACCACTAATGCACTTGAACATACCTGTAGAAAAAGGTCATCACCAAAAAGAAGGAATTTGTTAGCTATGCCGCAGTCCTATGCACTCAAAAAAAAAAAAAAGAAATATATACATATATACACATATATGTGTGTGTGTGTGTATGTGTGTGTGTGTATATATATATATATAAAGTTAATTTATGTGCCATGAAATGATTCCTTGAAGAGTTTTATTCTTTTCATAAGGAAGCGTCTTCAAGAGTACTATTTTCTCTGTTGATAGTAGCTAGTTGCCCTAGAGTCGATCCTGACTCTTGGCGACCCCATATGTGTCAGAGTGGAACTGTGATCCATAAGACTGCCTACAGAGAAAGCTTTTTGCTTTATATCGAATATTGGTCAAGAAGATACAATGAGCAAAATGTGAAAAGGTAACTCACTAAAGAGAAGTTTGGCCCTCTGGCTTTACGGAACAGCATGTTCTGTCTGATTACGAACAGCGCGAGAAACATACTTTTTTCTACTGAAGTTTCTCTCTTGCCTAGGCCACGGAGGAATTTAAAAACAGTCAGCATTAGCTGAGAGAAAAGCTCTAAATATTTTCAATACTACAAAAATATTTCTAAACATCCCCAGTCCATCATTTTTAAATGCAGACAGTGGTGAAAGAGGGTTAACATGTCTTGAACACCAATTATGCTCCCAGCCCTGGAATAGGTACTTTATATGCTTCTCTTTTACTTTATTTTATTTTTAAACTACTTTGAAACAAATATGGGATTGTTTCTAATTTACTGTTTTAAAAAGAGTAAATTGCTACCACTAATAACAGGTAAATCTGGCATTCGGAAGCAGGTTCATCAGCTTCAAAATCTGTGTTGTGGAGTTCCCCCGCCTCCCTTCTAAAGTTTCTTCCAATTCTAAATTCTAAAAATATATTTAATAGTGGCATTAACAATTTCCCTTCTAGCAAAGCTCCAACGTGGTTAAATGAAACTCTGTACATTCCTTGCCTGCACCTGAAAGACTTAAGCTGACTGAGAAAAGCCACAGGAATGCTGACTGGCCTCACTTTAAATTCATGATTACAAACCTCAAAGGGACTGTGGTTCTGCCAGGCAATCTTACTTTGTATTTCCCTGGTAAATTCACTCTATCACTCAACTTTTTCTCATCTTCTCTCTCCTCAGACTTCTACAACCTCTTCTCTCTCCTCACACTCTGTTAAATACTGTGCTTTTTTATAAATAGAGGAATTAGAAAACTTCCTGATGCTTCTATATACATATCTACCAATTCAACTGTATCTGTACACGTATTTCGTTTTCCTTCACGTTACAATGGATAGGCGGACTGTGCTACAATCTCACAACAGCGTCACAGTTAGTACATTGGATTCCAGCTCTTCATTAATTTAAAGACTTCCTTTCTAAATTGTCTCTTCTCTCATCCTAGACCACCAACCTATATGTTAGTACCTTCATACAACATTCCTCATTCTGTCATTATCTATTCCTTACTCTGATGTATTGCTTTAGCATAGTATTTATCACTGCCTGACACGCATATTTATTTGTGTCCATTTTTATTTAGACAACTTACACGGAGCCCTGGTGGCACAGTGGTTAAGAGCTCAGCTGCTAACCAGAAGGTCGGCAGTTTGAATCCACCAGCTGCTCCTTGGAAACCCTATGGGGCAGTTCTACTCTGTCCTATAGGGTTGCTATGAGTTGGAAGGGACTTGACAGCAAATTTTTTTTTTTTTTGGTTTTGGGCCACCTACACTAGATTATAAGTCTCTCAAGGCCAGGGAATTTTTCTGTTGTGTTTAGTACAAAATTTCCAGAACTTGAACAGTGACAGGCACATTGCAGTAGGTACTCAGTACATATTTGGTCAATACAAAAATGAATACCTTTTGGGACCGATGTCAAAGATCAAAACAGAACAATATGGGAATCGATTTTATTCAGGCTCTTGCAATGGGGAGATCCAAAGATCAGAGTGTCTCTGCAGAGTGGTTTTCCTCAGACGTTCATAGAGACCAGTAGACAAGTTATTGGTGGGATGATTTACAGTTGGGATTGCTTTGCAATCAAGACAAGTTTCAGTCGGTTAGCTGAACAGGAAATGTCTATCTCTATACCTCTCTAGTTTCGGGGAGGGGGGGACACTTCTAATATCACCTAGTCATTCATGAGACAAAAGACAAGAAGTTGGAGGATCAATGTCTGGCCTTTAAGCAGGTTTGGGCAAAAGGGAAAGGTCTGTGTTGGCCTTGTCACAGGTAAGCAAGGGAGTCCTTTGTTAGTCTTTTGGGAGTCAGGAGAAGAGTGGACAGTGAGTCTTACCTAAGTCATATGGGAAAATGTGGTTCTTTGCGAGTAGCTATTTCCCCAAACACAAAATGATGGCAGATTTTTGAACTGTCACTGATTTCAGGGTTCAGGAGAAGTTAAAATTTTTCACCTATATTATATTAACTTCCTTTAAAAATGTTTTTGTTAAGATACTAAAATATTTGGAGATTTTTGTTTGTTTTGCTTGTTAGTCTTTTTTTTTTTTTTTTTTAACTAGTAAAGCTACTCTGTGTTGGTCACCAACATTAAATGCACAAGATTTCAAACTTCTTTGAGTTGTATTATATTTTACTTTTGTGGAATACTTTCATGTGTCAGAAACTTTGCTTGCTGCTAAATATTTGTATAATCTAATCATCAAGAGTATTGTGGCAAGTGGAGAGTAGGCAGAAATTGAGGTTCAGGGAGGTATTATAACTTTGCTAAGGTCGCACAACAAGAAAATACTGGATGAAATCAAATCATTCACGTTTATAGTAATATACATCTCTTTACTTCTATCTTATAGAACAGTTATCATTGGGAACATAGAAAATAACATGATTCTGTTTCTGGATTTATGGCATAATAATGCAATTCCTCTTTGGGGTAAACGTTAAAAATAGGTATCATGTATTCCTATATGTACTATAGTGGTTCCTGGGTGGAGCAAACTGTTTGCATTCGACCACTAACTGAAAGTTTGGTGGTTTGAATCAATTGAGCAGTACCTCGTAAGAAAGGCTTAGAATCTACTTCTATAAGATTTCAAATAAAACCAAACCCACTGCCGTTGATTCCGACTCATAGCAACCCTATAGGACAGAGTAAAACTGCCCCATAGGGTTTCCAAGGCTGTAAATCTGTACAAAAGCAGACTTCCACATCATTCTCCCACAGAGCATCTGGTAGGTTCGAACCACCAACATTTCAGTTAGCAGTTGAGGGCTTTAAGCACTGTGACACCAAGATCAGAGCCTTTGAAAACCCTAAGGAGTGCAGTTCTAATCTAAAGCGTGTGTGGTTGCCATGTGTCAGAACTGACTTGACAACAACTGGTTTATAGTCTATTTGACCAATTAATATCAGCATTTTGAGCCTCTCACTTTTTAATATTTTCTAATTCCAATTTTCCTACTTCCATCAACATTCTACTACTACCATTACCCAGCTAGGGAAATGTATTTGGAGTTTTGCAATAGGTGACTTTGAATATTTATGGTGTACAGTACCATCCCACACATTCAAAAATCAGCAGCTAAATATATCACTGCAGACATCCTACAGGGATTTGGTCCTTGCCTAATCAAAGAGCTTATGACTCAAATGAGCACTGATTGCTCTGGTTAACAACTTGTTGTATTGTTCGTAATTTGAAGTATTTCTCATACTGACATTCATTCAGTTTTCACCAACTTACTTATTGAATGTCTAATACCAGGCATATAGCAGGAAATAAAACTGTCATATCCTAAATTACAATAGAGGGTGTGGAATTATATTCGTACATGCTTGGAGATAATTCTTGAGCAAAAATAAAATAAAGAAAAACAAATCCATCTTCTTCTCTAATGTGTGTGGCCTGGAATTCATTTCTTAAGCGTGAGATCACCTATTATCTTCAATCATTTACTTCAGAGACTTATGATGTTTTGATGCACGCATTTGCTTTCATGTGTTTCTCCACCTACCAGCTGTTAAGTTCATGAGGGTAGATTCCTTGTATTTTTTTTTTTTTAATTTTTTTTAACCTCTGAGCTGTTGAATGATTAAGGTATATAATAGAATGGCTTATTTCTGCATTTTTGGGTTATTATCTATCAATTTTATAAACATTGTTCAGCTTTTTAAAGAGATATTTATTTATTAATTTGTTCATTCCTTTCTTTAAAAATGCTTAATAAGAAATTACTGTGTCAAGTACTATGCTAGGTGCTAAATATAAGTAGTCAATAGAAGAGACTTGATCCATACTTCCAATAGTTTAAATGTAAAAGGGAAGGCTGATTATAAAAAAAAAAACTGGGGAAAAAAAAAACACAAATAGAATATGCAGATTTAACCTCATGAAGACAAGCTAATGTTTGGTCTTCCTCATCGTAGTATCGTCCTACAATAGCACTTGGCATCTCGTAAGCATTTGATAATTTTTTTTTTTT